>NC_092635.1:29365759-29678781 GCF_039555335.1 Amphiura filiformis
TCGCACTGGATATAATGATTTTTGTTGCTTGAATACAAAAGGGGAATTGATGAACCTATCATCACATCCTCATAACACATCAGATATATCTGTGTGTTGACAGTGACAGGAAAAAAAAAATCAAGGGGTCTGTCTGCTGGATCTCACACACCCCTTCTCAAACTTGGGGTGTGAGAAAATCCTTTGGGATCCAGTGTGCTGAGGCTAGGTGGGTGTGGTATCTCTTGTATTAAAGTACAGAATAGGACTCCATAATCAACCAAATTTTTTTAAACATGGGTTCGCCCTGCATTTTTGGGGTCATGGACCCAAGACCCCTTTTATCACTAACCATAATACCTGTTGTTTGGTAAAGTAGCCTAGTAAAGTGGTAGACTACTAACTGATATCTGGTTCTTTCACAGAAATGAGGTTCATGAGGTTTTGACTCCCTCCAAATCCTGTTTGCTACATAAAATATTACCTTTCATAGAAATGTGTGTGTTTTTTCCTGCTCCTATTTCCTTCCTCTATCTCCTCATCCCCCTGCTTTTCTTTTTCCTCTTTTCTCCCATTCTCTCTCCTCTATTTCTTTCTCTTCCCCTCCCTCCTTCCATCCCTTTTCCTCTCACTCTCCTGTCATCCTCTCTCTCCTCCCATCATTCCACTCCCTCCCTCTTCTCATCCCCATTTCTCATTCCTCTTTTCCTCTCTTCTTTTTTGCCTCTCCCTTTGTCTTATCTAGTATCTTTTCCCTTTCAACAAAATCAAGTCTTAATCCTCAACGATTACAAAAAAAATGTTCAAATCTTCCTCACTATAAAAATATGTGCATGATTCATATCTTCAAATCTGCTTGATTCAGATAAAAATCACATTATACGATTGAATTGAATGATTAATATGCAATGAGATGCCATTAATATCAATAATCACTACTGCTATTTACTGTATCAAGGCTGAACACTGCTATTAATTTCCTTTTTCATTATTGCTAAACTGGAAACTGTTTTCAAGCGGCTTGCAACTGTAGCCATATTCATCACTCAATAGACCAGACGGATGATTGCCAACATCACTGCAAGCGGCACAAGGCAAGGAGCGTTTTGATGGTTTGATCTGATATCATCTAATTCCTGTGTCATCAATGTCTTCCTAGTTACCAGGCAATCAGCTATTCCTTGGCAGTGTGACTGTGGTGTAAACAGTTAAGTTACCAATCCAGACCTTGCAGTATTTGCTAGCATGATAAGGGTAGTAGGCTTATATCTCCCTATATCACATAAAATTGGAACTGTTTGAGAATGGGAAATTTGGAATACTAGCACTCAAGTACTGCTACTGTATAATTTATAACTTATAAGCTTTCAATTAATATCTAAAGCAAATTGTATGTCTTCTAATTCTTCGTTGCTGGCTGAGTGGCTCAGTTTTTACTTTCAAATTTATGAGGTTTTGGGTTGGTTTTTTTGTAGTTGTTGGTTTGGTGTTGTTGGTTGGTTTGTTCGGTTTTTTTTTTTTTTGGGGGTCGACTAAGTGTTACTAGTAGTACTTGAGTTTAATGCTATGCATGTAATTGATTCCTTCCTTCCAGTAGGCCAAGGAAGAAAAAATTCCTTGCATGAATGTTGGGTTTCGCTTCATGGATAAACTTTAACCCTAACCCCACTAAAACTCACTAAATCTACCGGATGCGGGACCAGATGAAGATATTTTGAGAATTTCTTTGAGCCCACTCATGATAGTGCTCTCACCCGCTGTTATTGGTATTCAAATCAATTGATAAGCTATACATAGGTACATTTAACTATTGATTTATGAATACTTAAGGACTGTTATGTTGCATAAACAGGTCTTAATTTGAAATTTTTTTTTGCACATTGACCAAAACCAAAGTTGCATTTTGTTTTTTAAAGTACATTCAAAAGAAGAGCTAAAATAAATCTGCATAGAAATCATGTAACCCCTGCCAATTGAGCCCTGTGCAGTTTGGACTTAACATTCCACCTCAAAACTCGGCAAAATATTAAACTACTAGCGGGAGACCCGCGCTTCGCGCGGGTCCCCGCTAGTTGAGTAAACGGGAGCGGTTAGTAAACGGGAGTGGTTAGTAAACATGGTAAACGGTGATGATAATCATGGTGTCTTGGTGTAGATTATTCATCCAGTATAGTAATGATCATGTTAGCTTGATAATCATAATGTTAGTTAGCTCCTGTCATATTAAAGAAGCTAAACTTAAAGTGAATATCCAGACCTGTGTTAATGTTGTTACTCACTCAATCCCTCAGATTTCTTTTGAAACAGCTCGTGACAAAATGGTTGATTTTAAGTTTATCCCAACAAACATAAAACATTAATGTTAGAAGAGGTTGCTATAGAAAATTTTCAATTTCGGGTTATTATGGTATCAAACTTATAAGCAACATGTTTAAAAGTGGCAGCAAAATATTTTAAGCGAACCCGTGTTGTTAATAGCTATAGGCCTACATTATAGCCAGGATTTATTTGCGTAGTTCTCAGAATTTCCAAAATGTTTACTTTCAAGTTCCACTAAAGTGGGCTCACCCGGGGGGCGCTTCAATATGAAATGGATATAGGTGTAGGGCTGGCGCTTTCGCACTAAGGGGCATTCGGTGAGAGCAAAATGTAAGAAATATGGGGTCATTGGGTGAGAACATGACCTTTTTTTAACATGGTAAACGGTGATGATAATCATGGTGTCTTGGTGTAGATTATTCCCGGGATTATTCATCCAGTATAGTAATGATCATGTTAGCTTGGTAATCATATGTTAGCTCCTGTCATATTAAAGAAGATAAACTTTAAATGAATATCCAGACCTGTGATAATGTTGTTACTCACTCAATCCCTCAGATTTCTTTTGAAACAGCTCGTGACAAAATGGTTGATTTTAACTTTATCCCAACAAACATAAAACATTAATGTTAGAAGAGGTTGCTAGAAAACGTTTCAATTTCGGGTTATAATGGTATAAAACACGTAAGCAACATGTTTAAAAGTTGCAGCAATACATTTTAAGCGAGCCTTTGTTGTTAAAAGCTAGGCCTACATTATAGCCAGGATTTATTTATGCGGGGCATAGAATTTCCAAAATGTGGACTTTCAAGTTCCACTAAATTGGGCTCACCCACCCTTAACATTTAACCATTTTGGGCTATACTGAACAGTTGAATGACTCTGTTGGCTACATTTTAACATTCCCTCTGAAAAGTGGACTTTTTTGCAAATCTGTCACCCAATGACCCCCCTTTTCATCAGCTTACACCCAATGATCCCCCGAAAAAGGCCTTTGCCTTGATCGAGTTACCAATTCTGAGGGGACAATGGTGCTTCGTGGCCATTCAAAAAGTTAAAGGTGGCGGCAAAAACTTCGACTGTCCCCCTTCCCAATTCCTGGATCCGCCACTGTCTCAGAGAAGCAGTCAGTCGCGTACACATAAGTAGGCCTACGCGCGTAAGCCAACATTAAGTGCGTCCATACCATGCGCCGCAATGCGCGTGAAACCATGGTGCCGTATGCGGCGCAGGTGCGTGACTTCGCCACTTACATGCGCGTGTTGGAGACCGCTGGCATTTGACGCGTTTGCTGTCATGACCTGACCCATAAGGTTACTGACCTCAACGGCCTAGCAACCGACAATTTTTTTTGTTATTTCCATAGTGATTGAATAGTTTGGCAAAAATGAACGTCAGATGGTTTAATGGCAATATGTACCCGATCAATGTACGAATAAATCAGAGCTGAAAGGGAAAGCATCTCGGAGCCTGCTTCTGGACAAGATTTAGCGACTTCCTTTTATTTATATAGATTACAGGGAACACATTACCAAGCTTGCAGCTACACTTGTAATGTTTGTTTGGTTTATATGATGGTGGAAATTATTCAGTTTTTGTTACTGTGTGCGTCAATGAAGTCCCAACTCACGCTCACATAAATTCACATTATAAGCGTGTGCTAGTCATGCATTACGCAACACACACCTTGCGTAAGCAATGGCGCCGGCAGCGTGCACGCCATTCTATATCAATACACAGTGTTATGAGTCTTATTTTTTCTGCCAAGCCGAACAAACTTTAGCTTCCCCCAGAAATTGCAGGATTCTAAAATGCAGACTTTTTGTGGGGAAAATTCCATTAAAATGAGTATTTAAGTGATCATGGCATCCTCTTTTTATGACATTTTTCAGTAGATATCCACTTCCCAAAATTTCAGTTGATTCTGATTTTGCGTTTGCAAGTTATGCATGATTACAATGTATGTGTATTACACTGTTCTGTAGACAATGTGTCGTAATTTCGTTCTGGTGTACCAGAACGTAAATATCATGATATTTTTGCTAAACGAATTAATCTGCAAGAAATTTTTTGTACATAAACATTATGTAGCTGAGGTTTCAATTCCACCCGGGCAATTCCAGTGGTAAAAAAATCTCAACTTTTTTTGAGAAAAGTCGGGGGATGGTGATGTGGATCACAAAATGCCCTTTTAATACCCACCTCCTATTATTTGAAATGTTATTTTGATAATATGAATTACTAAACTTGCCGATACACTTGTAGCTTTCCCCAGAAATTGCAGGATTCTAAAAATGCAGACCTTTTGTGGGGAAAATTCCACTTAATACCCACCTCCTAATAATATTGTTTGAAATGTTATTTTGACAGTTATTATATAAGACCGAAATGGTGTAGGCCCCTATCAATATTTTAATAGATACAAAAGCTGACCCTACTAGCTCAACGCAACACTGTTTATTAAAATTAACATGAGCAATTTTAAGTTTTGGAGTGAAATTTCCCATTCCCCCACCCTCGCTGGGTGCATTGCATGTCACAAATTTCCTAAACTTCCTCATTATATAAAGTAGCATAGAAGGACCAGGCAAAAGTACAGTATTATTGTATCAGGGTCAGTTGTTTGGAATAAAAAAATTCCAGATGGGCATCATTTTGGCCCAGATTTATCAGCACATTGCTCAAAGACCAAGTACAATGCACACAAACCATTTAAATTTATCCTTATTTTAGCCCAAAATTAAGGTGAAATTTTGTGTTTAACAGGCCTAAAATTGCCAATTTTACACTATTTTAGCCCAAAATCCAGTCTAAAAAGAAGATTCACAGGGCAAATCTGGTCGATTTTTACTATACTAGTGCACCTGTAGCTGTGAGAGCCCTGATGCTGTGAGAGCACTGGCATGATAGTGATACTGCTTGACCCCAGATGACCTATGACCTCGGTGTAATTTTTTTCATGGCCCCCTCATACAAAGGATTCCACCTATCAAGTTTAAGCCCAATAGGGCAAAGTTTAAATTTAGCCCCTACATGACCTTTGACCTTGGGTGACCGCAATTTTATTTTGTGCATATATTCCCCTCGCATGAAGGATTCCACTCACCAATTTTGAGCCCGATAGGACAAAGTTTGAAATCCATGACCTTTGACCTTTGACCTCAGATGACCTCCATAAAATGTTTTGCATGCTTCCCTCATACTGAAGGTTTCACCCACCAAGTTTGAGCCCGATTGGACAAAGTTTGAAATTTGACCCCTCCGTAATGACCTTTGACCTCGGTTGACCTTGATTTTATTTCAGCATTATATTCCCCTCCTATCAAGGATTCCACCCACCAAATTTGGGCCCGATCGGACAAAGTTTGAAATTTTGACCTTTGACCTTGACCTCCGATGACCCTCAAAACCACATGGCCAACATGCTTTTCCCAATACCTACCTATATCCAAAATTTCAGCACGATGCGTCGAAGTGCGGCGAAACGCATAGCCGGACAGACAGACAGATAGATAGATACACAGATAGACAGATAGACAGATAGACAGATGGAGTTGGCCAGCACGGTAAATGCCATCTGAGGGGGCACGTCTGCCCTAAAGATAATGCTACCGGTACTGGTACTGGGAAAAAAGGATTAATTGGCGAAAAAGCATAAAATTCATGAAATTGCTAAAAAAAATAGGGTGCCTTGAAAACTGAAATGCAAATGGGGGTTTTCAAAGATTGCACACCAGTGGCGGCGCCAGAAATTTTCTTCGGGAGGAATTGAGGGGGCAAGTGCCGCAAAAGGTGGACATTTTGGGTTTTTACTGGGGGGCAACAGGGAGGGCACTGTTGCACACTAGCATGTATATCATGCTACCCCTACGGCTACGCCCCAGCCAGGATGCCACCATACCCGGGGGGCACTCAGTACAAATGACCATATGGGGATGTGCCGCAAACATGGGTAGCATTTTCAGCCTTCTGGTATATCAATGGCCCCTTTTTCTAAGCCTATTTTGGTATATGAATGGGTCCTTTTTTCAAAATTTTCTCAATTTTTTCAGGAAACAGCCCAATTTTCCCTTAATCTAACCAAAATTTTCAAAATTTGTAAAAACTAAGACAATTTTGGGCAAATTCGGCCGAAAATGTTGACTTTTGGTATATCAATGGGTCCAAATTTCTTGAAAAATTGGTATATTTATGGGTCTACTTCCAAAATCTCAGCGGCACATCCCTACCAAAACCAAACTTGAGTACCCCCTGGGCCACCATACCCCCGGCACCATCCCGGGGCACCATGCATACTCACATGTCACGAGGACCAGGAGTATGGAACCTGTACACATTATTTTTTCTGGCTGTATCAAATTCAACTAGAATGGGTAGAAATCAACAACATGTAAACATGGTACACGTACAGTTACAGTATACTACATTTGTCTAATCCTTTTCCTGAGCTGCAAAGGGCATGAATGGCGCTAATTGGGAGAGAAACAGGGTGCTAATTAACTTTAGGCTAAATGGTTCTGGTGAGAACCGGGTGCGATATGAGCTTCATAGAGTTGGTACATGTCATACATCAAAAGCAATCAACGTTCAATGGTTCAACAAGAACATCATGCAACAGTGACAAGTGTCAGGTATTGTATACACAATCCTACCTGAATGTTGAAACTTATTTCCGATTCATCCAAAAGTTTTATCGCACAGTACTGTGCTTTCTCCTTTCCGTGTCGACCAAAGCATTCCATGTCGATTGATGAAACTGAACAATATTCTTACTTCGAAATGATTTCTATCTGTTCATAATTTCGATCATACTCAGTCGACGTATTAAACTTCCCAGGTTCTTCTTTCGCAAATACCCTCCTCAGCGTACCGTGTTGCTACTCAAAAGGTCACCGATTGTAACGGCTGAGTGTTTGTTTACCACTGGCACTGCAGCACTGGTTTGCAAATGAATGAATGGGTGATTTAATGATTGGGTGGCTCGTCCTTGGCGCCGCAGGTATGGGGTAAGGAGGGCGCTATGACAAAATTTAAAATTGTGAACGGGCTCGCAGACGGGTCCGGGCAGCGAACTTTTTTTCCGAAGTTAACATTTCCTAGACTATGCCATAGTCGAATTTTGATAAATACAAATTATTAAAGGAGGATTTCGTGATTCCTAGCATCCTCTTTTTATGACATTTATCAATAGATATCCACGAAAAAAGCTTATTCCCAAAATTTCAGTTGATTCCGATTTTGCGTTAGCGAGTTATGTATGATTAGGCCTATGGGTATTATGCTGCTCCATAGGCCACTGTTGTAATTTCGTTCTGGTATACCAGAACGAAATTCAAATTTGGCGCCGATATTTTTGCTAATTATCAATTAATCTGCAAGAAATATTTGGTACGTAAACATTATGTAGCCAGAGGCTTCCAGTGGTATAAAAATCTCAACTTTTTTGGAGAAAAGTGGGGGGTGGGGGGATGAGGCTGTGGATCACGAAATGCCCTTTTAAATCATGATGAACGCATCCTGTTGGAACTCGAAATTATACTGATGTGTATTATAATTAATAGTTATGGTCTTAATGAGTTTATATAATTAGTGACAGTAAAAGTAAAGTATAGGCCTACTTACCGGTATGTTATTGAATGCAACATATATATGGCTCACTGAAAATACTGAAAATTCTGATTTTATCTAGGCCTACCAGTTTATTTGCGAAAGCCCGAGTAAAAAATCCAAAGCTAACAAACAGAGGGAGTTCGGTGACTGAAAAGATCGTTTGTGAAAATCTATCAATTGCACACAAATGAATACAAATCAGAGTTTTATGCTTATATGACTTGTATATAGCCAGAGTCGGGGGCCAGAGTATGCAAAATGGGCAAGTGGACTACGGGGAAGTCTATAGGGAGGTTATTGTGTCAATCAAATTAAATCAATAATAAAGTTTTAAAAAAGGACAAAAAAAAGTTTCAGCTGCAATTACAGAATTAGAGAATTCTGTGGCTGCAATTGATAGGCCTATAGCTTTTTATTTTTTATTTTTTTTTTTTTATTTTTGAAAAATTTGTTTACAGAGCGACTTTGTGAGTTTTGGGGGTGTCATTTTCATTTATAGCGATCACCATGGCTTGTCCGAGATTGGCAAGAATACTGGACATCCCGTTATTACGAAATATCAATTACAACTTAAGTTTTCCCAACGTGCTCCTTATGGAATAATGTTCTATAAAATCACGTTTTTCTCGAAAAGTGGGTAAGCGCGGAACATGCATGTGATTCTCTTCTTTTTTTTTTTAAAAAGCTAAAATAATGGTTTGATGCAAAAGTTCTAAAGTTGGTCAAAAGTTGTAAAAATGGTATAATAAAGTTACTCAAAGTTTCACAATTACAAACTTGCGAAAACTTTCTTGAAATCGCGGCGGTAAGTTTCAAAAACCTGCTTTAGGCCTAAAGTTTCTCAAAATCGCGTAAAGTTATTCAAAGTTTCACAAAATTGCTTTAAAACATTTTTTCTAAATTGCCTGAAAAGACGCTCAAAAGTTTTCAAAATTACTCAAAATTTCTACAAACTGCGAAAAGTGGCGCGAATTTCACAAAGTTGTCCAAAATTTTCCAATGCGGTCAAGACAATGTTGCGCAGCTTTGCATGGGGAACTTTACGTAACATTATGTTTGCATAGTATTTTTGTAGGACATGAGACCAGAGACATCAGACATTTCGAATTGCATTCTGAATGCCATAGGCGTAGATCCCGGGGGGTGGGGATAAATCCCCACCATTTTTTTTTTTTCAGGTGGGGATGGTCCATACAATCATCCCCCCCCAATATTGACGCCTGTATGTGGGTTTATTAACAAACTAACCTCATATTTGGCCATTTTAGCCCAAAAAAGTGCACATTTTTGAGCGCGCATTTATTCCACTTTTGCACCATATTTCATCAATTTAGCTCATTCAATATGGCAAAAATTTTCGCACGCTTCGCGCGCATTTGTACCATAAACTTATTCTTTAACAAAAAGGTACTGGATACACTACGGTATATTTCAAGAATATTTTTCCAACCCCGCCCCCCCAATGTCAAAAAGAAATCTACACCACTGCTGAATACCAGTTCACCTCGTACATGCGTATAGGTTACATATTTTGCGCGTGAGTCCGTGCGTTTTTTAAGTTGCGTTTTGTGCGTCTATTGCACTACGCGGTATTCTTGTGCGGTAGCAGGACCGAATATTGTTATGGTGGGTGAGCATGCAGCATGCAGCGCAAATCACCGAGGAATAATTAGAAGTTAGATCATGGAACATGTCAGAGATAAAGACAACAAAACAGGTTTGTATGTGTACACCACTAATCCCGGGGCACCCGAATAATATATGAACGTACTTGTGCCTACCGGAGTACAAAACTAGGGGTCTATCGGTGGCGATTTTTGTCAAAAAAGGGGGGTTCATTCAGTGGGGGTTCAAAGAAAATAGTGGTCATTCAGTGGTGAAACGCTAAAAAATCTTTAAACTATTTCTAAATTTCTAAATGCGAAAATATTTGCAGATTTGGTGTAAATCTGATGAAAAAGAGTCATGGGTGGCAGATTTGAAAGGGGGGGTTCATTGCCATTGGGTGTATAAGGTGATGAAAAAAGGGGGTCATTGCCATTGGGTGGCAGATTTTCCTGAAAAATGAAAGTAGTATATTGATTTGAGGTAATTTCCATTTATTTTATTGTATCTGACTGAGCTGGACATGTCATGGGCGGCAACCTGCAGACAATCATGCAATATAATTAGCAGATTCATGGATTACTGCTAATTAAAACATATAGGCCTTCAGGCCAAGTTGTGAGCCTAATGTAGCAATTTTCTCGAATACCAACGATTTTTGTAATAAATGACACTTCCCAAGTCAAACTAACTTTCTGTCATGTCTGTGTATTAAGTATATGATTAGGTGGTATAAGGCCTACTTTCATGACCCAAATTATTAAACAAACATCGATTTGAACTCTCCCTCTTCGAACTTCTTTTTCATATCATAACAGATTTGGAAACCGAACTTAACATTGGCAAGCCATCGCACAAAGCAGAAATAGGAAGAGCTACATCAAACAACTCCAGTGAAGAAAACGACTTGCTTGACAAACTACGACATCTACCGTCACCATCACAGCATACACCAGGATATATGTCATCTACCAAAGACCAGTCAATAGCGTCAGAAGACATCACAAGAGAATCTTGTGTGAATGGTCGAGAAGGCCAGGGTGACGCTATCATCCAGGTGGCTACAGATTCGAGGATTCAAGGAGCAGAACTGTGTTCGGGAGGCAGAGCTGAGATGGCAACTGAAGTTGAAATTAGGAAAGAAGATTGGACTGTGATACAAAATGAAGCCGCAAAAGATGACAGCCTTCAGCTGGAAGGTTTCTCCGTCATTCCTGTTACGGACAGTTCATCTAATTGCTCCAGTTACCTAGCCCTGAGATCACCTTCATCTCAATTTCCTGATGAGCCTTCGCCTCAAGTGTCTTCAACATCCTTAGGGTCATCTTGCAGCTGTTCTGACGATGAGTATATGCAGTTGCACCGCGCAGCCAGACCGTCGCGTGCTATTGACAGTCTTGCGTCCGATGCGGCAGATGGTCCGTGGATTGCTGATGACATGGACTTGTCTCCAGCAATACCATTGGGTCAACATGATGAATATGGACCCGGGCCTAGTTGTTACTGTGAAGGAGATGCGTACCCTAATTTTAATGGTTACGTTAGCCCGGCATCTGATGATGAAACATATTTCACCTGTCGTGAAGACTTGCTGAAGAGATCCGACGAAGCTATAACAAATGCGACTTTCAGTGACGACGAAGAGGGTATCTGCGGTGTAGACGAAAGACAACCCCAAGGAATGGCACAATCACGTGTGGATAAGGAATCAATTCCATCAGAGTCCATGCAGACTGCAGATGATGCCACACAGGAGACGAATGTACGTCGATTACCCATTGATGATATCAGTCTTCAGAACGCATCCGTAGATCTCGCTAATGAAATATTGCGCCTGTCTCTAGACGCTCTGGACGCCTCTACACCATACAATGCCGCGGCAGAAGGTGCTTTGCTCAACTCTAATGGAAGTGGCGGCAATGAGTCGGGATTCTACGAGCTAACTCCATCACACCATCAAATGGAGCGGCCAGTTAACAGATCGGTCCATCAAGATGTGGCGATCAATATAGCAGAAACGCCTGACGAAGAAAAGGGACCAGCCACTCCTGTCGATATTCGACTGCCAATTGAAATCGTTAGTGAAACCCCAATGTCGATATCGTCAGCGGTATCAATGGTGCTATGTGACACTCCACAAACCCCACCAGATTTAAGTCATGCCAATCTTGGACCCGACGAAGATTCGGAGTTTCATTCAGAGAGTCGAAATGAGGGGCGTGTCAGTGAGCATCGGTCGTGTGTGTTGCTCGCTAGTGTAGAGAACAGACGACTCAAAATGGAGTCAATGTTGAGAGAGGCGGAAAGGGCTCATGAAGAATTTGATCTCTTGAAAGACTCTGTAAATAGACTTATTGACAGACTTTCTAGTAACTAGGATTTAAAGTATAAATCGAATATCCGCGCATAATCGAAATTTATTTGGCAGTGCTGATTTGGAGAAAGTATCCGACGTTCTTTGATCTTCGTCCACACGTCATACAATTCATCATTACAGAAAACTGTATCTTTCTGGGGTCTGAGGTTGTGGGTGTTTGGGACACAATACACGCCCACAGTCAGACCCCAGAAAGATACAGTTCTCCGACTGTAATGATGAATTGTGTGACGTGGACGAAGATCAAATAATAAGTGCTAGCTACAATTTTACAAGGCCATTTCAAGGGCATCTGAGGTCAAATAGGCCTAAGCAACGATTGTATAAACATCGTAAAAACATTGAAAAAACACTAATACGTATTTAAGAATGTTGAAGTTTCGTGAAAATCTGATTTTTTACAAGGTCATCTTCCAAGGTCAGTAGAGGTTATCTGAGGTCAAATGACTAAAGATTATTTGATTTGATTACTATCACCTGCCACAGGCCCGTAGCCATGATTATTATTATGGGGGTGCAGCAGGCTCAACAGGGCCTTTTGTGAATGTTTCCTTCAAAAAAGGACCGATTTTAACGTTTTTACTACAAAAGTAGACCTTTTATGAAAGACAAAAGAGCTGATTTTCAATGTTTTTACAGAAAAAGGTGGACCTTTTTTTATTCAGATTGGCATTTTGGTGGGGTGCGTCACATTTCCACACCCCTGCATTCGCTTTGACCTCCCCCCTAAACAAACAAACAACAACAAACAAAGAACAACAATACCCTTATGTTAGAAATTACCGTATACGTTTGAATGTACGTTGGATTCTTGATTCTGAAACTCCAGCAAAAACATGAATTAGGACCTATCCACAATTATCTCAAGCTTGAATACTATTACTAAATTTACTAAAACAAGGGAGGGGGGTTAAGGGGGTGCGTTACCCCCGGACCCGGGCAGTGGCGTAACTTTGGGCCAGGGTGCCCGGGGCGAAAGTAGATCGGGTGCCCCTGATCAATGATGTGCATAGTCCGACATGTAGGACAGTGGCGTAGCTAGAGGTTGTGGCGCCCTGGGCTAAGGATACATAATGGCACCCCTCCCCAATTCTTGGAGCGGAGCGCGCGAACATTTGCACATAGGACCAATCACGCCTTAATTGTGGTCATAATGAAGTTGAATATCGGTCTTAAATTATTGATCCTTTTTCATGATTTTGTGCTGAAATGCGGTCGAAGCGCACGAAAATTTTGACTTTCATCGCTGGAGGGGCGCAGAATACTGGTTAATTCGGCGCCCCAAGGGTTGCGCCCAGGGCGCCCGTCGCTACGCCGTTGGTGTAGGATCTATTTTCTAAGTTAACAGACTACATGTATGCTCAGCTCAGACTATGATCAGCATGATGATCACTATCTCACATGGCGCAAGAAAGACGAATCGCGAAAGTCCTGTGACCGTACCGCGCCGCCCGAAATTTTTTTCGGGTGGGGCAGTTAGTGGACTTTCGCAGTTAATCTTTCTTGAGCGATCAGAGTCTTGAGTATATAGTTGCTAACTAAGAAAAACAGGTCATACTCGTCGAACTATGTGTGCATGGTGCAGAGCTAATCAATTTTGGTATTGAAAGCCATAGACCTACCGAATAACTTCATATTAATAAAAAAACATGTTTTCATCTTCTCCAATGTCTTTACTTTTGAAGATTCGTCACTAGCCCTAGTGACGTAGCTAGGGGGTTGTGGCGCCCAGAGGAAAGACTACATCATTACCAGTGGTGCGGGCGCGCACAAATGTGCATACAAATTTGGTATAGCCTATCAAGTTGAATTTTGGTTTTTCAAATCACAATTCATATGCAATGCGCGCGAAAATTTTGTGATGAGGGGGGCACCCAAATGAAGAGTATAATTCTATGCATGGTAGATAAAGGTTCCACTTCTTTCCTATAACAAAGTATTATCGTGTCTAAAGGGTATCCGGTCTGTTGATGGGTGCCCCTTATCCCAGGTGCCCGGGGCGCAGCCCCCCCCCAGAGCCCATAAGAGTTACGCCACTGGAACCTTGATTGGCCCAAGTCGACAGAGCATGGGTCAACGTTGGATTCCACTGCAACACTTTCTGACGTTGAACAATTGTTGGTCCCATTTTGGTTAACCGATAATTGGCCCAACATCGGCATAACAACATTGGCTTAAAGTGTTTGGCTTATTTCTGTAACATGTAATGATCTAATCGATCTAATATGTCCAATGGCGCCCCCCCCAATCGATTGCAAAATTTAGAAAATCCCATAGGAAAATTGCCAAAAAACCGGCTTGTGCCCCCTCCCCCCATCATGGTCGGTTCCCCCCCCCATCGGATGACCCACGCTACGCCACTGAATATGTCTAAATACTAAAAAATAGAGATTTTAAATACACTTGGCGGCATCACGGCGAGTTTTTATAAATTTGGTGTATGCTTTAGCTGTAGTCTTTTGTCACATTAGATATGGGGTCTTTTTATATGAAATGTTCAAAAATTTCTCATGGGTAACATTTACCTCAATTTCTTGCATGCAGGCTATACCATTATCATATCATGTATATAGTGCTCGACCTGCCTCAAATTTGATATTATAATGTATTGTAACGAGGTGGCTATTTACCTTTTATTAATCTGTGTCTTTACCTATCTGGGAGTGAGAGGAGCTAGAATAGGCCCTCTATTGGTGCAATTCAGCAAGGATAATCAGAGGTTGGGAGGCGTGGTTTATGATTATATCTTTGACCCCGATTGGTCACGGTCAAGGTCACATGTAACTTCTGACCAATTAGGGCTTTATGCAAAGTGTCCAAAACTGGACGCATTCTGGACACTCGTCCAGGGCCGCGACACTCCGGCACTTGTTGGAAGACATGAAGTACAACAGACAGTTACATGTACAATGTGATTTTCTCATTTATAATTAGGATTACGTCATTGCCAGAATGCCAGAGCTTGTTTCATTTGATCATTAGAATGATTGACAGCGGTGGGCGGACTTATACTCTAAAAATGTGATTCTCTAATAAATTATAGGTCACTAGGTCAATTCGGACCGTCTCTTCCTCAGATCTCTATGTAGGACTCTATGGTATCTTCTCATTACACGTTCGTAGTAAGACTTGGCCGGCGACGACGCTTGCGAATTGCATGTCTTCAACTGCTGTATAGCATGATATAGGCAGTTTGTACAGAGTGTCGCTTCTCTATCTCTTTTTCTCTGACTCGTCCTGAAGACTTCAACGAGACCAGTTGTGTTTCTCACTTTCGGAGAGTTAGTGTTTTTGGTATTTATAAAAAGGACAGGTCTGATTTTCAGGGGTTAGTGTAAGTATGTGATTAATTCGGGTGGCCGAATGGGTCGGCCCAAAAGACCCGGCGGGAGGGAGGGTGATTTCTTTTTACTATTTTACTAATTTCGTTGCTGAATTGCATTGGGAGTGTGCACGAGAATTAACTGACTGCTAGCACCAGGCAGATGGGGAAAGGTGGAGTCGGGAACATGTCTACGTCCAAAATTATATCTCTAATTTAGGCCTTGTTTAAGTTGTTTATTCGGAGTGATACTTTTCTTATGATTCTTTTTAGTATAAAAACCTTTGGGCGTTTATTGCACGGAAATGCTAGTCGGCATAGAAGTGACACTTTAGCGCTACTTGGAAAAGGTTTTGGGCTGAATACGCTACATGGCGTGAGGTCCTTCAAATTCTCAAGCTGAGTAGACATGTCAACCCACGCACCTTCCCTCTATATTGTCAGTTGTCGCTCCCCCATGAGTATTAACATTGTTTTGATATAGGCCTACATGATAGGAATTTCACTTAGTCCTGAACCTCAGTAATTAAGGTGTTATTAAAGACAAGACGAAGACCAGGTAAGCTTAAGCCCCTAGGTAATGCTAGGCTTTTAAAAGCAGTATTGCTGAGATGGTCCCTAAAAGTCTGTAGGTGTACAGCACAGTACACGCTACCTAATTGTGCGTCTGGACATTTGTGCATAGACGGTTACAGTCTATGATTTGTCATATTCAGGTCCCTTTATTTTATTCTCAGGTTTTTGGCATTGGCCGAGGCATAAAAAGCCTATAGAATTTTCTGGATACCCCTTTTATATGTGTACAGCTTCGTCTGGTCTTTGTAACTAATTTCAAAAGATCTTCAAATATTGATAGGAAATATCAAAGTGGTTCCATAACTAGAGAACCTTGTCAAATTACATGTATATTCTCTGGTAGTAAATTGTATGCTGAAAGTGAGAAAAGAACCTCCTCATACTCATGGTAAATGTAAAGACACAAAAATCATGTTTCTCTTGTCATATTTCTTTATTAATAAACACATCTTTTCTTACAATCAATTACAGAAAGCTTAACATTTCATTCAATAAGCTTAAAATCATAAGCTAGTGTTAGGGAAAGAAATTTCTTGGATTACAAGCCTATTGGTATTAGTTATTCATGCTCGGTGGATCACGACTACATTATAAACTAGAGGCAAATGGTGGTCATAGACCACAAACCTAGCTGGGGCATGTTGGTGTTGTGGAGGTATCTGACCCCTGCAAAATGTTCCAAAAATGTTCCCCTGTGGTGAGGTTTGTTGTCACCGAGTTTTGAGTCCTGTACTCCTCACAGATGTCCAGAAAATGCAATTCTAAGATTTGACCCAGATGACCTTTGACCAGACACCTGCAAGATGTTCCATAATTCACCCCTGGTCATGAGTTGTCACCGAGTTTGAGCCCTGTACCTCTTACAGATGTCCAGATAACGCAATTCTAAGATTTGGCCCCAGAATGATGTCTTTTGAGCTGACCCGTGCAAAATGTTCCAATATGTTCCCCAGGTCATGAGGTTGTCACCGAGATTGAGCCCCGTACCCCTCACAGATGTCCAGATATTGAAATTCGAAGATTTGACCCCAGCTGACCTTTGACATGCCCCCTGCAAAATGTTCCAACATGTTCCCCTGGTCATGAGGTTGTCACCGAGATTGAGCCCCGTACCCTTACAGATGTCCAGATATTGAATTTCGAAGATTTGACCCCAGCTGACCTTTGACCTGATCCATGCAAAATATTCCAAAATGTTACTCTTCTCATCAAGTTTATTGTCACTGAGTTTGAGCTCCGTACCCCCTACATATTGCCAGAAAATGCAGCAATTCTAAGATTTGACATGACCCTGCAAAATGTCCCCTGGTTGTGAGGTTTGTTGTCACTGAGTTTGAGCCCCATAAATACCCCTTAGGGGGCTATTATTTTCTTTGGAAGGAGGATCCCAAATATACAGGGGGTCATAAATTTTCGGAAAGAAAAATACGGGGGGGCATAATACTTTTGATGACCAAAATGTAGGAGTCACAAGATGACCACAGATAGTGTGTTTATTTTATTCAAAACTAGCGGGAGCTAGTAGAGTACACAGGAGCAGTTAGTAAACTGGAGTGGTTAATAAAGATGTTGAACGGTGATGATAAACATCCTAGCAAACACAAAAACGTTTTAAAAACGTTTTAAATAAGTTATATTTTGGCTTTTGGTTTAGGTAAAAACGTTTTAATAACATTAAAATGTCGGGTTATATAAAGGTCATGATAACGTTTTAAAAGGTTTTGTATGAAAACACACTACAACAATATTTTTAAATGTTTTCAAAAAATGTTATTGTAAACTATTTTTGCAAACATTTTTGCCAAATATTGTGTCAATACTAAAATAACATTATGTTAAAATATTTGAACCCAGGAAACACAAAATGTTCTTCAAATGTTTTTTCAAAACCTTTCAATAACATTTAAATGTCGGGTTATATAAAGGTCATGAAAATGTTTTTAAAACGTTTTTGAAAATATTTTGGGCAAACATTTTTCGCAAAATATTTTTTCAACCCCAAAATAACATTCTGTTTAGAATGTTTTGTATCAAGTTTTCAAGAATGTTTTTGGAATGTTATTAACATGTTTTTATACCCTTTATATAACCCGACATTTAAATGTTTTTTGTAAAACATTTTTGTTTGCTGAGCAGTAGAATATCATAAAATGTTTTTTAAGGTTATGAAAACGTTTTATAACCTTAATATACCCTTTATATAACCAGACATTTAAACGTTTTCTGACAACCTTTTATAACCTTTTGCGAATGATGTCGAAAACATTTTGTGTTTGCTGGGATTGTGTCTTGGACTAAAACATGAATAGGAATTATTATTATTACCCAGGTATAATTCTGGTTTACCCAGTGCACCCTGTGTTTTAGGGTTTGGTTAGGGGATGTCATTTTCTTCGTCGGGTGGGGGGGGGTCGGTGACCGGAGTAAAAATTTTTATGACCCTCCTATTGCGGGCACAATTTTTTTAGACCCCCCCTATGTTGGGTCGAAAATTTTTATGACCCCCCCCCCCCCACCCACTTCCACCTACACAGACTCAAGACAAATTATTCATTGCCGGAACAAAGGCGAGGAGCGCATCAAAACTTTAGAGCAAAGAAAGTGTGTGGAGTGCGTTAAAATTTAATTGTGTGTGTAAGGAAGGCGCGCTATATGCGCAAAATATCTGCATTATATAATGAAAGATTGTGTGCAAGAATACATGCACAGCGCGCGAAAAGTTTGAGTCACCAGCCCTTAATAATTCTATACCCCCTATTTTAGGTGTTGAAAAATTATAACCCCTATAATTGGTCTAAAATTCTATGACCCCCACTCCCCAGTATATTCATGACCCCCTTCCAAAGAAAATGACAGCCCCTTATAATTTAAATTTAAATTAGGGTTAGGATTAGGGTTAGGTTTATAAACGGTGAGGATTAGGGTTAGGGTTATAATTGGGGTTGCTTAGGGTTAGGGTTATACTTGTGCGCAGGGTCTACCAGAATTATTCCAATACCCATGAATAGTCCTGTAACTATCACTATAGAATTTAATTAATTAAACTATGATCAGTCTTACCTTGTTAGTACTAGCTAGTATTTCTCATTCAAGATCACCATGATTACAGAAAACAGCAAATGGGTGATAACCATGATAACAATAAAATGTACTGGTACCATTAACTCACAGATTATAAACATTTATCCACAGATTATAGAAGGAATTTTATCATACCACGATGAACTTACCAATTCATCTAACACTGAAACCTTTTAGAAATGCAGTTTTAACTTGTTGTAGGGCATAAGGTTGTGCAATAAAAATTATTTACAATATTACTTGTATACCCTGACCAATTGACCCTTAAACAGCTCAAATGTTACAGTCCATGACATATATACTACATCAAATGTAATGTGGCACCACAATAGTGCTGCCGCGCACGCACAGTATAATACCCAGTGGACTCGAAGGTATCATGAAGGGTTCCTGCACTTCTTTTACAGTTACCAATTACTAGACTTTTAAAGGCTTTTATACTATTTTCCCCAACTTCATAAACAAACAAAAAAGGTAGGAAAACAAATGAATTCATGTCCCGCATTCATGTAGGTCTATTCCATTTGCAAGCTATTTTTGTGTTGCGCATAATCTTAAACCATGTTTAATTTCCTGTAAAATACAAGAACACCAATTGTTAATGTTTTAAACCACACAAATTAGGAACTGGGATTCAAATATATATTAATGCAAGATGTTTTTAATCAAACAAAATAAGATACATACTCTAAGATATAAGTATAAAACAAAAAACCCTAACATCAGAAGGCAAGAAAATCCCCAACAATCATTTACTTAAGCAAAACATAGAGCCTGTAAACAAATGCTAGCTAGAGTTTGATATTAACTGCCATGATAATGGCACTGAAAGAATTAAAGTTCCTACTGCAAAGGAAACACATCTGATAGTTTCATATACCGGTACTAACATTGGAATTACTAATCAAGCCAAAAACACATTCATTACAAAGAAAGAGACCAGAGAACACTTTCATTAATACAAAGAAAGAGGTCGGACATAACCATACAGAAATAAATGCTAAACATTTTAAAGCCTGGCTCATTAATCCCCTGTTTCCAAACATACCACCAAAGTCTGTAAAATACGGGTGCAAAATCAAAATCAAAAGATAAGCCAGAGCCTAATACTAGTACTTTTAATAGTAAATATAATATTAAACCCATAAATTTATACTACAATTACTGTTAAGGAGTGCCTTTAACACACCTGCATGGTTCATATCAAAAATCAAATTTCTATTAAAAAAACCTATATAAATATGCCATTACTGCTTATTTCCACTGCATTGACATTCAACCTTAAAGAAAACCTTTGGCTTTGCAATCACCTAAAGTTATTCACTTTGTTCATGTGCCCATATGCCATTATTTCAACTATTGCTTCCTACACAAACTACTGTCACTATTATCCAAGTTTTCTGCAACAACCTTTCAATTCCAACTAACTACATCCAAAATCATATTAGCCATCAATCCTCCCACACATATATTCCCTGGGCTTGCAGAAACAACAGGTCATTAATTACCTTTTCAACTAATTAAGTGCCTTAGGTTAAATAACAAATTACAGTAACAAACTAACAAACACATTCATTCCTTTAGAAAAACAATGATTCAAAAAGACCAAACCATATCTTCACTAGTCAAATAATTCTTACATAGCATCAAGTCAGGGTTTCATACTCAAAGGGTAACAAAAAAAAAAACATGTGCATTTTCACTTAGTTGCCAGCGGAAGAAAACGGGAAGATTACAGTGGTTTGTTTCCAGCGGAAGAACCCGAACGATTACAATACCTAGCTGGGGGGTGTAAACCCCCCAGCTAGGTAATAATGAGCATGTTAATTTCTAGTCATATTTGCTCTCCAAAATATTGCTCGTGCACGTAATGTCAGTAGTAGAGATTCTCATCCATATTAAGGTGATACTCCAAACTTGGTAACTGGTCAGTTAGGCTTTCCCTCGTGTCGTTTTGTATCTTTCAGTGACCCCAGCCCTTCGCTCCGTCACAGTATACTGAAAAAATGGTCTTATTTGACAAACTAGAATTAGCATTTTTAGTGCATGACAAATTGATGATGATTATGAATTAAAAATTAGTCATTTAATTCGTCATTTAATTTGTCATGCACTAAAATACTTGTCATAATATATACATATTTGTCATTCATTAATTTGTAATTTTACAAATTATACTTTTATTCGTATCTATCTATAAGTAGTGAAATTATTTGTAATGATAAAAATTCATTTGAAATTCTATAACAACTTATTTCATCAACATCTTAAGCACAGTGTCAGCATTTTTATCTTGAATGATAAATATTTCATCTGCAATGACTAAGTTTAATTTGTTAAATAAGAACATAAAGGTCGATTAATTAATTTACAAAAACAATGTTTGCTCAAACTATGTGGGCCTAATAATATATCCCGCACAATTAAAAGTATTTTATGTTGCTGCACATTCCTTTTAAAGGAATTTTTATTCATAACATCGTCACGCTCTCTTTTTCGTTGTCGTAGGTATTCCGCATTCTACCGTCAAACAATCCAAATACATCACCTAAGTAGAAAAATGAATTTGATCAAATTGTTATTAGATTGAAACATATTGCTGAAGAGGATAATAAGCTTCTACCTATTTCTATAGAATAGTTCTTGTCTTTGTTTGCTTTGGCTAAATCCTGTTCAAGTGGTGGATAACAAAGCATTGTATTTTAGTATGTATAACCAACAATTAACAATGAGAGGACATTCCTGAACCTCGTTGACTTGGGGATGATTTGAAATGACCGCCAATTATGACTGTTTGATATTTATTACCAGAAATGTGGAAAAAGAGACACAAGTAGAACCGATTAAAGGTACAATTTTGTTGAAGGAACAGAGTTCAACAAACCATAACCCCGCTTCTGGATATCGTTTGAAGTCAAATGATACCATTTTAAAGCTTATGATATATATTTTCTAAACACGAAATAAAAAATATTTGACCGGGGGCCGACTTTACGGCTGATTCGTGGCGTCCAGTCATTATATACATTGCTCGGACATCATATCATTTGAAAACTAATATTATGAGGACAATGAAAATTAATGCTTTTTTGAGAAAATAAGTTGTTTAAATTCCGCTTGCGACGGTTCAAAATCAATTCTCGCTTCACTTGAAGTCGAGTCATTTCGTGAACTAATTAATGTGGTTTGTGCCGAGTTTTTCATTGCCATTTTTAGTGCTTGTGATCTTCTTTTTTTTTTTAAAGTTCAAAAGTTCAATCCCCGTTCTTTGACAGTGTATACATATAACAACGTTCTTTAAACGGGCCGCGATACTATACAACTACTTCCGTTCATATAATGACGTAATCAGTCTGTTGCATTGAAAATCAATATTTCGCTCCGACGCTGAAAAGGGCCATACGAGCCAGAATTTTACCAACACAATTGGTCTTTTTTCCAGGAAAAATACGAATAAAAAATTGCCACAAGTGTCAGCTTGTAATATAATAATTATTTTATTTCAATTGAGTTAAACTTGTTCGGCAATATACATGTAGTATTAAATGGCCTTTAATTTATGTTAATTGAGCTATATAACTTTTTACTTCTGAAATATTAACCATGAAAGAGTTTATTACTCACCTGTATGAATAAATAATATCTTCTTGCCTCTAAATTGTTCAGGTTGCTCATTTAATTGTTTCACCATATGATAAGCAGCCTTCCCTGAGTAGGTTAGCCCCAGAAAAATACCAGTCTGTGCTGCCACTTGCTTCACAAACTCTTTAGAAATTAGAAAGTAAAGAGCATAATTTTCAGACATAAGTCCTCCATAGACCTCCAAACGGCCAGTTTTCACTTTACCTTATTTGTTCGGCTTATGGACAGTAATCTTTCCTGGCAGTTATTACTAGCATTTTGAGTAAAGAATAACAAAATTAACACTTGATGCAAATCCTACATTACGACTTTTACACAAATGACCATACAGGTATGTTCCTCCGGAAAGACCGCTGGATTTACCAAAACAGGGCGCTGAAAGGCCCTTGATTTTGATCCACGGGGAGCACACATGCCCCGAACAAAAAATTGTGATTTTGTTTTATCATGATGCGAATTTATTCACCTATTTCCTCTTGGGTTGATATTCCGTAACCAGCACCTAGATTTTCAGTCATGTGAACAAATTCTTCAGGAGCGGATCCGCTACCATCAGGTGCCTGTAGTCCTACGTATTGCAGCATCTTGTTCATTGCTGTAACCGCATAAGCCTTTGATTGACCTATAACTAGGGAATGGATTCTGGAAGTAAGCCGAGAATTAATAGGTATCAGGTGAAGAATGACAGACTTGAAAGCAGAACTTGAACTGATGGAAGCCCTTGTTATAAAATAAGCTTTCATTTGATATAAATTAGGTCTCATATCGATATAATTTTGAGTTCAACGGAATGCGTTCATCATGATTAGGCCCCTATATAATAACATAATTATTTTTATTTATCAAAATTCGACTATGGCATAGTCTAGCAGCGCTCCAGAAAAGTGATTATCAAAAATCTGCTCCCCCGACGCGACAACGCTGGATGCTCTAGATGCTCTGGATTCGTCTCTGAAAAGAGCTCCTTGCTTTCATAACATCAAAGATTGCATAGGAAATTCTCCTGTCTGCGACATCTTGTACACAGCTTATTGAACGGAGAGCTCGAGATATCAGGTAGACTAAAACTCACGAAATCTGATGCTGAACATCACCCATGTTTTGTACGGTTACCAGATGGACCAAAGGTAATGGCTTTTAGATGCATAAAATACACTTTGTAGGTAGAGATATTTTATAATTTGTGTTCATGAGGTGATAGACATATATTCATGTACTTCTTCAACTCGCAAGAAAAAAAAAAGAAGGGAGGGATTGATGAAAATCATACATTCCGTAACCTTAATTATTATTATTATTGTTATTATTATTATTATTATTGTTATTGTTATTGTTATTGTTATTATTATTATTATTATTATTATTATTATTATTATTATTATTATTATTATTATTATTATTATTATTGAATACGAGTAACCCGTACTTGATATTGCATCCATTAAGATGGCTACCTACTCCAAGACCAAAGCTTGTCTTTCCTGCTACACATCCAACAACAATATCACTGAAAGATTCCACATCCTGTCAAAAAATAATAAAAACACCAATAACAATAAAAAAAAAATAAAACGAGAACTTGACTAATACTTTGATGGCCCTTCAGCTTCATCCTCCTATCTAGCCTGGATTGGGCATCCTGCATATAGCGGCATCATCTCTACAGGCTGAGTCAAAAAGAAGTAAACTCATGTTTGAGGGGCAGTAACTCGGGATATGTAAGGTATCTGCTAAAAATGAAAATACTACTGGAAAGAGCACATTCTACACGTCTAAATAAAAAAAAGAATTGTTGCAATTGCTCACAGCAAACTCAAGTTATACTCATTTGAATACAACCACCCATTTTTGTAGCTGTACACTGTTTCACCTCCCAAGTAGGGGCCTACCTATTATATTATATTGATTGGTAAGGCGCGATCATGATATTCAAATGCAAATAAAGTTCTG
Organism: Amphiura filiformis; assembly: GCF_039555335.1. Lineage (NCBI taxonomy): Eukaryota > Metazoa > Echinodermata > Ophiuroidea > Amphilepidida > Amphiuridae > Amphiura > Amphiura filiformis. The sequence goes on from NC_092635.1 coordinate 29,390,221, forward strand.
TGGCAGGTGTGGTTTCGATCAATAATTCCTACATTTTTAAGGGCTCTTTTCAATATCAATTTTACCTCATTGCACTACACTATAATAAAACAAGCCAAATGACAATATGGCACCACAATTTACCGCACGGAGCGCACGTTTCTGTCGACGCAGTATCATGAAACTAAGAGTCCCACTGAAATTCACTTAGCGTCTTTTTCGTCTCCAATTTCCTACAGCTAACCGGGTTTCATGTAAGGGAGCAGTATATAAGAATGTAGTCTTTGTCAAAGACTGACTCGAGATAGTGTCGGACTCGCGATCAAGGGGGGGTGAGCGGCGAAGCCGCGATGAGCCGCGAAGCGGCGAATTGGAGCCGCGAAGCGGAGAAGAATGTGAACAAGCTCAATGTACACTATCATGACTATTAAAGGAACAGACAGTCGGAAGCTTCAGACCACGAACTGCTAGATCACAAGTGAACATTGCTAGAGTTAGACATGGGTTACAGCAAGACCAAATATCAGCTCAATCCTTTACCCAACATTCCCCAATCAAGCTTCTGCCGGATCGTTCGTAAAGACTTGAATTGGTATCCTTACAAACTATAGTACCGTCATGGACTTTGTTGAATATTAATTAAAAGCAAATGTTGTCTTTTCAACAATAAATCCTGTTAGCACTTTGCTAATTCGTCGAAATTGAAATGGATGAAAATCAATCAGCCGTGTGCAGCTACAAAAATGTAGTGGTTGTATTCAAATGAGTATAACTTTAGTTTGCTGTCAGCAATTGCAACAATTCTTGTTTTTATTTAGACGTGTAGAATTTGCTCTTTCCAATGGTATTTTTATTTTTAGCAGATTCCTTGCAGATCTCGGGTTACAGCCCCTCAAACATGAGTTTACTTCTTTTTGACTCAGCTTGTATGTTGCGTTGTACAGTGTGATGCGATCAAGCAAAATCAGTCTGAAGTAGGGTCAATTTTGGGATTCTTACATTGTCATTTTCAGCGTATTCAAAGCTCCACATTTATACGACATTTGGTTACAATTTGAACACTGGTACATTAAAAGGAAAGAAACGGAGAAAATCAACTTTAAAGTTAGAGTACTTTAGTTGAGTCATTTAAAGGATTTAATATTTTATTCAATACATCACAACTTCTACGGCGAATTGGTGTGTTATCAAGTGTGATGTATCATGTGTAGTGCTAGCCATGACGTCATTGCACTAGACAATTTCGGCGCGGGAATTTTGAATATCGCGTGTTGAGAACCGGCTGTTTTTATTCGTTTTTATTGTCAATTGTTTGTTTTACACATTAAATTATGTTTATTCGTGCTTGATAATTATTTTTCTAACATATAAGGCATAATGTTGTGATTGCCGCAGACTTCCCTTAAGTACATGGATTTATAAAGTTTACTTTGAGGACTATTACATCTTTTTGAAGTCAAATTTAATCGAAGTTATGTTTCAATTCCAAATGACCTTATCGCATCTTACCTGAAGGTCTTCAATCGAAGACCTGAGCACAAGAAGACCGTAAGTCCACTTGGCATACCGGCTTCTGGTGGTAAAGGATTACAATATTTAAAAACGCCCCGTTAGTCAAAATGCCATGCCGTAAAGATTCGCCTAATGGCGCACTTGGGCTCCTTTGCCTTGGGGTAAATTTTATGTGCAAATAGGGAACTCCCTCCTCTGAAATCCCAACAAGAATTAAGGTTCCGTGCCCTTATGTGCTAGTGGAAATTTTACGGCAGGGCACTTTTAGGTTGTGCGTAAAATTCTTCTTATGTCAAGGGAGCCCATAGCGCCATTAGGCGAATCTTTACGGTATTGTTAGTTACGTCCTTCTGGTTATCAATTTCCTTACCTGTCGAAGCATCTCATCAAATACATTCAAATATCCGAATATGCATGGGTTGGTGGAAGCTTTAAAAATGTATACATTTTCGCCGGATTCCTTCCTGAATGACATTAAAACATAGTTGGACCTTTTCAGATCAATATTGATAATGTCAACTATACTTAGAGAATAAAGGTATTGTTTTTAGCCGCTGGAGTACATCTATCGTCTCATATAACACGGGCGACATCATTAACAAGCCGAGTTGTTTTACGCCAAAAATAATGATGTCGCGTGTTATATGAGACGATAGATGCACGACAGCGGCTAAAAACAATACCTTTATTCTTATTCTTAAACACTTCAATTCAAATAAATATATTAAACATAAGTATACCCAATTTTAATCAAATGAAATCCTATATTTTACAAGGGATTACCTAGTGCTTAGAATCGATCAGTCCCGTTGTTGCTATGCACCTCCGATTGGTTCAAATAGCACGTACTAGTATGGCGTCGACACGCACGCGCTAAAGTATGTGATATCGTGTCATATCACACGGGTTAGAACCAATAAGATTGCAAGAACATTCTCAAGTGTTTAAGAATATATATCTGTGTGTTAGAAGATGTATAAACTGCCACATTGTTACACAGCCGTGACGTTAGTCACAGCTGTGTTCTTTTTCTTACAGGTTCTTTCTGTCAACCATTACATTTGCTCTAGCACTCACATGCTTACATCGATTTTGACCTAACTTGGTCACAATGATCATTGACCCCGCCCCTACATGTCACATGAAACTCGCGGGGACAAAGGTCACGCAGGGGTCAAAAAAGTGATTTCAACTAAAAATGCATCTTCTCCCACAACTTACGTAGGACAGCAACCCCACTTGCACACATGCATTATTATTACCCAGTGTCTATGTGATGTACACAGATTTGGGGTCAAAGGTCATTAAGGGGTCACTTCCGGTATAAAACGAAATACCTTCAAAAAATTTTATTAGCGAAACAAAACATAGGACAGTAACGCTATGTTCACACATTATTTGTGGTTACCCAGTGTATATGTGGTATTTTTTAGTAGGGGTCACTTCCGGTATAAAACGAAACACCTTTAAAATGCATCTTCTCCTACAAATTACGTAGGACAGTGACGCCACTTGCACACATGCATTGTCATTACCCAGTGTCTACAGGGTGTACACAGATTTGGGGTCAAAGGTCATTAAGGGGTCACTTCCGGTATAAATCGAAATATCTTCAAAAAAATTTATTAGCTAAGAAAAACGTAGGAGAATGATTGTATGTTCACACAAGAATTGTGTTTACCCAATGTATATATGATATTTTTTTATTTGGGGTCAAAGGTCATTAAGGGGTCATTTCCGGTATGAAACGAAATACCTTTAAAATGCATCTTCTCCCACAAATTACGTAGGACAGTGATGCCACTTGCACACATGCATTGTTATTACCCAGTGTCTATGGGGTGTACACAGATTTTGGGTCAAAGGTCATTAAGGGGTCACTTCCGGTATAAAACGAAATAACTTAATCAGCCAAGAAAAATATAGCACAGAGACGGTACATTCACACATGAATTGATTTTACTCAGTGTATACGTGATATTTTTTATTTGGGGTAAAAGGTCATTAAGGGGTCACTTCCGGTCTGAGACAGAAACCTTCAAAATGCACCTTCTGCCACAAATAACATGGCAAAGTGATGCCACGTGTACACATACATTGGAATTAGCCAATGTCTATGGGGTTTTCATATATTTTGGGGTCAAATGTCATTAAGGGGTCACAACACGGCTGTGTTCGTGGTCTTAGACCACAGCTAAGTCTAGTTTAGCCTGAGTTAGCAAAAAGTCTTAAAGATAGGACTTCAAACGTTGCAACACTAATAATTTGGTCTTGCAACAAAGTTTACGTCTGACAAATTTTGCGCATTAATTATTCCAGATTGCACTTCATCGATGCATCTTTGACCATTTTCATTAATTATACCCCCGTTGCTCCCCTCTAGAAATATCTAGGGGAAATCCGATTCATAGATTCTTATTACATGTACTTGCATTTTTGATAGATTGCAGCAACGTTTACTTTTAAAAACAATGCCATTACAAATGTGGACAATAGACTATGATAATGCCAAAAAATATCTTTGGTTGCCCTCAGAGACCGACCCAAAAAATTAAAAATCTTGGGTAGGGGTTTTTTTATTCAGTTTTTTAGTAGAAACCATAAATTTGGACAAAATCAAGAACATTTTATATTTGTTATTCACTCATTTTATTTATTAAATGCATATTTGATTAAAAACAAGAAGTATTTAAATTCAGACCAAAAATGCACAATTTTCAAACTGTAGGGAAAATGGAGGAAGAGCCCATGAAAAAAAAGGATCGATCTACGGACCCTCCAAATTTTTGTCTTGGAAGGGCAACCAAACAATTTTTTTTTTTGCAAACAATTATTTTTTTTGTGCCTAAGGTCGTTGAATTTGTTTCTTGATATAGCCTATACTCAAATTTTTAAACTGTAGGGAAAATGGAGGAAGAGCCCATGAAAAAAAGGATCGATCTACCGACCCTCCAAATTTTTGTCTTGAAAGGGCAACCAAACAATTTTTTTTTTGCAAACAATTATTTTTTTTTGCCTAAGGTCGTTGAATTTGTTTCTTTATATAGCCTATACTCAAATTTTCAAACTGTAGGGAAAATGGAGGAAGAGCCCATGAAAAAAGGATCGATCTACCGACTCTCCAAATTTTTGTCTTGGAAGGGCAACCAAACAATTTTTTTTTTTGCAAACAATTTTTTTTTTGCCTAAGGTCGTTGAATTTGTTTCTTGATATAGCCTATACTTTAAAATGGCAGAAAGCAAAGCGCAATAGGTAAATTTTGGGGCACACTGCCATCATTTTTACCATGCAGGCCTCGTAGTAGTTTATCGTACCTTATTTGCTCTGCCAACATTTTCACTCTTGTCCAAACATCTTTGTCCACGTCTGATTTGTCAACATTATTAGGCATCAAGTATCGATGAGCACCGGACATACACAGTAGTAGATTATTGCCTTCGTTATTTTCCTATATATAGTATGACAGATTGCGTATTAATATAATTAACAATAATTGTAAGATTTCTGGCAAATTTGGATTCCCCCTCCCTCTCCCCCCATAAACTGCTAGTTTCCAGTATGCTCCCTGTTCATTTATGCCCAACTAATTCCGTTTTTTAAAGCTGAAATCTTTTAAAAACCGGATCGTCTCAGCATCAGGACAGCATAGGCTATCATGTGCATCTATATAGGTGTAAAGGCTTATCCACTCATTCCCACCCGAGTCTTCTCAAGTCCACTTAAAAGTTTTCTTGGCCTCCAGGCCAATTCAGGTTTATTCCAAGGGTTGTTGTGTTGTTCGCGGGGTTGTTAGCCCAGCTTTCCTGTCCATTCAGCTGTCCGTTTAGTGGTGTGCAGCCCCTGGCAGCTATGCCACTGTGTGGAAAACGCATCGTAGCAGTATGCTTGAACTTCAGCTAACTTGAAGTCAAATTGCTTATACCGTAAAAACTCAAGTGCTTTTAAAACATGCAAACATGAAATGCCCCATCCACAAAAGTGTAAAACATTTTGAGCAAATCATCGATACCGTACGCATAGTAATTTAGGAACAGGTAATTAACCTGCAAATTTGTGTCTCAACCCCACTAGCTCAGTTTGTAAAGCGCCGGACCTTGGTCCCGGGGGGGGGTCACTCTCACACAAAAGTGCCTCCCACCCGCATCCGAACACCTCTGAAATGCACCCTTAATGGCGAATTTTCACATAACTAAATTGCACCCCTTAATGGCGAAACACATGCAAAATCCTACCCTAAATGGCGTAGTACATGCAAAAACCATACCCTAAATGGCGTCAACTTGGAAATATCTATATTGATACCCTAAGTGGCGTAAACAGGGAAATGAGCTAATTTGATACCCAAGGGGTCTTTTTGATGTTGCAGACATATAGATACTGAACCAAGCATGCACAAAAGTAGCAAGAATCAATTAAAAAGTGGTGATTTTGATCAAATTAGTGCAAACTCACTCAAACAATAATATTACTAACCCTAAACGTCTAAGGATTTGGCTGAAAAAGGACCCCTAAATGGCGATGCCTTCTAAAAAAGTACCCCTTTTTCAAAAAGACGTCGACGCCGCTGTGTGGTGGAAAACATACCCTTTTAGACGCTTTTCTTGGACACGGGTGCGTAGCAAGTCAAGTAGTGAGTGACCCCCCCGGGACCTTGGTACAATTTCATGTTTTCAAAAGCGCTCGATAGTAAGCACATAATTGTATTGTTAATCCTTGGTGTGGTAAACGTAAAGGCGCACTCATTTCCAGCAATTGACCAAGTTTTAAAGTAATATGATCAACTTTAAGGGGGTATATAATACCCTGATTTTCATCAGTACCCCTCTTCTTTTTTTTCTTGCAAATGTATGAAGTACATAAATATGTTCATCATCTCATGCCCTGAACTTATAAAATATCTCTACCTACAAAGTGCTTTTAAATAATTTTAGTATATAATTTTTGCCCTATATACTTTTTTGTTTACCTGTTAGGCTGTTACCATGGGAGTAACTCAGCATGTGTGCCTTATAACAAGACATAATTGATTCTATTCAAGTAGTACTTGAATAGAATAAATTGTATCTTTTGTTATACTATCTATTAACTGTGTTTAGTGATGTACGCTAAATATATCTTCCACATGAATGGTATAGCAAATTGAATACTGTATAGCCTCCATCATGTGTTGTTTGGAAAAAAGATTTCTATAAAGCTATAGGTCATCATAGGTCAGGTTATAGGTTATCTGGTTGAGGTCAAATTTAGGCATCCATTTTGAAATACATGTGATTTATCAACATTGCTATAATGAGGCATAAATTTTTATATTTGGTCTAGTGTGTCTTTTACAGGATATATAATGCTATGATGGACATAATAACATTTCATGGGAATGGATGTAAATGGTGAGTACAATTTAGATTGTCTAGTTGAAATGGATTGGACACATTTAGGTAAAATTGGTACCAAAATCACAAAAATGAAGCTTATGAAAAACTACCTAATCTGATGGTATATAGGTAAAGAGAAATGCATTTTTTTTTCAACATAACTGTAGTTTGGTTGTGGAAACTTTTTACCAATGGCTTAATTAGGTTTCAGTGAAATAATGTCGCTCGTTAAAAAAACAAAATATAGCTCAACATTGAAAATACAAGCATTTTAACCAGTTCGTTTGTTGATAGGTGTGGAGCACTGAAAATCACCAAGTTCATGAAGTCATCAAGAACCACTTATTCCCATTTTACATATCAACATTATTTCTCTAATGTGTTAGCAACATGTATCCAAAATTTTAACGAAATCCGTTGATAGTAAGCTTTCCAAAATGAAGTGAATTTAAAACATCGGTGATGTACCACCTTTTGGCTTCTACCTGTAAAAGCATATAAGCTACATTGATACCGATGCCACCAATAGAACGAGAAGATTTGCCCCTTCATTTTGCATACTACTTTGTCCAATTTTTTTTCTCATTTCTTCACAAAATGCAAAAAAAATGCAAAAAATGCAATGGGTGTAGTACCCCTTAACTCTATGTAACCCTTGTAGGCCTATACCTTTTCGGCATCGAATACAACAATATGAGCTGACATCCCCAATGAACTAGCCATGATTGCCATTGTTCGCATCTCATTGGATTGTGTTCGTCCAGCACTGCAGATTGACGTGCAATCATGTTGTATTGCCTCCCCGAAGGCAAACTCGAACAATCTCACCTGGATACAAAATAATGTAATGAAATATAAATCAAAATAATGAAAAAACGCAAAGCTGGTGGATGGAGGTTACCCTAAGGGCTGCTAGTCAGTAGGAATGCGTGGATTTGGATTCGTCTATAGCGCTAATTTTCTCAAAAAGTAGATCTAATTTCGTAAATAAATTAACGGTCTTAGATCATTATTCTTTTTAAACAAGTTATCTGTTTTCATAAATTAAGTTGACTTGGTGAGCTTCGCAACATGCCGAAAATATTTACCCACCCAAAAATCTGAAAAATAAGGTCATGTTTTTTTAGAATTTTTTTTTCATATTTGAATATTCAGATGTTTGGTATAAATTTTTGCAACCTGCTTGTTAGTCGTACAACGGCTGGCCCCTGCCTGGACCCCCGCTGGGGCTTCGGCCCTGGACCCTACCCGTTCTTACTCGCGCTCCGACTCCGTGCTCGCAGAAAATATTTCAAACAGCAGTTCACGTTCCCAGAAAGGAATTTATTTTCCGCTGCCCTGGCTGACACTATTGAATTATTATAAAAAGCATAGTTTTTTATCAAACTCTGATCTTTAATAAGGTTGCAAAATTTGACACGTTTTCGTTCATTTTCATATAACTAGCATAATAAAAAGAAATGTATGAAAAAAATGAATTTATTTTTTTTTCGTCAAAAGTAAATATGTTATAAAAATCAAACTTACAGGAAAGATTGACTCTTGTCAAATCCTACAATTCTGTCAGAGAGAAATTGCATATTTGTATTTATTTTTTTAATTCATGGACATAATATTGATTAATTAATTTGCGATAATAAATATTTTTTTATGATTTACCATAATTCCAAACATGTCAAGCAATATGTCAAATTAAAGCTAATGAAATGCTTTATAGATTTGTCAGAGCACATTTTGCAAAATGCATTTAGTATTTTAGTTACAAAATTCCAAACATTCTATTCCAATTTTTGGCTATACACGCACAGGAGCTGTTCTTTTAAAATCCGCGCCTAATCAATAATGAGTCTTTCATCCTATTGTCAAAGTACTGTGTTCCCTGCAGCATTATGGAATGACCAGGTCCTTGAGTGTGATGGTTTTGTCAGATGACAGTGCTCATTCAAGCCTATCAAGGCCATTTAGTAGCAACTTGCTGAATGGCTGGGCATTATCAGCTATCAAAGAGATGCCTTATGCAGCTGCCAATCACAGTAGAGGTTTGATAACATTTTGTTAAAAACCCAAAAGTGATATAAGGACAAAACTGTGCATGTTGGTACTTGATTGTTAGGATTCTTATATGTTGAAAATCCCATGTAGTAGTATTTTTTATGTGTAGTGTATATTGTTCATAAATTATATAGCTTTTAAATTTTGGGCATTAATGCTCTGTTGCACTGTAGCAACGCGGACCTATGACAAATCTTGTTGGTAGACTACTTTTCGATCCGCTATGAATAATCCATATTCGACCCCATGATCATGTTAATTAAGTTTGGCGAATAATGACGCCGTTAGTTTTGCGAACTTTGCCTGTTTAATGAGAGTATAGCGCGCTCCCAATACATCAGGGCGAAAACGATCCGGTTTATGAAATGACGGACGGATTTGTTTTTTCAAAGAACATGGGAATTATTTTTTGCAATAGTAATGTCGAAATTAGAACTTGCTGTCAATAATGCGAAGGAAATGCGTGACTGGTGTAAGGTATGAAATGCATGCAGTATTTGAAGTATAGAAAACATTTGACGCCGCATTTAACCTTCCAGTATGTCGCCATATTTTGTCTGTGTGTTTTTATTCGTGTCTTCGCGTGATAAAAATTATCAATCTGCAATAATCAGACATATTGGTGCTTGGCTACCGGGGTGAATAAGTGTTTTTAAAAGTATGTAAAGAATTTCACATCATAGTGCCATTTCAGCACAGCACCAAAATGATCCAACTACCTGATTGGTCATAGTCTGCGTGTTCCGGAAATCACGTAAACCAATGTCCTTAAACATTTTATGATCCATTATATTAAAATGTTCTCAAACAAATCCAAATAAAGGTGATGTTAACATACCTCAATGACGTTTCGTGCTGTAACACAGCACTTTCTCAAATTGAATGACCAGCTTTGACCTTTGACGTCGGCTGCTTCCTGTTGGTAGCTGACGTAGGTGGTGCTGTCAATAACTGATCATAGATGTGCGGAAGGAAGTAGTTCCCACAATCCCTGTTGAGAGTATTTGCCTGCCCCCTTTTCCTTATCCATATTGATTCTTTGATGTGTCTCCTTTTTCTGTTAGTTTCAATGTCTCTTATTTTGGCTTCTTCCCAGCCTATCACATGATTGTCCTCGGCGACATGGTCCGTGAGAGCGGATTTCTTAGGGGCGCTGGCGACAGATGTTTTCCTTTGGACCCTGGTATATGGTTTTTCTGATGCCAGGTCCGATTCAGTTTTATGTTCTTTCATCCTTGTACCGAAAAGTCTCGAAGTCTCTCCGATGTAGGATTTGGGGCAACCTAGGCAGGGAATTTCGTACACGCAATCTGCTGTTGTTTTGGTATCCCGTTTATCTTTGGGATGCACCAGGTGATTTCTAAGCGTTTTGTGTGGTTTAAAGTTCGCTTGGTAGCCGTGTTTTTTGAAAATTCTTCTAGTCTTTTCCGACAAGCCCTGCTTATAAGGGAGGCACACAAAGCCACGACTTTTGGTGGTTTGAGATTGGTCAGTGACTTTTGGCTTACTTGGCTCCTGAACCTTTTTAAAGGCCCACTCCGGGTAGCCGCAACGCGTAAGGGCTTCCTTTATTTTTGACTCCTCAAACTCTCTGTCTTTTTCCTCGGTTACTACTTTATCTTTTCTGTCCATGAGAGTTCGGATAACACAAAGCTGGTCATTCAATTTGAGAAAGTGCTGTGTTACAGCACGAAACGTCATTGAGGTATGTTAACATCACCTTTATTTGGATTTGTTTGAGAACATTTTAATATAATTTTAATGGACAATCCTGATGAATCTATTTGCGGATTTTATGATCCATTTTTGCTTTGACCATAACTGGATGACACTCGGTCATTTCAAATATTGAGTTTTAGTTTTGGTTTGGTTTTGGTCACGTGGTTTCCTATTAATAGGTATATCACCCCAAAAATAAGCGCAGCAGAAACATGTTATTTGACGCTTTTAATTGAATCATCGTTATGAATGCTTCAAAAAACAAAAAACAGAATTAAAATCGGATAATGCAAAGTGATGTAACGTCAACTTGAAGATACCCGGAAATCGGGTGAAAACCTGCCACAAATTGCTATAAATGGCAAAATGGTAATTTTTGGGATTTGTAATGCTTATTCGGACACTTACTTGAAAAGGTAGCATTGATTTAAGTATCACAGATTAATTGCATATCTTTCCGGACTTCGTTAAAGAAAACAAGATTAAAAATCTCTCCTCGAATAAATGTAATAAATCCACCAAATATACAATTTTAGCCATTTTGACCAATCTGCAGACAAATAAAAGCTAAAGTCCAGCTAATTAATATGCAAAAATAATGCCAACAGAGAACCGTACATGATATGAGGATGCGGTTTTTTTTGCACACATAAGTACCCAAAGTTCTTTCATTTGGTAAAAAAAAATACACAAAAAGTCATTAATTATGCAAATTAGCTAATTACATCTAATTATATATTTATGCCATTCTTATGTTAATTAGGCATATGTAATTTTTACTTTTTTCAATGTTTTATTTATGTTTTATTCATACAGCATGATTTTATCAAATATGAACCTGCTGTGATGTTGAATAAAGAAACTGCAGTTAATTGCCTAAGTGCACCGAGTTTTCAATTGGTATAGGGAAGTGTTTCACTCATTGTCCAAGGAAAAAAAATACATGATAACAAACACTGGTATTTCAGACCGGTGGTACTAGGTCCTCTATTTCGAGAGACCTATATTTATTGATTTATGGACGATCTAAAAAATTCATAAAACAGGTCTTAACTCTTAAACTAGGCAGTGTTTAATTTCGGCGGAGTTGATAGTGATTTAGGAAATGTTTCACCTACCATATATTAAAAAGACAAATTATTGTGATCAATGAAACATAACGAGGAAATCGTTTTTGACATGTATGTTTTCAAAAATTGGCCAACTTTGATCCGCGCGCTTTTTGATTCACTGTTATGTATGCGTGCACAGTATGACAGAATTATTGTGCAGCCACTGTGACATACCTACTATTAACCTGCCTAAGCTCTTGAGTGACGATATTATCGATAGTTATCGATATCTTTGTCTTTGTTAGAAACTTTGTAGCAAGCCGTTTCGGTTTTTAATTCAGTTTGTTATGTAATCGGAAATCAGGTTTGAAGTTATCTTGATCAAAGCCCTCTCTAAGAATTTCTCTATGATATGGGGCTAGCTGTGGTGGGTGGCTACGGGGCGTTAACTCAAAGACAATATTGCTCAAAGACAATATTGTTCAAGGTTGCTCCGCAGGCTTACAAAGAAACAATGTTGCTCCGAAAACAATGGCAAACAAGCTTAAACTATAAATAAGCCCTCGATAGAGGGCAGGGCCTGAAGAATGAGGGATTATGGGGTAAAAAGTTTTTAAAAAAGTAGAAAGTATGAAACCTAGCAGAGACAGCCCGTCACCCTTAAAGTTACTCTTACTTATTTGCCCTGCGGGGCCCTTATATTGGGGTCCCACTTCAAGTGTTTAGTCGTCGTATGTCGGGAGTCGCCAGCCTCGGGCTTGCCGGCCCTGCGGCCCTGCGGCCTTGGATGTTTTTTGTTGATACTGGGGCCCAGTATCAACAAAAAGCATCAAGGCCGCAGGGCCGGCGACTCCCATACGACGACTAAACACTCTAAGTGGGACCCCAATATATTAAGGGGCCCGCAGGGCAAGAAAGCAAGAGTAACCTTAATGTAACATTGACCAAGTGTAACCTTAATGTAACATTGCCCAACAAGAAAGCAAGAGTAACCTTAATGTAAAACAGGGGTCGCTATTTACTGCCGTATATTCAGTCTCATATAGACTGATTGTAAGGATTCAGTTGCATACAGTAGTACATGTAGTATAAACATATAAACATGAAGCACAGCACTACTACTATCACTGCCCTAACCCTAACCCTAAACCCTAACCTTAAACCCTAAACCTATCCCTAAACCCTAACCCTACTTTTTTTTTACTTTTCACCCCATAATTTCCCTCATTCTGATTTATGTAAGCTATCCACCAGTGGAGCTTCTGCGACCCCTACGCAGAACTTCCGATAGTGGATTATCTGCGCACGGTGGACGCAAGGAATCCACAGTTGGATTTTCTGCGCACGTGCACTGAAAATCCCCTCCGTATATAGTTCCGGTGGAGTAATTCTGCGCACGGTCGCAGGGAATCCACGGACGGATTTTCGGCGCACGTGCTCAGAAACTCCCCTCCGTATATAGTTCCGGTGGAGTAATTCTGCGCACGGTCGCAGGGAATCCACGGACGGATTTTCGGCGCACGTGCTCAGAAACTCCCCTCCGTATATAGCTCCGGTGGAGTAATTCTGCGCACGGTCGCAGGGAATCCACGGACGGACTTTCGGCGCACGTGCGCAGAAACTCCCCTCCGTATATAGCTCCGGTGGAGTAATTCTGCGCACGGTCGCAGGGAATATTATTTTAGGGCCTAGGCCTATATGTTTAGAGTCAGTTCTGCGCATCAAGTTTCATGTTTAAAAAACATGTTTGAAAAAATAACTTAGAAAGTAAGAAATATTATATATATTTTTAGAGTCAGAACGGTGGAGTTTTTCTGCGCACGGTCGCAGGGAATCCACAGTCGGACTTTCGGTGCACGGGCGCAGTTGAGTAATTCTGCGCACGGTCGCAGGGAATCCACGGACGGATTTTCGGCGCACGTGCTCAGAAACTCCCCTCCGTATATAGCTCCGGTGGAGTAATTCTGCGCACGGTCGCAGGGAATCCACGGACGGACTTTCGGCGCACGTGCGCAGAAACTCCCCCGTATATAGCTCCGGTGGAGGGGAGTTCTGCGCACGGAAAGTCCTGCGACCGTGCGCAGAAAAACTCCACCGTTCTGACTCTAAAAATATATATAATATTTCTTACTTTCTAAGTTATTTTTTTAAACATGTTTTTTAAACATGAAACTTGATGCGCAGAACTGACTCTAAACATATAGGCCCTAAAATAATATTTCTTACTTTATACCATTTAATACTATTAAATCATAACAATTCATGAGATGATTAAAAACGTGCGCCGAAAATCCGTCCGTGGATTCCCTGCGACCGTGCGCAGAATTACTCCACCGGAGCTATATACGGAGGCGAGTTTCTGCGCACGTGCGCCGAAAGTCCGTCCGTGGATTCCCTGCGACCGTGCGCAGAATTACTCCACCGGAGCTATATACGGAGGGGAGTTTCTGAGCACGTGCGCCGAAAATCCGTCCGTGGATTCCCTGCGACCGTGCGCAGAATTACTCCACCGGAACTATATACGGAGGGGATTTTCAGTGCACGTGCGCAGAAAATCCGACTGTGGATTCCTTGCGTCCACCGTGCGCAGATAATCCACTATCGGAAGTTCTGCGTAGGGGTCGCAGAAGCTCCACTGGTGGATCATGTACATACATGTCATTCTTCAACCCCTGCCCTCTTTCGGGGGCTAATTTATAGTTTAAGCTTGTTGGATATCGCGATTATTTCGCGGTTGGTGCTTCTTTGTAGCCCTGCGGGGCAAACTAGTTGGATATCCACATTTCGCGTTTAGTGGTTCTTTTAATTATTATTATTGTTATTGTTGTTGTTATTATTATTATTATTATTATTATTATTATTATTGTTATTGTTGTTGTTGTTGTTGTTGTTGTTGTGGTGGTTGTTGTTATTGTGTCACAATTATCTTACCTTATTTCCAGAAAGCACATTTCCAGTCAAATCTTCCCGCTTTATATAGACCTCAAAACCGTCAGGAACCCCTGGTAAATACCATCGCTCGATTGGAGTGTTTTCAATGGCCGCCTGCATTATAAAACGTGTTTTTGCAGCAGTGCTGCATTAATTCTGAATTGGCTGGGTGTTACTATACTGAAATTTTTGAATGTGAAAGGCATTTTGTACCACTGAAGTTTTTCGTACACATCGGTAGCTTTATTAATATAAAGATTGACTTTTGTAGAATTTTGGTTGTGTATTCATTGATTTTATATGCGATTTCATTGAAAGAAGTGTTTTTTAATGCAATGATTTTCAACAACACACTCAACCTGGGCTCCTTGCATGAGGAATATTAGCTACAAGCATTAGCTGAGCATGCGTCCTGTCAATTTCTACTCTCACACCCCTGATTTAGCATAGGATTGGGCTCGTTTGCATATGCATGAGTTCGTTGAGTTGGTCGTAGCGTCCTTGGAGATAGTACATTTCTAGTAAAATGGTATAGATGAGTTTATAGTCAAAATGCGTGATGTATTTTAACAGTTTAAACGTAGGCCTATGTTTCTGTAAATGTGCATAATTTCCAATCACGTCGCAGATGGCAACTATCACAGCACAAGTAATAATTTATCCTAGTGTATTGCCCCGGTAGAATACCTTGCATATGCCATAGAAAAATTTTGATAACTTGGTTGGTAGACAGAGATGACGTCAGTGGTACTGATTTTGGTTTAGATCTGAAACCATATTATACCTCAGGTTTAGATTGAGAAAGTATACATATCAAGTAATTATCTGGTGGGAATTGTTTTATTGTTGTATTAATTGTGGTATACTGAACCCGACAACCACATTTGAAGAAAATAATTATAACTAATGATGATTAATTTTATCATGGGCTATATTTTTGCCGGCGGAGGAATATGGATTTAGCCTGGGGAGTTAGCTTTCAAAAACTGTATCACGTGTCATTACATGTGGATGGGATGGGTGAAGTTTCGTGTTACCAAAGTATGGTGTGTTACCATTACAACAACAACTTACTTAGGGAGTGTTCATAAATACTTTGGTAGGGGGGGCTGGAAAATATGTAGGGGGGGCATAAAATTTTAGGAGTTCTGAAGAGGGGGGTTAAAAAGTTTTGTGTGTATGAACAGGGGGGTTAAAAGTTTTTGGGCACGTAGAGGGGGGGGGGTAAAAACTGTAGCAACAATAGTCCCGAAGCAAAAAGATAAAATAACCTGAAATTTTTTTTCGCGCGCTACGCGCGCAAATGTTCCCCTAAAACCAGAACAAAAGTTAATTCCAGATAAGGGTATTTGATCAGGTCCTTTATGTATTTTGAAAAGTCATTCAATATAAGTATGAAGTGTTAAAAATTGTCTTGTTGTCTATAACTTAATTTTGAGGTTTGTGTCAGTTCCTTCTGATCTGCTCTTTTAATCACCAAAAGACTGCAATAACTTTGTTCTTCTTTAGTGTTGACAATTTTTACAATAATGTTTCATGCAGTACAGATTATTAATTTATTATCAACTAAATCATGTTGCTTTACAATTATAGACGGAGGAATCTTGTAGAACCGGGGTACACGTTTCCACCCCCTAATTTTTCCATGGGGGACATCCCCCTAAAGATCCTAGTAGGAGAAAAAAACCCCAATAACTGCCCTATGCAACTTTTTTAGCACATCGAAAAGCACCATGTTTTGGGCCCAAATAGGGTAAAATTGCAAAATTTTGCGCTTCGCGATCACACGAACTGGCCCAGCAAATAGCAAAATACCCCATTTCGGCAGTAGCGTAGCCAGGGGGCAAGTGGGGAAAGTGCCCCCATGACAAAGATGAATGAAAAATGAAAGATAAAATCTGGAGGGCAAAGGAAAAGAATAGGGCAAGGAACCCTTTTCCACCCAAATTCACCCTGATCATGGGCCAAAATAGTGTAAAATACAAAACGTTTGCACGCTGTATGTGCACATTGTCACAATAAAGCCTAGGCATTTTCACCGGGCATTTTCATCCCCATCATGGGCGAAAATAGTGTACAAATGAGGGGGGGTCAAAATAGTTTTGAACCTAATATGAGGGGGGGTCAAAAAGTTTTAGGTCCATTAAGAGGGGGTCAAAAAGTTTTGGGTTCACGCGAAGAGGGGGGTTAAAAAATTTTCGACATGAAAAAATATTTTCCAGCCCCCCCACCAAAGTATTTATGAACACTCCCTTATTTACATAGTACATCCAATCACAGCGTGCTGATCTGTCTAAAGTAATAAACAAAGGTTGTTCAGTCGCACAGTAACAGTACATGCACGTCATTAGAGGCGCTGTAGTTTAATATGGATATGCAAACGAGATGGCCGGTGACCGTGACTCAACTGTAAATGATTATTCTTCGGGACACCTTGACGGATTTTCCCGCAATTGACACACCGTGCTGTAAGCATGGTAAAGTGAACCTGTAAAATGTACCAAATGCAGTTTTTGATATTGCGGTACATGTCAGCTATTTTATGCAATTTTCGGCCGTTGTTTCGGCCTACAGTTTGTTTAGGACTTCTGTGTTGTGGACCATACTATTTTGTTTTTACGAAAGTGATAATTTTGTTTCAAGTTGCTTTATTTATTACTAAATAGCCTATTCGGTCTGGATATTAAATTGATAGGCCTAATGGTGCAGTGTAAAGGACCATGCGGTTATAAGTTGAGACTCCCAAAAGACTGACGGCGTGACATTTTTCTTGAACAAATGAAATGATAATGATATTTTCAAAATGAATACTTACACCCCTCATAGGGGTCTATGTAAAACAGTCAATTATCAGAATTGCAAGTGTAGTCTAAAAGTGACAAAGAGATATTGTATTCTCTGGTTTGGAATGAGTATTTATGACTGAAAGCAGTTTAAGCAGCTAATTAGCACTAATTAAACCTTTTGAATAAATAATTAGGTCTGTTAATGAAGTAAATTTTGATCACCCTGTATACATAGAAGCAAACATCGCACCCAAAATAAAGTATATTTCTGGTTGGCTTTTTCAATTCAAGCTCTGTTTGATTTTGTGGTCCTCAGATTGAGAAAATATTCCTGAAAAGAAAAATATACCACATGTTCCTTAAAAGTTCATTTTACACACTGTATATCGTCTAGTACACCCTGAATATTGATTTCGAATTTTGGTCAGTTTAATCTCTGTTCTTAATGCTTTCCAGAAATAGGCCTACCTGTAATTGGTTCATAAAATGATATAACTATTCATCGCAAAATTGAAAGCAATGGCCATACCCGATGTCAGTCAATGGTATATCCAAACCACAATATGAACCTGAAGACTCGTCATCAGACTTAGACACTATCCATGCTGTCATGTGGTAATGTTATCAATGCGCGATTAACTGCAATATGCGCTCAAACTAGTACGCGGCGTGGCGCGCTATGTCCGCAGATTTGCGTAGCGCCATGATTACGAATGTATTTTATTATTGTAATTGACTTTTGAATGTAATGTCCGACCGTGATGTCGTAAAACTATGGAGTGGAAGGAATTGGAAAAAAAGAGGAGAGAGGATGGAGAGAGGAATAAAAGGACTCTAACTAGTCTAAGAATTATGGTAAAACTTCGCCTGATGGTGTGATTTCATAGTTTTATTAAGAAGATAAGCCGGCAGTGAACGTAACATGGTGGCAGCGGAAAAAGTAAATCTACAGGTACGCCATTTCCAAGAAATAGCCTAAGAAAGACTCAAAGAAATCACCAAGAAAACATCAACGAAGTTTTCGAAGAAAGAAACTGGAAAATTACCAAAGAAAATATCAACGAAGTTTTCGAAGAAAGAAACTGGAAAATTACCAAAGAAAACATCAACAAAGTTTTCGAAGAAAGAAACTTGAAAATCGACAAAGAAGGTCTCAAAGTCGCTAAAGACTAGTTCAGCTTTGAAGAAGAAACCTTCAGTGAGCTAGCCATAAGAAGAAAGAAGAGGACGCAGAACTGTTGTATTGGAAGCCCGCGGATTGGAAGAAAGAAGAGAGCGTCACAGATAGCTTCGCTACAGAAGAAAGAAGAGAAGAAAACAGAGTAGCTTCGTGACTGTATCATCATCAATTCCGTTCAAATACCAGAACTGTGAGATTTGATGCACATTAATACATTTTCATCGTTGGAATATATTGCTGATTTGTGTTCTTCTGGAAAAAGACAGGTGAATCGTGTTTTCATCAGTGGCAGTGTTGTCTACATGATCTACGCATCGGTGTGGCAGAGTGATGTGGAAAATGGATTACGAGAGGCTGTCTTCAGGTTCTAGCCTGCTTGGATTCCTTGCTAAATGACCAGACATTTGGTATGATATTTTGACTGTTGGCCTTTTTACTTGAAGACAATCAAGAGATGTTTATATTTTCACAGATGAAAATGATCAGTAATATATTATAAAATTTAAACGAGGATTGTGCGATAGTGAAGCAAGTATAATATAAATATTGCAAATGTACGTGCACAAATGAAAGGTACGTACAACGAAATGTGTATGCACATCAAAATTAAATGTTGTATACATCATGTTTAGTAGAGATGTAGGCCTAAGCTTACATAATGCACGTCAATCTTTGTGGCATTCAAAAATGTTTTGTTGTGTAAAGCATAATTGCGTTTAAAAACAAAGATAAACAGCAATGAAACATTATATTGTTTTAATTTAGTATTATCATGCACATGGACAAATGTGTGCATTATTATTTCACATGCAAAAAGTTGAGCCAGAGTACAAAAATGTGTGTAAGATTTTTATTGGATTGTTGTAATAAGCGACGAGCGTTTTTGCAGCAGTAGTGCGCAAGTCAATCGAGTCGACATTTCTTTAAAAATTGAAATGAAGGGATAAAGCATTTTAATATAATATGGTCGTCAAAAAACTGTTGTGTTTAAAATAAGATTTTATCACAAAATGTGCGTATTGATCAGGATTTCATGATGAATTTAAATTTCTGGACAAGCGTTTGGTATTGCAGCTATAGTGCGCAATTAGTCAAGCGACATTTCATATAAACATGGACATGTATAACTTAATTCATTATGTTTTGGAGAGATGGAAACTTGTGTGAGATTATTGGAGAAGAAATTTATCACATAAATTTTATTTGTATTTATGGCAAATGTACGTTTGGAGAATATTTTATAAAATGAATTAAAACGTGCATTAAAAACAAATGTATGCATGAAATTATATTTATGCACACAAAAAGATGTAAATTTAACGCGATTTAAATGTGCATTTTTGAGATGATTGACACAATCATATAGGAGTTCGGGGAGTGTCATGTGGTAATGTTATCAATGCGCGATTAACTGCAATATGCGCTCAAACTAGTACGCGGCGTGGCGCGCTATGTCCGCAGATTTGCGTAGCGCCATGATTACGAATGTATTTTATTATTGTAATTGACTTTTGAATGTAATGTCCGACCGTGATGTCGTAAAACTATGGAGTGGAAGGAATTGGAAAAAAAGAGGAGAGAGGATGGAGAGAGGAATAAAAGGACTCTAACTAGTCTAAGAATTATGGTAAAACTTCGCCTGATGGTGTGATTTCATAGTTTTATTAAGAAGATAAGCCGGCAGTGAACGTAACACATGCTATCAATGAGGAATTGCTATTACCCCATACCACAGTATTGTTTATAATCATTCCTAGGCCTTATTAAAGGCTCAAATGCATACAACTTTTTAACTCATTTATGTTAAGTACAAACTTGAGAATATGTTCTTCATTTTAAGTAAATGTCATCATATGTTATTAAGTATAGGCCTACCAAGAAATGAACTAAGTACTCAGCATATAAATTAATTTGTGCCCTCATTGTGGGTTTTTAAGACAAAATAAAATAAAGGAAACAAACATAATTCTCCTTTTTACAGTGTCGTTTCTAAAAGCTCATTTTTAAGCCAAAGGTCCTCTCAGTGAATGTGAAATCCAACATGTTTTCTTCATTCACTGCGCCGTCTTTTTTAAAGACATTTCTTGTTTTAGATAACAATATTTGGCTCGAAATTGTTTGACTACAATGATTATCTTTATATTTTTTTGTCATTTTCATCCATTAATTTACATTGTATTATAAGATTATTATAAACCAGCGTTATACGCCTCTCTAACTTCTACTAGAACGTCCAACAATGCCGTTCATACCTAAAAAATTCCATCTTTCCCGGCATAAATCATTCTGTGACACCCTGCAGTACGCACTGACCTCACCCTTACCTTCGCGCTGACTACAAATCAATACAAATAGCTGCAATTTTTAAATTCGGGTATGTTTCTTTCTAAACACTGCTGCAGGGGCTATTTTAGATGAAAAAAGTCACTGCACGTTGGCGATGTAAAGTCTTGGTGATCAACCAACGGCAACAAGCTTGCGGGGAGGGGGTGTTGGGGGCAGGGGTGTAGGCAGGATAGCCCCCCAAAAAAAAAAAAAAAAAATCACCAAAGGCCAAAAAGGTCCAATTTGCGAGCGTAGGGATAAAAAAAACCATGTTTTTTATGCTTTTTCTGTCCAAGAAGATCAAAATTTGCCCATTTGCGAGCGTAGCGAGCGAAAAATTCAGGTTCTTTACTTTCTTGGTCAAAAAAGTCCAAAATTTGAGAAAAGGTCCAAAAAGTCCCATTTTTCAAAATCAGCCTCCAAAAATAAAACCTGGCTACGCCCCTGGTTATAGGGGAGTTTCCTCCTTCGAGTTTTGGAGATTTTTACAACATCACTCATTTAAGCGACTCATTTTTGACCGTATTAATTACCAGATTGGACACTTGACACTCTTGAGTTATAAAGCAACGTTAAGCCTTATCTACAAACAAAACTGCAAAATACTCTTGTTTGCTCTTATTTTGTTACTTTTTGAAAACAGAAAGAACACCCACGAAATGAGTACAAAATACTCTTCCACTTTCACAAAAAATTCACCCTAATATTGAATTAGAAATAAGCAACTTGGCAGAAGGCCCAACAAAATGGGATTATATGACTATTTTTTATTGGCAGTTTATCAATGTTGCGAGCTCAAACGGGATGGGGTGGGTCCTTAGATCCCATTGGTGGAGTCGTGTATCAAAGCCCCTGGCGGGGGCTTAGGGTGTAGAGCCCCAAGCTCACTAGTTTTTACATTTAGGCCTTTTCAAGGCATCGGACCGTAGAGCTTCCCCAGCTCTCATATTGATAATTTATATAATTTAGAAAGGATGGAACCATAATCTCTGTTTTTGAAGAAGTTCGAGATGAAAAAATAAATTTTCAAAGGGATAAAAATTACGAAGCCGGTCTGCTGACCTGAGCAAAGCAAAAAAAAAAAAGCATTTTAATGCTAAAATGAGCTAAAAATTGGGTTAATCTCACTCTCCTTTTTTTGCATGGGCGTACATTTCAGGTAGGATAAAATGGCCAAATATGAGGTTAATTTTGTCAGAAACTCACATACGGGCGTCAACATGGGGGAGAATGATTGCATGAACCAATAAAAATATTGAAATATTTTAAGCACGGATTTTTAATTCTCACTGCACGGAATTTTAATCTCACTGCACAAACGTGCCAGGAGGCACGTTAAAATAGCCCCTGCACTGCTGTGTTCTTAATATTGAACGAAATTGGACAAATGTGGTATCAAAATGCGCGTCAATCATGGTACACCATCCTTTGTTCTATGCCAAAACATTGTGAATACAAATAATAGTTCTGAAGCTATCGGCGCACAGTGTCATCGCCCCGATATCTTCATGGCTGAAATCGCCATGGTAGGTTGATACCATAGCCACGCATGGCCATTTTGTTCCGACCTTTGAGACGCATAATGAGCCGAGGGACATCCGACTAAGCCTGGTTTTTGACCTCTCTGTGTGTGAGTGAGCATGTATACGCCATGATGAGGTCAATGGTCATCTACTTTTAGACTGCCACCACGGGAGTGAGTGTAGCTAGCCTACGCTGCGCTATTCGGCACATATAAAATCAGAATATTTTTGTCAGTTTTTGAGTTCAAGACGCACGCTTCTTTCTCAAGACGTTAGCTAACGACTATCATATCCGTTGAACACATATATTCAAGTGCAAGGAACAAAATCTGGCTTCTTTAGACTAAATCATTACGGGAGATAGTTATCATTTTCTACCCCGGTATCCAAAGATTTATCGTCTGAATATCAAAATCGTGCATAGCACATTCACGTGTATCGATCCCGCACACCGACATCGCCTGGCTAGTAATTACTTGGTGCAGCAGAGATAATACCCGGGATCGATACACGTGAATTGCTATGCACGATTTTGATATCAGACGAAAATCTTCGGATACCGGGGTAGAAAATGATGAATATCTCCCGAAAATGATTTCGTCTCAAGAAACCAGATCTGGTCTTATACGTCTTGAGAAAAGGCCGTGCGTCTTGACTCAAAAACTGACCAAAATTCTAATTTAATATTGCGTTGGTCCTGTATGGACTACAGCGCGCAGGCTATAAATGCACTCACTATTCCCGTGGAAGCAGTATAAAAGTCGATGACCATTGACCTCAATGTCGTATACAAGCTTACTCACACACTAGAGAAATCAATTACCCGGCTATTGTCAGTAGCCTTAGTCAGGTCCCTCGAATCATTATGCGTCTCAAAGGTCGGAACAAAATGACCAAGCGTGGCTGTGGATTCAACCTACCATGGCGATTTCTGCCATGAAGATATCGGGGCGATGACACTGTGTCCCGGGTATTCATTTCAGTGTCTCTGCTGTATAATGTAATTATTAACCTAGACTATGCCATAGTCGAATTTTATTAAAAATATGTTATTATTAGTCATGATGAACCCATTTCGTTGAACTCAAAATTATACTGATGTTTATTAATATTAAAGTATTCAATAGTAAAATGGTCATGAAGAGTTAAAAATATCAGACGATTAGTGACAATAAAAGTAATTGAATGCAACATTATCTTGCATAATTATAACGGCTCACTTTAATATTGAACAATTCTGATTTTGGAATCTACCAGTTTATTGATAGCGAACCCCGAAATTTCGACTATGAACTTTGAATTGTAAGCAGAACTTTACCCCCTGGACTTTGCTCTCTAAAAACACACTGTCAAGCATACTTGTTTATCAGTCCATTAACCACAAGTACGCGCTAGATGTTTGATGAGAGATTAACTTTCGCGTCAACACAAAAGCGCCGCAAATACCACAGACAGTTGTTTACGGTGTAGTTAATGGTAATGGCGCGGGCCCAGACGATTTAAACCATAGCGAGGTATGGGCGACCAATCACAAGGCAGATCCATTTAAAGATGCATTACATCATGGCCATTTTTAGTTAGGCCAGAAATTGGCCTAACTCTCCATAGAGTCCCGTGTTAAAATTTTAACCGCACGGCAATGTCAGTAGTCCACTTGGGAAGCTAACAAACAGAGGGAGTAGGGTGACTGATCAGATGTGAAAATCTATTAATTGTGCACACATTAATTAAATCAGAGTTTTAAGCTTAAATACAATATCCAGAGTATGCAAAATGGGCAAGTGGACTACGGAGTAGTCTATTATTAACCTTGTCTCGGTCCCAGCCGGTTTGTGTTCCTCCGTCTGGTTTGTTTAGTGACGAAGGAGCACAAACCGGCTGGGACCGAGACTATTATTAACCGGGCGATGTCGGTGTGCGGCGTATCTATAACAGCTGCATTACTTTTTGTGCAGACTTTACATAACATAAACACCCGTCTATACCTATAATAATAGAGGTTCAGGTTCATTGGATTATTATAATTATCATGATGAACACGACATATACGTGTCGGGTCACGTCATTAATCATGAAAATTCATCAAAGGAAACCATTATTCCTCATGAATGCCGACCGTTGCCGCCATGAAAACCTGTGAAAAAAACAACAACGATGCGCACGAATAAACATTTTTTTTTTTGCTTTATTTCAATGAACAAGTGCATGCCATTTCCATAGCAGGTTTATGTTTATGTTCATGTTTATGTTCTTGTAAAGTCTGCACAAAAAAACACCTCATCAGCGGATTTTGAATGAAATATCTTCCTAGACACAGTCCATGAACCTCAAACTAAAACCAGTTAAATGTATTTGCTAATTTTAAACATTTTAAATTATAAGATTTTTCTTGTTACATTATTTGTACTTACCTTAATCCTATGAGTAGGAATATTTTGCAGAGATTCCATCCAAGCTGGTGCATTATATTTTACAAGCAGTTGTTTTCTTATATTGGTGTCCATTATTCTGCACTCGGACTGCCACACAGTGGTCAGATACAAGACGAAATTTGTATAATGTCAAAAATAATAAGTTTGCTAGTGTGAAACTTAATTTTTTTTATATAATTTCCTTGAGGCTTATTCAGTGAATTCCTATACAAAACATTTGTCTAACTGCACCGTACTACAAACAATCAACAATATGCAGATTTATCACGCAATATACGAGGGTCATTCAAAATGTTCTGCGAACTTCTGCCACCATCATACATCAGCTTTTGCATTTAGTAGCCCTTTCGTCTTTCGTAGCTTGTGAGAAAATGTTACTTTAGAGTAAAAAGATGCAATGAATCGGGATGAGATTCTGTGCTATCTTCAGTAGATTTAGCGAAAAAATCCTAAATCGCACACGGTTACTCTGTGCGAATTAAAAAAATTGGCATTCGGCCTATGCCGCGCTATTAAAAACAAGGGGGAAAAGAGGTGATGAGTCTGTAATATCGCTTTAAACTCTCTGATCGGGACTGTTGTATTAGAAAGAAAATATTCGCCGCTACGTGATGAAGTAAAAATTTAGAGAAAATAATGTAAAACATTACTTCTAGAGTAGAAAGATCCAATGAATCGGGATGAGATTCTAAATGCTATCTTCAGTAGTGGGTGATTTTTTTCGTTATATCTACTGAAGATAGCATTTAGAATCTCATCCCGATTCATTGCATCTTTCTACTCTAGAAGTAATGTTTTACATTATTTTCTCTAAATTTTACTTCATTATGTAGCGGCGATTTTTTCTTTCTAATACAACAGTCCCGATCAGAGAGTTTAAAGCGATATACAGACTCATGACTTTCGCAGCTGCCTGTTTCTCTATTTTTACCTCTTCCCCCCCCCTTTTTTTTTTTTTTTAATAGCGCGGCATATATGCCGAATGCCAATTTTTTAATTCGTGCAGAGTAACCGTGCGAGTTTTAGGATATTGTTCGTTATATCTATACTGAAGATATAGCATTTAGAATCTCATCCCGATTCATTGCATCTTTCTACTCTAGAAGTAATGTTTCATATTATTTTCTCTAACTTTTTACTTCATCATGTAACGGCGAAGTTTTTCTTTCTAATACATTAGTTCCGATCAGAACGTTTAAAGCGATATACAGACTCATGACTTTTCGCAGCTGCCTGTTTCTCTATTTTTACCTCCCCCTTTTAGGGCGAATGCCAATTTTTAATTCGCGCAGAGTAACCGTGCGCGATTTAGGATTTTTTCGCTATATCTACTGAAGATAGCACAGAATCTCATCCCGATCCATTGCATCTTTCTACTCTAGAAGTAATGTTTTACATTATTTTCTCTAAATTTTCACTTCATCATGTAGCGGCGAGTTTTTTCTTTACATTAGCCGCAATCAGAAAGTTTAAAGCGATGTTACAAACTCATCACTTTCCGCATCTGCCTATTTCTCTATTTTTAGGCCATATGTCACAGGGGAAGTTGCCCAAAGTGGTCCAGAATTGTCAAAATAGTATAAAGTTATTCAAAGTTTCAGTGGTGGTTGTCCCGTCAATTAAAAATCAATAATCCATAATCGATTATCGATTATCAATCAAGATAATCTCAATTTTTCTCATTCAAAATCATGCGGAAATGATTTTCAAACCCGTCAATTCGCTCCCTTACGAAGGGTCTATTGGGAGGGGAGGGGTTGTCGTGTCAATCAATAATCGATAATCGATGATCGATAATCAATAATTGATAATCGATAATCAATCAAGATATTCTCTATTTCCGGAACGTTTTCGTTTATAACAATTACCATGGTAACGCCCAACTGTCCGTGATTGGCAACGCTATTGGTCATTCCATTCTTATGAAATATTAATTACAAATTTGTCTATAACACCCGCTTCTATGAGATAATGTTCCACAAAATCACGTTTTTCTCGAAAAGTGGGTAAACTCTAAGCAACGGATTTTTCCAAAAATATTTCTTTGAACATGCCTTAAATGATGTTTTTATTGTATTGCTCTTGATGTAATTTGTTGTAATATGTGCAATCGTATGATATAATGTTTTATATGCCGTTTTTATTGTGTATTATTTATTATGTATGGCCTTGTGCCACCTGGGAACCAAGGGAGAACAGTGCCAGTACATTGATTGGTCACCCCAGGTTAAATAAGAAATAAATAATAATAATAACAATAATGGAACATATGATTTTCTTCTTTAAAAAAAAAATAATAATAAACTAAAATAATGATTTGATGCAAAAGTTCTAAAGTTAAAATAGACCCTTTGTCAGAGGGGAAGTTGCCCAAAGTGGTCCAGAATTGTCAAAATAGTATAAAGTTATTCAAAGTTTCACAAACTTGCTTAAAACTTCCTCGAAAATGCGGTAAGTGATTCAAAATTTCACAAAATTGCTTAACATTTTCTCAAAATTGCTTAAAGTTGCTGAAAAGATGCTCAAAAAGTTTTCAAAATTACTCAAAATTGCTTCAACTTCCGCGCAAGCTGCGTAAAGCGGATTCCATCAAATTGTCAAAAACTTTCCAGTGCAGCACAAATAGGTCATGCAACCTCACGCACTTTTGGGGGAACTTTACGTAACATTAAAAAATGTTGCACAATTTCGGACATTTTTTGAGAATTTTGACACCTTTGGGCAACTTCCCCTGTGACATGCATGTGGCCTATTTTTATCTCCCCCCTTTTTTTAATGGCTCGGCATATAAGCCGAATGCCGATTTTTTTAATTCGCGCAGAGTAGGCCTAACCGTGCGCGTTTTAGGAGTTTAGTATCCCGGGGGGGGGGGGGGGGGACTCAGTACAAATGACCATACGGGGACGTGCCGCAAATATGGGTAGCATTTTCAGCCTCTTGGTAATTTGGTATATCAATGACCCCTTTTTCAAACCCTATTTTGGTATATGAATGGGTCCTTCTTTCAAAATTTTCTCAGTTTTTTCGGAAAATATCCCAATTTTTCGTTAATTTAGCCAAAATTTTCAAAATTTTCCCAAAATTTTGGGAAAATTTGAAAAAACTAGGACAATTTGGGTTAAATTCGGCCGAAAATTTTGACTTTTGGTATATTTATGGGTCCATTTCTTGAAAAATTGGTATGGGTCCACTTTCAAATTCTCAGCGGCACGTCCCTACCAAAACCAAACTTGAGTACCCCCCGGGTTTAGTATCTGACTTGGTTTCTGGTCCTGTAACCATAGGAGTGACACATGTTAGACATGAATTGCCAGTCAAAGGAGTGTCCATGTTGCTAGGAAATGACTTGGCAGGGGGAAGGTTTTTCCAGACACAATAGTCACAGATAAGCCCTGTTTGCAGGTAGATAATGGTGAGGAAAAGGAGATATTTCCTGCATGTGCTGTTACACGGGCAATGAGTAAGAAGGCCTCGTTAGGAACAATTGAGGACAACCAAATTGATGACTTAGGCTACAATTTGGAAGACACATTTGTGTCAAAGTTGAATGAGAAAGAAGATAAACTTCCTTCTCCTGGGGATAAAAAGACCCCTAAAATGACACAGCCTCTGAGCATGAACAAATTGGGGAAACCATGAAAGACCCATTAAGTCATGACAAGCTAATTCTGGAGCAACAAAATGACCCAGAACTCAAAGAGATTAATCAAAGGGCATTTGACCCTAGAAGAAGCAGAACAAATATTTGTCTGTTATATAAACAAGATGATGTGCTAATGAGAAAATGGCGCCCGCCTGATGCACCTGCCGATGAAGAGTGGAAGGTAGTGCACCAAATTGTGGTACCAAAAGTATACCACACTGAAGTTATTAACATAGCACATGATAGTCCCATGGCAGGGCATTTGGGTGTTAAGAAAACTTACTATGAAAGAATTCTGAGACACGGGTGGCCCACTACATGTCACACATGCCAAGTAGTAGGGAAGCCAAATCAGAAAATACCTCCTGCTCCATTGGCCAATTCCAGCCTTTGATGAACCATTTAGTAGAGTTATTATTGATTGTGTAGGCCCCCTGCCAAAGACTAAGTCAGGTAATCAATACCTTCTGACAATTATGTTTTCCTGAAGCTATACCCTTGAGAAATATTAAAGCAGTGACTATAGTGAAAGCTTTAACCATGTTAACCAAGTTCTTTACATTTGTGGGGCTCCCCAAGTCCATACAGTCTGATCAAGGATCAAAATTTACTCCACCAAACGTTGAAAAACATGATCAGGACATACTGTTTGGAATTTCAGAGGGACTGGGATGAGGGAGTATACACTTGTTGTTGTTTGCTGCTAGGGAACCTATTCAGGAAACTTTAGGATTTAGTCCTTTTGTGTTAGTGTTTGGACACACAGTACGCGGACCGGGACGCGGGTGTTTCTGAAACGGTATTGGTAAATCAAGCCAACACATAATGTTATTTTTAGGTAATTCCCATTTCATTTTCCTACCAAATCGCGTGTATCCCTTTTAATTGAATTTCTTGTAATTTTCAGTCAATCAATTATCTCCGTCAGCCAATCAGCGTGCCGTACGTATCCAATCAATTATCTCCTCAGCCAATTAGCGCGCCGTACGTATTCAATCAATTAACCGTCAGCCAATCAGCGCGTCCGACATGCTGGCTGGCTGGGCGACCGCATGTCATTCTCATCTTTTGCTGCAGGTGAATATATACAGCTTTTCTTTGTCGTATTTTTAATTTCATTATTTTTTAGAGTATTAATATTGTTTCGGAAGTAAATCGTTCCAAATTATGTTAGGGTATCGTGTATAGAACGCGGAGAGGTGGTTTTGGGATCGTGAAATCAATTTTAAAACGTGTTTTGGATGATTTTAATCATGCGAGAGTTGAGTGATTTGGTCATGTCACGTTTCGCACGTGTATACGGCATGCATAGCGCCTGTATCCAAATTTCTTGTCGTTTATGGTTTCAGATGCACCTCTTAAATCATGATTTCTCATTTTAGTATTTTATAATCATAGGTCCTAAACCAGACAGCATACCTTTGCCCTTACTATGGTGTGCAATTCAGCTTTCTAGGTAAAGTGGGAAGTGAGAAAGAGCTGAGATAGTTTGGTGTTGTGAATTATTTTATTTGTGTAATTAAATATGGGTTCCATCATTGTGTAGGTGCTTACGTGCGAAGGTGATGGATGACCTTTCTTCGAGGACAAAGGTGCGTGTACAGTACAGGTGCATTAGGGATGCACCATTAGATTCTCAGGGGGGGCATGGGAGTTTGGGTCAGGCAGAATTTTTTTTTTTCGCCGCCGAAGGCGGCGGAATTTTTTTTTTTCGCCTCCAAGAGCACCAAATTTTTTTTTTTTCACCGCCTTCGGCGGTGAAGTTATTTTTTTCAATTTTAATGTACATTTTATACAAAGTTGGGTGGGGAAATTTTTTTTTTTTACTCATCAGTGAGGCAAAATTTTTTTTTTTTCTCACTAGTGGGCAAAGTTTTTTTTTTTTTCTCACTAGTGGGCAAAGTTTTTTTTTTTCAAAAAACTCCCCATGCCCCCCCCCCCTGAAATTCTAATGGTGCGCCCCTTACTGGGAGTGCATACAATGTACATGTGCTAATTGCATCAATACGGGGGTTCCCCGTTTTATATTTTCGGATTCTTAGATTTAATTAATTAATTTAGACGTGGCATGTTGTGCATAATTAATAGGGGTCATTATATCTTCGCGTTGTATTATTTTCGTTTGGAAAATAATACTCACACTCTCTTTCTCACATTTCACAAAATATTATGTGTTGCAATGTTGCCTGACCTTTGACATTATTCATGATTATTATCTAATATGCAATACGGCCTCAACCAAAAGTAGTCTTTTAACGAAATTACAATTTGTTGCAAATCATAGAGGCTTTAACATTTAGATCATAGTATTTATGTACAAGTCACACCCAAATGCTACTTCAAGATAAGTAGGTTTTTTTTATGAGATTGTCATGTGTACAGGGCCTATAATCTTATTTAGGCCTATGTGTTGTGTGAAAAAGTATATTTAATTATTCATATATATATTTTTAAGTGAAGTAAGCGTTCACGGAAGGCTGTGGTGAGTTGATGTGGTATATTTTTATTATTATTTATTTTATTATTGATTCCAACCGACATGTGTTATGGTCCCGTGCACGTGATGTTTGTTTTTCAGTGCATCAGGAGGACTTTTATGCCTAAGGAATTATCAACTAATATGGAGAAGTAGGGATTAACGCCGGCCCTGTGTGGAGCCCGGGGTTAATCCTGAGTGGATTATCGACTAATATGGAGAAGTAGGGATTAACGCCGGCCCTGTGTGGAGCCCGGGGTTAATCCTGAGTGGATTATCGACTAATATGGAGAGGTAGGGATTAACGCCGGCCCTGTGTGGAGCCCTGGGTTAATCCTGAGTGGATTATCGACTAATATGGAGAAGTAGGGATTAACGCCGGCCCTGTGTGGAGCCCTGGGTTAATCCTGAGTGGATTATCGACTAATATGGAGAAGTAGGGATTAACGCCGGCCCTGTGTGGAGCCCGGGTTAATCCTGAGTGGATTATCGACTAATATGGAGAAGTAGGGATTAACGCCGGCCCTGTGTGGAGCCCTGGGTTAATCCTGAGTGGATTATCGACTAATATGGAGAAGTAGGGATTAACGCCGGCCCTGTGTGGAGCCCGGGTTAATCCTGAGTGATTATCGACTAATATGGAGAAGTAGGGATTAACGCCGGCCCTGTGTGGAGCCCTGGGTTAATCCTGAGTGGATTATCGACTAATATGGAGAAGTAGGGATTAACGCCGGCCCTGTGTGGAGCCCGGGGTTAATCCTGAGTGGATTATCGACTAATATGGAGAAGTAGGGATTAACGCCGGCCCTGTGTGGAGCCCTGGGTTAATCCTGAGTGGATTATCGACTAATATGGAGAAGTAGGGATTAACGCAGGCCCTGTGTGGAGCCCGGGTTAATCCTGAGTGGATTATCGACTAATATGGAGAAGTAGGGATTAACGCCGGCCCTGTGTGGAGCCCTGGGTTAATCCTGAGTGGATTATCAACTAATATGGAGTAGTATTCCTTAGAGTTACCTCAACTAAGTCTGAGGAGTATTGTGGCTTTTGAGAGGATATCAATTTGGTGAGTTTTATATTTTATAAACAAGAGAGGATTTTATTTGGTGAGTCATGTTTATTTTTATTATGTACGTGATTAGTGCACATGCTGTTGGAATCATATTGTTTTATTATGTGTATATAGATTTTATGATGATACTTTACCAATACATGCTTGCATGCGTTCGTAAGTGTCATTACTATTAGCATGCGCTGAGCGGGGCTACTATGCCCAATTTTTCATTTAGTACCAAAATAACTTAGATTTTTGTAGGCCTTTCGTGTTAAATTGTATTAACACATTTTTCCTTGTCATTCTCATCTTTTGCTGCAGATGAGGGAGGGTGCTAGCTGGGTAGCATTGCAGAGGTAGTGGAAGTAGTAGGAAGCTAAAGTAGGGGTGTGACTTTCTTATTCATTCTCATCCTTGCTGTCAGGGGGTGCTAGCTGTATAGTACTGCAGAGGTAGTTGTAGGAGTAGGAAGCTAAAGTGTAGGATAGGGGTGTGGCTGAGTGTTGTACGTTGTAGTCTGGAGTTATGTAAATAAAATATTGTTGAAGATAAAGAAGACTACTACGTGATAATTAGATGTGCTTCTGTTTGTAAGAGAGACTCTAATAGTGGGGTTCTGCCCCCCACGACTTGCCCACGTCTCGTGCAAAACTTCTCGTGTTCCTATTAAGGGAACTGGTGTCAACCCGGCCACCTGACTTTCACATTCAACATTACTGAGCTAATCAGGTTTGCATTTAAACACACATTGAGACATTTCACGTGCTTTTCGCTCTCGGCAATCGGCCGTCCCGCCACATTTCCATAACCTGACCACCTTTTCTGACTACCTTTTCTGACTACCTTTTCTGACCAGCTTTTACAGTGAGCCCTGTGATATTTGATTGGCCTTATCCCAATGCCATAGTCCAATAACATTAACTAAACAATCATAGTGCAAAATTTGACCTCAAGTTGCAGAGTATGAGGTTTTTGTACCCCAATTTTCAAAGGTCATTCAATGAATGTACAAATGTATTGGAGTTAAAGAACTGTGCACTAATAGATGAGAATGTTTTGGATCCTAGTGTTTTACACCATAATCATAGACATAACAGTCATGCTGGGTGATAATTAGCAAGCTTTTCTCTGGGACTTGTTAATAGATAAACAACATTTTTAAGGGTACATGGTTGTTATTTCTTTCTCACTTTAGATTATTTATTTGTACCTTTTGCTTGTCGAGTATCCTTTGATTTTGTTTTGTTTAATACAGTTTTGTTTGTATATTTAATGTCTTGGATGCACCATCGGATCGAGTGCCACTGATGTAAAAGCAATTTCCAAATAAAAACTTAAAAACTACAACACTTTCATGGTAAATGAAATTATTTAAAACAAATAAAATAAAATTTTGCACACACATCCAATTTTCCTGACTTCATTCGAACGAGTGCTCCCTAGTGTTACCCTCAGCACTTCCCTGTTCAGACTTTGTCTGTCTGATGGACAATTAAGGGTATACGATGTATTGTTGGTCGAAGCAGCAGAAAACAAAGCAGTTCACAGCACCTTGCAAATGGTAGTGAGCTTTAGCAAAATTGCATTGCTCAATAAGCCCAATCGGCATTGGAAGTTTGCAATGCATTGTGGGACACATTTTGCAGTTTTGGGACACTTTGTCCTTTGACCTATCGGGAAAATTCAGAAAAATTGGGGTTTTGAGCGTACAAAATATAACTTAAAACGTGTTACTAGAATAAAAACAAACCCAAAAATTTGATTATTGTATAAATTAATTATTTTATTATTTATAATGATAACATTATTACAATAATAAATTAATGATTACAGCAATTTTCCAGATATGTCAGAGGTCAAAGTGTCCCCATGAAAGTGTCCCAAAAACCTGAAAGTTATGGCGATTGGGCTTATTCATAGCGAGCGTGTAGAATAATTCAAATATCACAGATATACTTTTGTAGGTCCTGTGGTTCTTGAGTTATGTTGTAGAGATCTAGGGCTGAAACAACAACACTTTTGTAAAACGTACATAACTCATAAACAATAAATTAAGCAAGTTTTCCAAAGTATATGATTTGTATAATGAACTTCTGCAAAACACCAAAGTGTTATTTTTCAATAATATATTGATTCAGATAAATGAAAATCTGCTTCGACCAACAATACCTCGTATACCCTTAAACCCATATTCACATTCATGCTGCACCCTTAATATATCAGGGCATGTTTGACCATAGGCCTGAATGTGACCTTGTGAAGTGGTAATTGTGTTTACTCATAGCTCTATTGATTATTGACCCAGCACCTGAAATGATAACTGTCTCCTCTCTAAACTGAGAAGTTAACTGCCCTGTGAAAAACCATGGAAGTATGGAAAAACAAAACAAATTTCACTTGATAATTTCAATTTTATGTCACTTAACATCCAGAATGGTACAACATTATTGTGTAAAGTGTAAAGATAATAACAATGAAGCAAACATCAAAATAATGTCAAATAAGATTGTCAAAAAAGATGGTCAGAAAAGGTGGTCAGAAAAGGTAGTCAGAAAAGGTGGTCAGGTTATGGAAATTCCCCCGGGACGCGGACCCTTCAAGTTGTTGAAAGAAAAGTGGCTCAATGAGAAATCAGATATCAATTTGTTGGATTATGTCTCCAATTTTAAGCATAGACTTAACAGAGTAACTGATATCGCCAAAGAAAACTTGAAACAGGGTCAGGCCAAAATGAAACAATGGTATGATAAACATGCCAAAGAAAGAGTGTTCAAACCAGGTGACAACGTTCTAGTACTGTTTCCAATTCCAGGATACCCATTGCAAGCCAGATATCATGGCCCATGTGAGGTAGAGTCAAAGATGGTGTGGAGACATCCTAAAAGGAGGGATTTATTGTGATCTTCGTCGTCATGCTGACAACTGATTCAAAGCTTCTAAAGTCTGTCAAGTAGGAGAACTGCGCAAGGAGTAAAGAGATTTGGAGAACTGCGCAAGGAATTTAGTATTTAGAACGGCGCAAGGAGTTATAAACGTGTTTGGAGAACGACGCAAGGAAGTGCAGGTGTACAAATGGACCTCGCTGATTTTCGCAGGACAAGTGATTAAGGAATAATACATCAGCCGTCCGAAACATTGCAAGAACTCTGTTATCTTCAAGAAGAAGAATGCTGGTTAGGTACTAATAAGTTAAAACATTATTGTGGTTGTTGTGCATTTTGTTGTCATATACCGTAAAAACCCGTCTAGAAGCATATATCAAAGAAACGCCCTCAATAAAGTTGCTTTTTGTATTTGGAGTTTGAGCAACTATCATTATACTGGCACCACCGCACAGTGTCGACGCCCTATACGATAAATATAAATTTAATACTCCGTTGGTGAGCGACGGGCGAGTGGTAGTGAGCGACAGGCGAGTGGTATTTCACTGAACGCAAGAAAAGGAGTTCTATCTGATTGGCTAGCAATCGATCGCTTATAGGTCGCTCAGTAGTCAACTACAAACTCAAAATGGAGCAATGTATTCAATTTCGATTGAAATCGATTATTCTATTATTGACGTAGATAAAGAGAGTGATAGTGTGTCAATAATGTACACTGTATTGCACCTGGTTTTACATGCATTCCTTTATATAATCAAAATTGCAGTTAAACATATCCACAGCAAAATACCGGTCCTCACTAATTAGTTAATTTAATTTCCAGGTAGTTAATTTAAACGAAACCTGTGATTTACGTGACAACAAATAAAATTTTCTTGCAATAGAAATATCATATGGGATACTGATATGGTAGGCCGCAACCGCCACAACGTGGAGCTGCTACGCGTAGCTGACTTTTTTGCTCCGTGGAGCCAAATTGACCAATCATGTTAGAGTTTTTCATTACTCGGAGGTAAAACTGACCAATCAAGTACGACTTACTCATTACGTGAAGCGAATTTATTCATTAAGAATTTGCCAGACGAGCTTCACGTAGTTGCAAGATATCCTCGGTCACGAAAGTTATGATTCAAAAAGTAGTTTATGAAAAGTACGAACCGACTTATTATTAAGATGGACATGCACTCACAAGAAACTCATACAGTATTGTACACAACTATATAGCTTGGCAGAGTGGTGGTAAACCATGCACGCAATTCTGCGATCTGCAGTGTATCGCCGGGAGCTGATTTGAACATCTTGCGCGGCGTGGCCTGCGGAATTCGACCTTCAGCAAACCAGTTCGGATTTACTTTATATACTACTAGCGGGATACCCGCGCTTCGCGCGGGTCCCCGCTAGATGAGTAAATGGGAGCGATCACTAAAACAGGAGGAATTACTGAAAAGGTAGAATCATTGAAAGGTAAATTTTATTTTTCTAAACCTGTCCCTTCTTGCATTTCCATTTTCTTTTCAGTTTATTCTGCACGGGCCTAGTTTGTTTCCATTAAAACAAAATGCTATTTAGCTTGTGATTTTCCGTTTCTATGTTATTTATCTATCTAGGCCTAAACCCATTCCCATTTATTTATCTATCTAGGCCTAACCCCATTCCCATTATTTGATAAATCTATCCTTTCTTATACGTTTCCTTTATAGCTTCATTTTTATCAGCTGCTTAGCTTGTGATTTCCCGTTTCCTTCAGTTGTTATTTATTTTTCTTATTTTTCGTGATTAGTTTCTAATTTTAACTTCTTTTTTCCCTTAATTTTCCTGATTAGTTTCTTTCTTTCCCTCTTTAGTTTGCTCCCGTTTTTGTCTTCTTCTTTTTTTTCTATTCATTTAGCTCCTTTCTTTCTCTTCAGTTTCTTTTGCATAGGTCTATTTTGTTCCCATGCTGCTTAGCTCGTGATTTCCGTTTCCATGTTATTCATTTATTGAGCCCCGTTCCCATGCATTATTTTTTATAAATCTACCATTTCTTACATTTCTCCTTTTAGTTTTGGCTTTTTTTCTACATTTTGTTCCCATTTTTTATATTTCCTGCTTAGCTTGCATGTGATTTCTCGTTTGAATTTTATCTATTTAATTCTGTTCTCATTATTTTAGTTTTTTTACATGAGTTAGTTAGTTAGTTAG
This sequence comes from Amphiura filiformis, assembly GCF_039555335.1. Classification (NCBI taxonomy): domain Eukaryota; kingdom Metazoa; phylum Echinodermata; class Ophiuroidea; order Amphilepidida; family Amphiuridae; genus Amphiura; species Amphiura filiformis. The sequence goes on from NC_092635.1 coordinate 29,427,321, forward strand.
TTAGTTAGTTAGTTAGTTAGTAAGTTCGTTTTTATTTATTTATTTATTCTTTCATTTTTAGCTTCCTTCTTTTTTCTCGCATCCTCACGATTTTTATCATCTTGGCGGGTAATCTCTTAGGCGAATCCAGTACCATGCATATAATCCACAACCCGACCCATCCATAGGCCTACCTTTTCAGTTTTGTCTTCCTTTCTTTTCTTTTCTATTTCTCTGGCATGGAAAGTTGGTCTGTGCATATTATGCACCCCGTACGTGCGCGTCACATTGCTCAGTACGCCGACGTACTAACGCCAACCCCCTGCTGCCAGTTAGTTACGGTACGCGCTACCACTGAGTTTTGACAACAAAAATCCCGGAAAAACCCCGGTTTTAACCATATTTTCACTAATTTTGAGGCCAATTCTTGGTCTTGACCGTTTTCAACCAAATAAAGTGCAATGCGTTCCCCATATATTCCTCAATCTCCCGTATGAATGTGGCTGTAAAACTAAACGACGGTTCATTATAGGCCTAGAATAAATAATAAAATTCACGCGACGTAGCCTTAATCTCTTGGCTGCCAACTTCGGTGCAGTGGCGGAAAATGGGGTGCGTAGCTCTGCGTAGGGGCGAAAAGCTCGTAAGATCATTCTTAAAGTACGCGATGTTGTGCATCTAGATAGCCTGAATCATTTCTTGGCCACCTCGCAGTTGGCAGAAAACAGGGCAATGTTGCTCTGCGTATGGTTTTTTAATGGCAATATTATTACGCGGTTCACACTGTCCTTATTACCCACAATGCCACTGCATGCGATTTTGCATAGCAACACGACAGTTTTTTATGTTATTCTCTTAGTTACTATCAATTTTTGCAAAAATGAACCTCAGATGGTTTAATGGCAATATGTACCCGATCAATGTACGAATAAATCAGAGCTGAAAGTGAAATCATCTCTGAGTCTATTCGCGCACAAGATTTAGCGACTTCCTTTTATTTATATAGATATAGTAGTAGGCCATACATACTGTAGTTACGGTACTGCCCGTTTTCCTATACACAATACTCAGTGCGCTCACCATTGACGCGTGACCTAGTGTATGTTAGAAGTATTATGCCATTGCCTAGTTGACGTCACTGTGTAAAAAATAACCAGCCAATATTTAAAGTATTCTCTGAAATTCTAGAAAATATAGTTTTGTAACATTTCCCAAATTTTTAGCTAATTTAGGTGTTTGGAAATATTGGTACTTTTGTGTTTTAGGAAGGATATGTAAACGACAGATAACACCAAAAAATATGAACAAATTATTTCTAAACCGTGTTAAGTCTGCAAACCATTATGCTTCTCATTTTCAAGAACGCTGGTTAAGAATAAGCAGACTATTGTCTCATTTCGTAAACAAAAGCCCAGACAGTATTGTTACCTTGCGTTCGCTTTATAATCATTCACCCAACTGAAACTATAATACCAGCTCATTGCTCATTGCACAGGTAAAACAGACACAAGTGCAGTGTGTATTTAACCAGAGAAGATCTGATGTAACATAGTTGAGCTGTTTTCATTGAGTGTTATCTTGGTTTAATAGCTTTTAATGGGGTTTAAGTCCTTCAAAGGTCGTGGTGAATTCTACTGTAGACATGACTGCATCATGATTATTTTAAAGTCAACAACATTCAACAATATGATCACCGTGATAGTATGACAGTATCAGTACCGTGGGTGTCAGTGATCCTGGCCTGGCACAGTAGACAAACAAACAAACACGCCACACACATGACACATGCATGCAAGGTAACATTGACTATACACTAATCAAACAATGGTATTGATCCTGTACAACTGTTTGTGGTTTATTTACATTCGATTCATTTAAAATCCACATAGTAAACATTAATTTTGGCAAGAGTTTTCTCTCTCTGGAACGAGGATGCATCAACTGGCTCCGCGTAATGAAAAGATCTAACATGATTGGTCAATTTAGCTCCGCGAAGCGAAAAGTAAGCTACGCGTAGCAGCTCCACGTTGTGGCGGTTACGGCCAGCCATATCTGATCATGCGAAAATCGTAAAAACATAGAATAGAAACAGTGTGGCAGACTCTCAAAATCTCACATTGTATGCTTAGCCTGAGTCGCTCGGCCTATCTCGAATAAAATCACCATGCGTAGCTGTTGAAAAACGTGAGGATTCATCGTACTATCACGGCAATTTTTGACACGAAGATATAGGGACGATGATGGTGTGTTATAGGTGGCTATAATACATTCCATCTATGTATATTGTAACACCAATCAATTGTATTGACATAATAACGAGTGTTTCATATTGTAACGGGAGTGCGTAACCGAGCTTTTTGGTAAATTTATATATTCTGAAACAAACGAAGAAACTATTTTTAATATACAGACATTGGTAGCGCGCATAACAGATCACACGAATATATAACTCGGTAAGGGCAGGTTGAGTGACTAAGTCCGGATGGGTCAAAGGTCAAGAAGTTACTGTTATGAAGAACTTAATTATCTCAGTGTCATCCTAAAAAGGCTAGTCTTGCTTAAATATTATTTGTAGAAAGGTATTGAGTATTTGTTTAGTAAGTATCAGGAAGATTTATTATGGATCCATATTTCAATTGCGTTTCGTATTATTCCCAGTCGACGCCTTCGCGACTCTTAAACGCCCAAGTACCAATATTTGGCCAACTATTTGGTACGAGCATTCATGCTCCACATTCACTATAAAACCCAGGATAGTGACAGATGAATGAAAGGACCGACCAGCAGTCCAAGGGAATATACCAGGATACTCAAATACTCGAGCTTCAACTGTTTATTTAAAAAGTGAAGTAAATCACTACCGGTAAACAATCATCCTTCCGAATTATTGATCACAATGCTTCCATTTCTCCAAACATTGCCACACCAAAAGATGAATTTGAATTCCATGATTAAAGATCATAATTGGAAGGACTGTTTTACAGTTGAAACTCCAGAATGAAATGAAATATTTATTATTTCATTAATGAAGTCATTCAGACTAGGAAAAACACTGGACAAAAGTTTTAAGTTAGTTCTCTCTTTTTTTAGAATTCATGTCAGTCAGAAAGACTGTTCTTTTCTTTGTCATATTCATACATTTTACATTTTGTATTTTGGTTACATAAATAACATTTTAAAACATGTGAGAATCATGAGAAATTGCAATTATCGCTGCAATTTATGTGTTTTGGTAAAGCCAAAGTATAAAAGGGTTTGAAAGATTTCTAAAATCTTTCTTTTCTTTAAATCTGAGCATATAAAAACTTGTACACAAATTCTAAGTTCAGCGGAAATCATAAAACTCGCATGTGAATAACTTTAAAATAGTTCGCCAATGTTTACAATTGATCGCCAATGTTTATAAACAACTCATGTACTTCATCAATGGGCGTATCAATGTCCAAAAATAGCGTAACTTTACCGTATCCAATAAAGTTATCACCATCGCTTACACAAAGTGTAAACTCCGCTTCACGAAGAATTTGCGTACGCGAATCTCAGCTATGACATGACTCTTGAATTTGAGAACTATAAAAGTGAAATAAAATCATTTGATCCTCTCTTATCAAGGATTTATTTACAAACAATGTAGAGATGAGTTATACAGTCTTGAATAGAATTTGGAATTAAAATATGAAACTTGTCAGCTTTAGAATTTGGACAGTCAATCGCTACGCAACGGGATTGACATAAATTAACCGGCAACTCGGTGTCTGTGCCAGAGTTGGCTCATTATCATACGAAATCGTGGCTGGTTTCTTTTTCGCAGCACAGTCAAACACAGTGCAACAAATCGCCGGGAAATTTTACTACGAGGGATTTCGCGGCAGAAAAGCCGGAAAATTGCTAAAAATTATTAAAAATAGAATAATTTTACAAACGAATAGCAAAATTAGCTATAAAGCTGACGATTAACATGTAGAAACATGTTATTGTAATAAAATACGAAATATTTACGAAATTATGAAAATACGAGCAATTTTTGATGCTACAGTACTGATACTCATCTCTACATGTTGTCCAAGCATTGAATGCTCATAATTTCGCCCAATTGGGCTACCAGCGTGTGAAACACACACAGTGCATTCTGGGGATAAACCCCATAGCACCGGAGTGCGTCAACACTCTGGTGTTGCCACTAATCGTGGTTTAGCCAAGCTGCCCCTAGCTCAATCTGAGCTCCAGAGTAGGGCGTATTTGCTTTGGTTGGCAGTGCTTACCTTCTGACTGAAGGTTCGTGGGTGGACGATTGTCCACCAAGCAATCTGAAGATTTTGGGCCCTGCACGGTCTTTTTATAGGCCCCAGCGCGTACTTTGGGACCCCCCTGGACAATTTGATTGGTCTATTAATTATTTAAGAACAAAAGACGGGTGATTGACAGGCTAAATAAGGAAATAATTAATTACGATTCCTTATTTAGAAATGCTATGCCCTTATATGGCAGTCACAAACATCGTAGAGCACATCCCACTGATTAGAACAACAACACGAATATATTAAATTCTTTTCGTAGAAAAACCTTGACAAAATTGTGGAATTGTAAGACCCCCCTTAGACCATGCAGAATCCAAAAATACTCCACCTATTTCTACAATTATGAATTCCTAGGCAAATACCTTTCCAATAAACATTTAAAATGCACCTGAAAATTATCTAGGACGAAAATAGCATATTTTTGAGAAACGGCCGTACCGTATCCAAAATGAATGAAGTACGAAATTTCAAAATGGCGATCAATAAATTTCGTCTGACAAAGACCAGAAAATCCCATATTTAAGGACAAATACAGCATGTCATCAGGTATGTAATACCTCTTTATGTGCTCGACATGACACGCAATAAGGGTTTTATAAAGGTTGAGCATAAGAGCTAAAATAAAAGGGGAATTTTGAGGGTGAAATACCATGTGCGTCATGCCTTGTATTCATAAAATCTGTCACTCGATACGTGAAAACTATGCCGGCGCGGCGATAAAAATCCAAATATTTCCAAAAATATTCATCGAAACGAGCTCGCCGACATCTAAAAACATACACAAATACAATCTCGACCTCTGAAGGATCTCACGAACGTGTGACAGAAAATATAAATACAATTTTTATCATGACCTAATTCCTCACTGCACAGCCACATAGGAACTACACGTAAAGTCAATGGCTATGCAGATTTACATGCAATAGCATGTAAGCTTAACAAAAATCGAACTTTTGCATTTTTGGTCCCCGTTTCAATATATCAGGAATCAGGATCATATAGCTCAATTGATAGAGCGTCAGACTTTGGCACTAAAGTGAGCACGGTCTTGGGGACTGGTTCCGTTTTATCAAGGGGATGACACTAAATTCACGGTTGTTCTATTAGCAACGCAAAACCTATGAAAAATTCAGCTGGTTTACCAGCTAGAAAGTGAGGCCAGTTATCGATCCGTTATAGCTCGTTATGAATAATTCATGTTCGACCCCTTGGATCATGTTAATTGAGTTTGGCAAATAACACATACTGCACACAGTGTCTTCGACCCTATATCTTCATGGCAGGAATCGCCATGGTAGGTTAAATCCACAGCCACGATTAGCCATTTGGTTCAAACCTTTAAAGCTCTTTTAAACTAATAATTAGTCGAGGGACATAACTAAGGCTACTCACAATAGCCGGGTAATCGATCTTGGTTGTGCGTGATTAAGCTTGTATACCCCATTGAGGTCAATGGTCATCGACTTTTATACTGCCTACAGTGAGTGCAGCTGTACTACACGCTGCACGCTGTAGTCCATAACAGGACCAACGCAATATAAAATGGTCAAATTTTGAGTTCAAAGCGCACGGCCAATTTTCAAAGCGCATTCTAGCGACTATCATATCTGTTCAACACGTATTTCCAAGTTTATGAGACCAAATCTGGTTTCTTGAGAAAAAAATCATGACGGGAGATATTCATCATTTTCTAACCCGGTATCAGAAGATTTTCGTCTGATATCAAAATCGTGCATAGCAATTCATGTGTATCGATCCCGTGTATTCATTTTAGTGTCCCTTCTGCACCAAATAATTATTAGCCAGGCGGTGTCGGTGTGCTGCAGTTACTGTCCGTTTTCCTATACACAATACACAGTGCTCTCACCATTGAGCTGTGACCTGTACAAATCGTGCCATGTTAGAAGAATAGGCATTTGTCTAGTTAACGTCAATGTGTGAAAAATAACCAGCCAATATTAAAAGTACTCTCAAAAACTTCTAGCAAATATATTCCTCTAACATGACCTAAAATTACAGCTAGGTTAGATGCTCAGAAATATTCGTACTTTGGTAAAATAGTGAGTGAGGGCAAGACATAGCTAGCCAACGTCCCGTGTTAATTGAATGGAGATTTGACCGAAAATTTTGGTAAACGGACCGCTCACTTCTGAAGAATGCCACACGAAAACGGTACAAGCTACATTTAAAGTACTCTCTGTTCGATCATCATGATGAGTTTCTTACATAGTATGCCGAAATTGGGTACTGTAGGTGGTTGACAAAGGGTCGTACTTCGCTGATGAGTAAGTGACAGTGAACATGAAATTCAGCGCCCATAACCCAAGTTAGTAGCTAGTTAGTGGAGGCCGTCACGGGACTGATTATTGATTATTGAAGTGCCTTATTAATAGATACGCACGATTTAGGGCAAGAAAAAAACCCGGACACTTTTGGAGACATCATCATCATCATCATCATCATCATCATCATCATCATCATCATCATCATCATCATCATCACTTTCTACATTTTTTCTAAACAACATACTGTTTTAATAAGATTTTTTTCTTAAAATGCATTTAACTATAATTATTGTTTAGAGCGTGGTGAAATAAAACATCACGATTTTCATCACAAAACAAATATAATGCATAAGAAAACGTTTGTTTTAGAGCGTGATGATGAAATAAAACATCACGGTTTTCATCACGAAACAAAGTAATACATAAGAAATCAATTTTTCGTGAGTGATGAAATAAAACATCATGATTTTCATCACGAAACAAAGTAATACATAAGAAATCGTTTGTTTTAGAGCGTGATGAAATAAAACATCACGATTTTCATCACAAAACAAAGTAATAGGCCTTCAAAAGAAATACTTTTTTCGAGAGTGATTAAATAAAACATCACGATTTTCATCACGGAACAAAGTAATACATAAGACATCGTTTGTTTGATTGCAATCAACCGCGACAGTTCGTCTCACACACATAACAATGCACTGCGATCAAATAGGTTGATGACAACATTTGATTGAATGGACTGCACTGCGACATGATTACGGTGCACCGGTTCAAATCCTTTGTTTGGAGCCAATCAATAATTTCACGTACAGCCTCTATGCAAATTAGAGTTTACACACGCTGCAGCTGGGGTAATCGACCGAAGCTGGTTGTCGTTAGTGATCGAATGCATGAGCTTATTTGCTTTACTGAATCGATTTACTGGATTAATATCCTGTTAACTGGGTTTAATGCCACAAAGGTCGAATCGGGCTTGCCATGGACCATAAGTGCATCATGTATTCCCATCAAGCACCAGTGATATGTTTTTTTCAAAGAAAGTCTACTAATTTGATATGAAATGACATTTTACAATAGCAAAGTCAAAATTAGGACTTGCTGTCAATAATATGAAGGAAATATGTGACAGAGGCAAGGTGGGAAATACAAGTAGTATTTAAGTTATAATAACCTTTGATACCCGACCTGACCTTCCATCATGGCGCCTTATTCGTCTTTATGTATTTCTATTATGCTCTCAAGTAAAATAAAATACCAATCTGCACTGAGCAGACAATGTTACTTGGCTCCCAGCATGAATTATTGATTTTATACGGAAGTAAAGAAATGCACAGTGTATGTGCATGATGTGCAAGCATACTCCAAATATTTACGGTAAATCTGAATAGTGGTCACATGTTAACATATCATGTGTTCGGGAAATCACGTGGCAACATTTTAAGATTTCAGGATTGTTTACTAGTTAATTGCCATTTGTACTCTTTATTATTTATCTTTGTTAATTAACATATATTTTAAATGCTGATAAATCGTGGTTGGCTACCCATGATATCTGTTAAATTCAATGTTTTATGAATATAATTCTATCACGCAGAGGGGGACACGCAGCAGAATTTCACATCACCTGACTTAGCTACATTTCGAAGCTCTGCTCTTCAAATTCATGTAAATTTCAAAGTTTAATACATTTAATATATTTAATATGATACTAATTTTTTGTTATAACCAACTGGTACACGAAATATACTAGCTTATTACCTATACAGAAAGGTGATTATCAGCCTTCACTCATCAAATTGATATGCCCGGCATATGCAGCCATTCTCCGTCTGGATAACATGACTGTCGCACAGTGTCATCGACCCTATATCTTCATGGCAGAAATCGCCATGGTAGGTTGAATCCACAGCCACGATTGGCCATTTGGTTCAGACCTTTGAAGCTCTTTGAGACGAATAATTAGTCGAAGGACATAACTAAGGCTACTCACAATAGCCGGGTATTGATCTTGGTTGTGCGTGAATAAGCTTGTATACCCCATTGAGGTCAATGGTCATCGACTTTTATACTGCCTAGTAGTGAGTGCAGCTGTACTACACGCTGTAGCCATACTGGACCAACGCAATATAAAATTAGAGTTTTGGTTAGATTTTGAGTTCAAAGCGCACGGCCAATTTTCAAAGCGCATTTTAGCGACTATCATATCTGTTCAACACGTATTTTCAAGTGTATGAGACCAAATCTGGTTTCTTGAGAAAAAATCATTTACGGGAGATATTCATCATTTTCTAACCCGGTATCCGAAGATTTTCGTCTGATATCAAAATCGTGCATAGCAATTCACGTGTATCGATCCCGTGTATTCATTTTAGTGTCCTTTCTGCACGAAATAATTATTAGCCAGGCGGTGTCGGTGTGTGTCGCCCAAATAACAATACGCTATTTACATATCAATACGGCCTCATGCTAATTAAAGCTGCCCCATCCAGGAGTTCATCTATGGTTTTATGCTCGTTGTGATTAGACTTTTTGACATGTTCTTTTTATCTATCTTCAAATCTACCTTTCTTCTTTTAGGATTTCATTTTAGATTTTTTTTTCTTATTTTTTTTATTTACTTATATATATATATATAAATTTTGTGGTTTTAAAGAAACTGTAAAAAGCATGTATTCCAAACAATATCGAAACCCACGGTTAGAGCAGCCATAGGCCTTTAGGTACATATTATTGGTAGCAGAAGGTACCTAAATTGGTGAACATTGACATTCTTTTGTGGCGAGTGACATAGTCTTTCAATTCGCGCCGAGTGTCCTTGACAGGCTTGACTGTTCTTCAGTGGTCATGAAAGAATTCAAAAGATAACCTCTGCCCCAATAATCCCAAGCTATTGTCTAAAACTGCTCCTCTCCATAAGGAAACGCGGAATTATATTGAATGAAAGACTTGTGATGACATTTAAAAAAATTGTTTTGTTGCCACAATTGCAGTCTTTTCAATAAAATATAAAACTAGTGGCAAATGATGGTCATAGACCACAAACCTAGGTGGGGCGTGTTGGTGTTGTGGAGGTATCTGACCCCTGCAAAATGTTCCAAAAATGTTCCCCTAGTCATGTCGTTTGTTGTCACCGAGTTTGAGTCCCTTTCTCCTTACGGATGTCCAGAAAATGCAATTTTAAAATTTGACCCCAGATGACCTTTGACCTGCAAAATGTTCAAAAATGTTTCTGTGGTCATCAAGTTTGTTGTCACCTAGTTTGAGTCCTGTACCCTTACAGATGTCCAGAAAAGACATTTTAAGATTTGACCTCTATATGACCTTTGACCTGACCCCTGCAAAATGTTCCCCTGGTCATGAGATTTGTTGTCACTGAATTTGAGTCCCATACCCCTTACAGGTATCCAGAAAGTGAATTCTAAGATTTAACCCCAGATAACCTTTGACCGACCCCTGCAAAGTGTTCCAAAATGTTCCCCTGATCATTAAGTTTGTTGTCACCAAGTTTGAGCCCCGTACTCCTTACAGATGTACAGGAAATGCATTTATAAAATTTCACCTCTGCATGACCTTTGACCTGACCACTGCAAAACGTTCCCCTGCACAGTGTCGACGTCCTATACGATAAATATAAATTTAATACTCCGTTGGTGAGCGACGGGCGAGTGGTATTTCACCGAACGCAAGAAAAGGAGTTCTATCTGATTGGCTAGCAATCGATCGCTTAGGTCGCTTAGTAGTCAACTACAAACTCAAGTATTCAATTCGATTGAAATCGATATTCTATTATTGACGTAGATAAAGAGAGTGATAGTGTGTCAATAATGTACATTGTATTGCACCTTGATTCTACATGCATTCCTTTATATAAATATTTTCTCAAAGAGTTGAAATGATCACAATTTTTACCCAGGATTTCAAAAGTTTACCGCAAAATTGCAGTTAAACATATCCACAGCAAAATATCGGTCCTCACTAATTAGTGCATTTAATTTCCAGTTAGTGTAATTAAGATAAAACCTGTGATTTATCTGACAACAAATAAAATTTTCTTGCAATAGAAATATCATAATGGGATACTGATATGGTAGGCCACAACCGCCACAACGTGGAGCTGCTACACGTAGCTGACTTTTTGCTCCGTGGAGCCAAATTGACCAATCATGATCATGTTAGAGTTTTTCATTACTCGGAGGTAAAACTGACCAATCAAGTACGACTTACTCATTACGTGAAGCGAATTTATTCATTAAGAATTTGCCAGACGAGCGTCACGTAGTTGCAAGATATCCTCGGTCACGAAAGTTATGATTCAAAAAGTAGTTTATGAAAAGTACGAACCGACTTATTATTAAGATGGACATGCACTCATAAGAAACTCATACCGGGACTCATACAGTATTGTACATAACTATATAGCTAGGCAGAGTGGTGGTAAACCATGCACACAGTTCTGCGATCTGCAGTGTATCGCCGGGAGCTAATTTGTATAACTTGCACGGTGTGGCCTGCGGAATTCGACCTTCAGCAAACTGCAAACCAGTTCGGATTTACTTTATATACTAGTAGTAGTAGTAGGCCATACATACTGTAGTTACTGTCCGTTTTCCTATACACAATACTCAGTGCGCTCACCATTGACGCGTGACCTCTACAAATAGTGTATGTTAGAAGTATAGGCCATTGCCTAGTTGACGTCACTGTGTAAAAAATAACCGGCCAATATTTAAAGTATTCTCTGAAATTCTAGAAAATATAGTTTTGTAACATGTCCTAAATTTTTAGTTAATTTAGGTGTTTGGAAATATTGGTACTTTTGCCCGTACCAAAAAATATGAAGAAATTATTTCTAAACCGTGTTAAGTCATTAAGCTTCTCATTTTCAAGAACGCTGGTTAACAATAAGCAGACTATTGTCTCATTTCGTAAACAAAAGCCCACAGTATTGTTACCTTGCGTTCGCTTTATAATAGCTTTTAATAGGGTTTAAGTCCTTCAAAGGTCGTGGTGAGTTCTACTGTAGACATAACTGCATCATGATTATTTTAAAGTCAACAACATTCAACAATATGATCACCGTGATAGTATGAGAGTATCAGTACCGTGGGTGTCAGTGATCCTGGCCTGACACAGTAGACAAACAAACAAACACGCCACACACATGACACATGCATGCAAGGTAACATTGACTATACACTAATCAAATAATGGTATTGATCCTGTACAACTGGTCGTGGTTTATTTACAATCGATTCATTTAAAATCCCCATAGTAAACATTAATTTTGGCAAGAGTTTTCTCTCTCTGGAACGAGGATGCATCCACTGGCTCCGCGTAATGAAAAGATCGAACATGATTGGTCAATTTAGCTCCGCGAAGCGAAAAGTAAGCTACGCGTAGCAGCTCCACGTTGTGGCGGTTACGGCCAGCCATATATTGATCATGCGAAAATCGTAAAACATAGAATAGAAACAGTGTGGCAGGCTCTCAAAATCTCAAATTGTATGCTTAGCCTGAGTCGCACGGCCTATCTCGAACAAAATCACCATGCGTAGTTGTTGAAAAACGTGAGGATTCATCGTACTATCACGGCAATTTTTAACACGAAGATATAGGGACGATGACGGTGTGCCCTGGTCATGAGATTTGTCGTTACCGAGTTTGAGCCCCACACCCCTTACAGATATCCAGATAATACAATTGTAAGATTTTACCCCTTAATGACCTTTGACCCCAATTCTGTATGCAAGTTATAGGCGTGTGGTATAGCCGATGCATATATGCAAATGACATCATTGTACTATATATAATATGTGACAGAAGAAGCATTTTGAAGGTATTTGGTTAAATACCGGAAATGCCCTCTTAATGACCTTTGACCTCAATTCTGTTTAGCACAGACCATAGAACTTTCTAGGGTCTGTGTGGTGCAAGTGACATAATTGTAGGGTGTAACATGTAGGAGGAGAAGCAATTTGAAGTTATTGTAAGAAAGAAGAAGAAAGAAGAAAGATTGGATAGCAAAACAGTACCTAGCTCAACATGATCAATGCTCATCATCTGCACATTATAATATCCACAACAACAGTGAACTTCTGAATGGTGAAATCGGAGTAAGTGGCTGACATCACCTGCTTGGAGGTCAGTGAAATTAGAGTTGCAGCAAGCTGTGGTTTTGTTACCCAATCGGGAATCAACTTCCAGCTGCAAGTCTGATTCTAATATTGGGGTTCAAGAACTGTGCCCTGATAGATGAGTCTCTGTTGCCAGCGGAAGAAAAGACTCGATTCCAATACCTAGGTGGGTGTAAACCCACCTAGGTAATAAATGTGATGCGATCAAGCAAAATCAGTCGGAACTCGGCAATAATAAATTTTCAGTTTCGTAGAGGATAGTAAAAAGCATTTACAAAGCTGGATTTTGCAGAAAACGCCATTGAAATTGAACAACCAGTTCCACAGATATGAGCAAATACAGAGTTTCCAAAACAAGAGGAAACAAAAGGAAATATATCCTTTGTTTGGATATATCTCAAAATCAATATTTCCGAGTTCCGACTGATTTTGCTTGATCGCATCACAAATGAGGAATAATAATTATTCCATGTTTGAATCTATCTAGTGGAAGTAAAAACGGATACTATGGCCAGAGTTCTAGGGCACAGTGTCATCGGCCCGATATCTTCATGGCAGAAAATGCCATGGTAGGTTGAATCCACAGCCACGGATGGCCATTGTATTCCCACCTGCACCGTTAGAACACTGTTTAAAATTTTGCTGTTTAAAAGAATGTTGTTCAGAAAAGTAAACAGAGTTGTTCAAAATCAAAAAATTGGAGCTTGATTGTTTTAAACAACAACAAATGAAAAGGCAAAATAATCAATTTAAACAGAGTTGTTTAAAAAATGCTAATTTACGGCCAAATCGGCATTTTAAACATCGAGTTGTTTAATATTATTTGCATAATCCAAGATGGCCGTTTTGACAAGCATGCATGTGTGGAGAGAAGCGAAGGAATTTTATTGAACTTTATACAGCAAGTGTACAAGTTTTAGGCCTGTATCGCTCTCTATTTATGTAAATGGTTGCTGTGCACAAACTGGAAGCAATTTTGTGATCCACATGTGGTTAAAAAATTGATACTATGCCTGTAAGCTTACTGTGTTGTAAGATACAGTATGCTTGTACAGGTAAGCTTATAGTTAACATCAGCAATATTATGCTCAGTTTTTTACCACACAGATCACAAAATCACATTCAGTTTTAGCAGCAGCATGTATACATAGAATAGCGAACGATTTCAATGTAAAACGTGTACACATACAAGTAAAATGTTTGATAAAACGTAAACAACATTCAGTGAATAAAAACATATTTTTAAACAACCTTCTTTAAACAACCGTTTACAATTTAAACACTGTTGTTTAATCTAGGCTTACACAACTAAGTTGTTTAATTATACCACTAAACAACAGTTGTTTAAATCTTGGTCAACATTTTAAACAACAAACTGTTTAATAATTAAACAATTTTGAGTTGTTTAATTTTTAAACAACTATTGAGCGATTCACCTGGTAACTTGTGGTTGTTTAAAATTTTAAACAACTTGTTTAATTTTATTTTAACAGTGTGTTTAATAGTTTTTAAATGCATAGTATAGGCTGAAGGACATCCGACTAAGGCTAATGACATTAGCCTGTGACTGACCTCTGTACGGTCAGCGAGCATACATTCACCATTGTCATATGTTTATAGACTGTCTCTATAGTCTCCTACACACCCAGTTTGTGTCAGTCGGTCTGACACTCGTCGATCCTGTATGTTCGTGATAGCCACATATAGTCTGGCCTGAGACTACCTCCACGAGGTTCTACGCTGCGCTATTTAAAATCTTGAATTTTGGTCACTTTTCAGCTCAAGACGCAAGCTCAAAGTTCAAAGCGCAAACTAAGGACTATCATATCTGTTCAACACGTATTTTCAAGTGTATGAGACCACATCTGGTTTCTTGAGAAAAAATCATTTACGGGAGATATTCATCATTTTCCAACCCGGTATCCGAAGATTTTCGTCTGATATCAAAATCGTGCATAGCAATTCACGTGTATCGATCCCGTGTATTTATTTGAATATCTCTGCTGCATCAAATAATTATTAGCCAGGCGATGTCGGTGTGTAGGGCTAAATCTATCCCATCATGAATAGAATGTCTTCCAAAACTTCAATCATTTCATCTTACAAAGACAACTATTTAGCTCATTCAACTACAAAGGCCCACTTCTTTGGTATAGAGTTTGTGCGTGGAATTATTGATTGGCTCAAAACAAAAGATTTGAACCGATGTCCTTCATGGCGCAGTGCATTCCATTTAGTCAAATGATGTCATAAATCTATTGATCATAATGCATTCGTTATGATTGTGAGACGAACTGTCGCGGTAGTCTGATTGCAATCATGCTTTTGCTGTATGTATTTGAGTAGTCCGCCATATTTACGGTGTGATTTACGTCATATGCAAAACCTTTATTCACCGAAGTAGTGATGTTACACTAACAGGATTAATTACCATAACAATAACTTGAACCAATACTCCTATGCACAGTTTATCCCTTACATAACCTATGTCTTGAATCAGGGATCGATACAAAGGGATGGGCATCCTAGTATTACGTAACAAACCGGAAGATGTAGTTTAAGTCTAGACAATAGGCGGATTAGCGGCCATTTTGTCTTCGACATGATTTTATTCACGTGTCCTTATACTTTAGTACACAAATATATAAGTTAACATGTTTACAATATTAAAATTATATTTTGAATAAGCAATTATATTCTGTAGTAAATCGATCAAATGACGGTGATTGTTTAGGTATTATATGCTTGATAAAATTAAACTGTCTGACCAGCTAGTATTCTCCTCCGCCGTCAGTGTGATTCCAGACATTCCACGTACCATGTTGAGAAGGTGGAGGAGACTAAAGCTGTATTAACGAACACGCATGCGTTAAAAATGATGTAGTTTAAGTCGAACAATAGAGTGACGTAGTTTCCGGCATTGTTCCTATGCACTTTCACCCTCCTGCTTGAATACGCTGGCGAAGTTATGCAATAATCGGATTTACTACCATAGCAAATTGAAAACAATTTTTGAATATACCGCGCTGTACTGGTACCAGAGAGTAGTCATTCTTGAGAGGGCACTCACCTCATTTGCATGGCAAAATTACCCGTCTCCTCTGCAGCCAATTTGGTTTCGCTCCATCGAAATCAAGCTGGTCACGGAGGAGACTACTTTCCTTTGTGTTTGTTCATTTGTGTATGGAGAGCCCTTCTTGGAGTCCGTTTGGACTCAGGCTACGCTCTCAGCTAGAGTCCGACGCTGCATTGTACTGGAAACACCTTCTCTGTGAACTCGCTAGAGCAAGGAAAATAAAAACTGGTTTCATTACTATCTGTTTTTGAGCTTTTTTTTGCAGGTCTGCGACCATGGTGTTACCACAACTGTCTTTGCGTCATTAACATGTGCTGGAGTCTAGCACAGGTCAACCAAAGTCCCGGATTTTAATAAGACAATAATGATTGACACACACACCAGGAAGTTTCTCATCCAAAAGAATGAGAAAATTTAAATTCTCACCATTTTGGCCGTTTCTCATCAAAATGTCCGTTTTCTCATCCAAAACTTCCTTTAGTGTATATTAAGTTAGGCCTATTGATCCTAAATTTGCTGGTAGGGTAAAACTCGTTTTAGGGGGGTGTTTAAATAAGTTGGCCACACATGCGTATAGGCCTACATTATCATACTTGAGTGCCCCTCCCCCCCTCCCCGGTGAATTGAGACTCATTTGGTCACCGTCCTATTAAAGCGTCCTTGCCCACACGAGTCGCCCAGGAGTAGGCCCTACCCGGCATTATTAATTATTAGTGGTTAGCCGCTTATCGTGTTGTCAATTATCGTTACTTGTGTCCATGGATATGACCCCATGTATAAGTAGTCTTCATAGAATTCACACAGTCTATGCCATGTCATTTACGGATACAAAGAGGATAATAATGTTGAGGGCGCCCACAAAATCTTACACCGTCTTACACAATGTTCCAAGGCAAAGTTCAGTTTAATATTAATACTCATCGTACAAATACAGACGTTTTATTGTGTGATGATGTTGTCTGGATGGGTGGACAGTTGTCACACTGTGGAAAAACAACAACCGGGAATCCGCATTCATTTACAAATAGCATTAAATTAGTATCACATAGTGGCCTCCGTGCAGTGGAAAACCTTAATTCTTTCATCAAAAAGAAATGAAAATGACCAAAAAAAACCGGATCCACCTGTACGCCTATAAAATGGGCACAGAAATTTGTCTCAAATATGAATGAATTTTAAGAAACATACGGGATATGATGAACCAATGACCTGACGCCATGATAGTAGGATCTATTAGTCGTTTTATATACAATGTATATACCGTGTTGTCATAATACCAATATTTGACATAATATATAACGAGTAATATTTAGTATTGTAAATATGCAGTTCATATGCACAAACGAACACTGATCTTTATGATATTCAGGTTGTTGTACATCTCATATAACATGTCATATAGGAGGTCATATGTGTTGACCTTCTCCTATTGTATTTGTTCATCTGTGTATGGAGAGGATTAGCGCCATTAAAACTCCATCAGTATTTGGGCGTAGTTCAGTGAACTCACCAGATTGCTATTCCAAGTACTTTGATAAATACAGATAATATGTATTAATGGGTCGAGGCGATTGCATTGAAAAACTAATAAATTATTCATAACAGTTACGTAATCAATCGATAGTGCGGACACTTTTCATTTACAAACCACCAAAATTCGTAATCTTTTAGCGTTGGAAAAGAAACCACGTGAATAGAGTGTCATAGCCCTGCTGGTACGTTCAAGCGATATCTCTGCATTGGACCATATCATGCTGATATTGACGAAGTCGAAGCCCCATTCAAATACATGTAGCTAATTTTAACTGTTAGTAAAGAGATTGTGCATATGACGTATCATACAGTGAATATGGCGGACTACTCAAATGCAATCAACAAAAGCATGATAATTGCAATATACCGCGACAGTTCTTCTCACAAACATAACAAATGCACTACGATCAAATAGGTTGATGACAACAATTGATTGAATGGACTGCCCTGCGACTGCACTACGGTGACGGACACCGGTTCAAATCCTTTGTTTGGAGTCAATCGATAAAAGCATGCAGGGCCTCTATATAAACATGGAAGAAAGAGATAAGAAGGAACCACAACGAACGCATTCACTTTGTACACTCCCTTTACCGACATTTAATTGACATTGTTATTCATGAGGATTTACTTTGATCAATACCCCGCGTTAAATAGGTGATTGGTATTGTACTCCATGTATTTGCATGTCTTCTGGAGCGTGTCTGAAGGATGATTTGAACTAATGACCTTCCGTGCAAGCACTCTATAGGATTTTCTCTGGTGACGTGATCATCGGTCATTGATGGCCTACATCTTTTTCTTCCATTTCGCCCAATTTTCCCGAACTTTGATGACTTTTTTTCTCAGAGTTGGCAGTCTTTGGCACTGAAACGAGTTAGCTAGTTACGATTATACACATATAAACTATTAAATTAAACAGGTTTCATGTACCGGACTCAACCGGAACATTGTACATTATTTAAGAATATTTTGCATCTATTTTTCATCGAAAAAGTCACCAAAATCTTACCTTATTTGCTAAAGATGAAACTCAGCAAAAAAACGGCCGATTTTGATGACCTTTTCGATGTTTTAAAGGACATTTTCTACATAACACGATCAAGAAAACAGTTTGACTGTAGATCCCAAAACAAAGCTACTATTCAAGTTCAGAGCATCAGTGACATTCCATAATCTTACTTCTGGGTAGCGTTTGTTTGTTCTTGGATGGGTTTGTTATAGTTTTTTTCCAGTAATTATTTCGCCAAGCATCGATCGCGGTAAATGGATCATACATGAAAGTAAGTACCATTGATAGCTTTTCTTTTCATGCGTCAATAGATATGCGGATTAAAACTTGGCCGATCGAAGTCGTTGTGGTTCCTTCTCATCTCTTTCTTCCATGATATAAATTACAGATGAATGTGAATGCATTATATGCGGTTTTCGGCTGAACCACTAGCAGGCTATGTTAGCACATATATGACATTGACGAAAGCACAAAATCTGATTTTTTGATGATTTTTACGATCGTCCGGATGAGCAAATCACATGGTTCACTCCTCTCCCTGGCAATATGAATCAAAGAACAAAAAAGAAAACAAAAAGAAAACAAAAAAGAAAACAAAAAAAAGAAACAATAGAAGAAAAACAATTATAGAAAAAATTAAACAAATATGAAAAGAGAGAACACGAAAAGAGTCTTAATAGAAGAATGTAAGAAAATATAAATATAACACCAAAATATAAATGAAAAGTTCGAAAAATATTTGGTTAATAAAATTCATGTGACCGTGATGAGGCTCGAACTCACCATCTTTCGATCTATAGTCTAAAGCGTTCGTGTACCAAAGTCCTATGCCTTACCAAGTGAGCTATGCTCGTGAGATGCGAAATAGAGATAAAATAATACATTGTATACCTGCTTGTGTCGGATTTGCTCAAATTCCATAATGGGCCATGTGTTTTAACCTCGCCGACTTTTCGTCACACACTGATTTTTGAAATTCACGACACTCCTTCACCTTCAAATGCCCATATTTTTTCAAACCATACCCCCAGCATGATAAAAGTATACATTTTCTGAAAGGAAATTGAACAAGGAATCCAACAAGACACTCAGAAACACTGTCAGATGTAAGGTTCTAATGCTACATTTATGTGAATGAGACAAAACATCAACTGACAGTGGTCCAGTGGTATAATGTCACTAACATTTCTGTGTTACCCCTGCATCTTATTTTATATCATTTTCTGATAGATCAGAGTAAGGGCTTTCCTGCAATATATAAATGTATGGGGGTTATCACTTTCGTAAAATAATACAACCCTTCAAAAATTGACAGAAATAAATTAATTTTTCTTATTGTCTTGGAGAACATTGGCCTATCATATACCCTAAAAAAAGCAGCCAACTATTTTAACTTTGTACAAAATAAAAGTGTAGATAATCATGTCAGCTTTCTTTTGATACCAAATTTATTGATGAACACTCATTTTAAAGGAAAATAGCAACATATTTGCGCACCGACTACGAGGCTCCCAAAATGAAAACTTCCCTTACAGTTTTGTGCAGAGAGCCCCACTACCTCCACCACCCCTTCCTTGGCCAATTGGATTGAGTCCCATTCTATAGATGTTCAAGATATCTTATTGACACCTTTCCATAATTAATAATTGGTGTTTTAGCTGTCATTTGATACCAAATTTACTATTAAATCTATTTTTATTCCAATGATACATTAAAAAAACTAATGACCACAGTGACAAATGTGATGCCACTCGCCCATGTCGAGTTCAAAGCACATGACCCTATCATTAGCTCAAGGCAGTTTATTGTTTCAACTATTTTACAGAATAAAAGTTCAGACAACAATGTCAGCTTTCTTTTGATACCAAATTTATTGATATACACTAGTTTTTAAAGAAAATTTGAACATTTTTTTTCCACCACCCCTGACTTGGGTCATTGGATTGAATGCCATTCTGCTTCTGTTCAAGATACCTTCATGTACCTTTCCATAGTTCATCATTAATATATTAGCTTTCATTTGATACCAAATTTATTGCCATAGCTTCTTTACTTTCAAAGATATTCTCAAAAAACAAAACGATCATGGTGAAAAGTGTGACACCACCACCCTTTTTGGGTGTTCAGTTCAAAACGCATGGCCAATGATATGATATTGTGGAGGACGCTAGCGTGAATTTTGCTATCATCACAGTCGCTACTATATGTTGTACGGTATTGTACCAATCATCTATACAGTACTTTCAATTGTTGGTCGAAGCAACCTAAAAATCGATTTTCATTATCTAGATCAATATATTATTGAAAAATAACACCTTGATGTTTTGCAAAAGTTCATTCAACAAATCGTATACTTTGCAAACTTGCTTAATTTATTGTTGTTAATGAGTTATGTACGTTTTACAAAAGTGTTTTTGTTTCAGCCCTCTTTACAACGTAACTCAAGAACCGCAGCACCTATAAAAGTATATCTGTGATATTTTAATTCTTCTACACACTCGCTATGAATTGAGCAATGCAGTTTTTGCCAAAGCTCTCTACCATTCGTAAGATGCTGTGAACTACCCTTCACAACAGTTTAAAATAAATAATAATTCCTTAAGGGATCTAAAATGAGCGTTTATTGCGTTTCGACAGTATTTTTTGTGGGACATGAAAGCACTTCAGACCTATCAGAATTGCATTCTGAATACGAAGCATGTCTTTCTGATATCAAATAATTTTCATTTTTGAAAATCACAATATAATACAAATTTTATGACAAATTATAAAAATGTGATATTTTTCAAATTTTTGATATATAACAGTCCTCGAAGTAAATTATATAAATCTTATGACATATTCTTAAAGTGTATGTAGCAGGGAGGAAAAGCCGACGGTCAATTGAAAATTTTGACCTTTCATATTGAAGATATGGATTTTTTCCCAAAAGACCTCATTTTTTTTTGGTGTTTTGGGAAAAAAATCCATATCTTCAATACAAAAGGTCAAAATTTTCAATTGATCGTCGGCTTTTCATCCCACCTACATACACTTTTAGTATAAATCATCAGATTTATAAAGTTTACTTCAAGTACTGTTAAATATCAAAAATATCAATTTTAATGATTTGCCATAAAATGTGTATTAAATTGCGAATTTCAAAAATCAAAATTATTTGATATCAGAATGACATTCTTCGTATTCAGAATGCAATTCGATATGTCTGATGTGCTCTAATGTCCCACAATAAATACTGTCCAAACGTTCATACCCCAGCCCTTAAAGACTTAGATTTTGTTAGCTTAATCAAACAGTGTATTTGTGTTGTGCATTCGTGTGAATTTGGGTATGAGGTGATTTTGGCCTTGAGTCAAGTACGACTCGACGACTCGTAACATAACCTATTATGAACCTAGGATAATTTGGATATTATTTTTTTACATAGGCCTATCATTTAGGATATTTCGATATTTGAATAACCTACGGTATTATAGGACAATGTTTGGATATTTTATATCGTTTGGAAGTTTCAGATATTTGAATACTTCAGAATAAGCATTATGCAGTTACTGTCCATTTTTCCTATTCACTGCACACACAGCGCTCCAATTGATGATTGACCTCTAGCTTACTCACTGTACTGTAGGTATAGGCAATGGACTAGTTAGTATATACTGGTGGGAAAACCCTTCACCCAATAGCCATAGAGGCTCATATTTGAATATCATCCTTAACATACTACAATTTGAAGTAAAAAATGTCACGGGAAAGCTGTTGTCGAGCTGTTTTTCCGAAGAGAGTCTTCCGAAATTTCATAACAGTCGGACGTGTAATTTCAATGGCAAATTGTCCTCAACAGCTGCCTCGCGATATAACTTCGAACGGGCACCATATCTTCATGGCAGAAATCGCCATGGTAGATTGAATTCATAGCCACGCATGGCCATTTGTATCGACCTGTTTAATAGTTTTGAGTGGCATAATAGACCGGAGGACATCTGACTAAGGCTATACTGACAATAGCCCCGATTACCTCGGTGACTGACCTCGCTGTGTGTCAAGTCGAACATGATAGCCATAGGTCATATTCTTTTAGACTACCTTCACGATTGGCCGATACACTGCGCTATATAATTCGGCACATATAAATCAGAATTATTGCGGAATTATTGTCAGTTTTTGACTCAAGATGCAAGCTGCTGTCTCAAAGCGCAAGCTAACGACTATCATATCTGTTCAAAATATATATTCATGTGCAAGGAACCACATCTGGTTTCTTTATACGAAATCATTTACGGGAGATATTCATCATTTTCTACACCGTGACCGGTATCCAAAGATTTTCTTCTCATATCAAACTCGTGCATAGCAAATTCACGTGTATCGATCCCGGGTATTTATTTAAGTATCTCTGCTGACAAAGTATATAATTATTAGCCAGGTGATGTCGGTGTGCATCGTGTGATCGGTTTGATCAATTTTCGCCATAGAAGCTGTAAATTAACTTCAATTCTGTCCCTCTATGATCATCTAAAAATTATTAAAATGCGATTTTGGGAAGATTGTTGTCGAGCCCTCCCAAATGTCCAAACCGTGATAAGTCTAAAACCACATGTTTCTCATTTACTTGTGTGATACGATCACAATAACTGTGACAAATTTGACATGAGTTGTACCATGATACCATCAACATGTCTGGATAACAATGGCAGACTATTTTTCTCATTTCGGAAACAAAGGCCACGCTCAGTATTGTTACTGTTCGTTTGCTTTGTAATGGTGCATCCAACTGAAATTATAATATCAATTTCATCACAGCACATTGCAATATCGCACAGGTAAATCAGAAACATATGTTTATGGATTTAAACAGGGATATGAGACACATCCCTGATTTAACATAGTTGAGCTATTTTCAATGAGGTTTATCTTGGTTTAATGGGGTTTAAGTCCTGCAAAGGTCGCGGTGAATTCTGCTGTAGACATAACTGCATACTGGTTCAGATAACTTGGATAAATTATGGATATTTAGGTAATTTGGATATTATTTATCAAATACTTCAGATAAATTGAGTTTGTTTCCAAAAGGCGCGAAATCCAACAGATGTCTTGTGTCACATTTTCATGTTTAAGTTGACATTTAACGATTGGAATGGATAGGCCTATTTTGTAACTCTTAGCTTATTTTCTAACTATTTTAAATATATTGGTAGAAGTTCATTTTTCCACTTAAAATTCTCCAATCTAAACATGACTGCCATTGGATTTAGTTCCTTTTGGAACAAAAATTCTTTTATATTTAGGTATTATTTTCTTCTTCGCTCGCACGTGGGTGGTTAGACCCTAAAGAGATTTGCATTTTTTTTAAAGATAACCAAAAAATTGCTATAACTATTCCAGTGGTATAATGTTATTAGATTATCAAGGTTACTATTATATAGGAATAATCTTCGCGAATGAAGTTTAACCAAAACAGCCTTTGGCGTTAGCGCCTTTTGAACCAAACTCTTCATTTAGCTATTTTAGATAATTTGTGAGACAGTAAACAAATAGTAATTCAAAGTTGGATATTGTTGTGGCTAATTAGCATAAATCGGGATATGACTATAGGCCTATTTTGGATAGTTTAGAAATTATTTATCGGATATTTCAGATAATAGGCGGGATAATAGGCCTAGGCCTATTTGGACTGGATATTTCAGAAAGTTTGACTTTGGGTATTATTAATCATTATTATTAGTTGTTAATTGGATATTTTTCATATTATTTGGATATTTCAGATAATTTTGATATTTATTTATTTATTTATTTATTAAGGTATAAAGCAATCCAGAAAGCAGGTCACAGACCTGATACGCCTGGGTAACAATTAAAAACATGTATAAAAACAACATACAAAGCAACAACAAAATGCATACAATAGCATAACATTCAAAGGCAAAAATCACAGATTATTAAGACGCTGAACAACTTGAGGAATGGTAGATTGCAAGTACCTGGTTCGCTTACAGCGAGGAGGATCAATCTGCTGGGCATCCCTAAGATTCCTACCGTGTCGATCACCTTTAGATTTAGGCAGCATTTGAGAATGTTTAGCAGACGCTTGCAAACCTTGGCCAAAACGCACCAACAGCTGATCTCTCCTCTCACATAAGGAAACCAAACCTAGTTTCTCCAAAGCAGCCCGATAAGATGTGTAGCTCTGGCCCAGGATGATACGACACGCCCGCTTCTGGACGAGCTCCATCTGCTCAGACTGTGCTCTGGAGATACTAGTATGCCATAAAGGGCTGGCATATTCCATGATAGGCCGAATGTACATTTGATAAACTGAAGATAAATCATCCCACGAAGCATTGAAGCGTCTCAAAACATAAAGCATATACATTCGTCTAGAGGCGCGAGATATCATTGAATTGACTTGAGTAGTCCAACTAAGATCACTTTCTAAGGTGATACCAAGAAGTTTCATATTCTGAGTGACATCTAAAACAGATCCATTGAGAGTCAAAGGATTGAAGGAATGCTCCCTTTTCAAAAAACTGATGTGCATAATATGACATTTGGAAGGTTTTGGTAGCATGTTATTTTTGTTGCACCACTCACCTAAACCATCAAGATCTTTTTGCAGTTGTGAACAACCACCTGTCTTAGCATTTACAACTTCACCAAACGTCAGGTCATCAACATATTTCCATTTCAGGGGCTTCGGACGCAGCATCATTGACCATGGCAGAAAAAATAATCGGACCAAATTTAGTGCCCTGAGGCACTCCCCCCGAAATAGATTGACATGCTGATGACCTGCCTTTGATTCTAACAGATTGGGTGCGATTACACAAGAAGCTACTAATGACAGGAATAATACTTGGGCGAATACCTATATCAATTAACTTCTGAACAGCAATATTGTGATTAATCCTGTCAAAGGCTTTGGTAAAGTCAACAGCACATAAGGTTGCATAATGGCCAGCCTCATCAATACCTTTAAGGACAGTGTCTACAACATCCACTAGGTAGTGAGTAGTAGAGCTGTCCTTCACATTACCGTACTGCTGTTTATCAATGTGAGGGTAAAAGTCGACCATAGTCCACTCAGCCAGAAAGCTCTCAAAGATCTTACTGTTGAGGCGGGTAAGGCTGATAGGCCTTAGTTGATCAAGGCTTTTAGCATTAGGTGTTTTAGGTATCGGAGTTATTGATGAGGTTTTCCATACTGCTGGGAACACACCTTGGTTTAAACAACAATTAAATATGTGAGTTAATGGCTCAGTTAGTTCAAATGCAAACTCCTTTGTGACTCGCGGTGGAATGTCAGCCGGATGCGTGGACTTGTTAGACTTAATGTTACGTAATTTTTTGTTAATTTCACCAGGTAATATGGATATTTTATATAGGCCTGTTCAGTTTAGATATAGGCCTAGGCCTAAATTCGGATATTATTATGGCTAATTGGATATTTCAGATTAAAAAAACCCGGATTGAATATTAAAGGGGCATTTCGTGATCCACAGCCTCATCCCCCACTTTTCTCAAAAAAAGTTGAGATTTTTATATCACTGGAAACCTCTGGCTACATAATGTTTATGTACAAAATATTTCTTGCAGATTAATTCGTTTAGCAAAGATATCGTGAAATTTGAATTTCGTTCTGGTGCACCAGAACGAAATTAGGGAGTGTTCAGAAATACTTTGGTGGGGGGGGGGCTGGTAAAAAGGGAGGGGGGCCAAAAAGTTTTGGACCTTAAAAGAGAGGGGACCAAAAAGTTTTATGTGGTAGGAAAGGGGGGCCAAAAAGTTTTCCGCTTTAAAACCCAAAATTTTCGCGCGCTGCGCGCGCATTGAGACCCTGTATATCACTTTTAACATTGGCTAGTTGGGTTTTCAGTGCTTTTGTTTGAAAATAATTATAGCACTTAGTGTAAACATGATATACAATTTATCTATTAATTTTAAAATTAATATAACATTAAAGATGATCAGCAACATGCAACATCTGGGTTGGTCTAAGAAATACTGGCACTTTTTATCATAGAATTTTATATCTGTTCAAAGTAGGCTACAAACATGATTATGTACCAATCTGATCAAAATACAACTAGGCCTAAATAAAGAAAATATTGCAAATAAATTGATTTCTTTGCACGTAAACTACATACTTCAGTTTACTATTTCTCATTGCAAAATTATTTTGTACACATAGGCCCATGGGTAGATTTACCACAGGGCAGAGTGGGCACAGCCCCAGGTGCCACGGTCTTTGGGGACAAAACTGATACCTGTGTACATTTGCGTGACCAAATTAATCTCATATTTGACCATTTTAGCTTTTTGCATAAATTAGTTCCAATTTTAACAATATTTGACCATTCAAGCTTCAATATGGCCATATATGGCCATTTGCGCGGTTCGCGCGCATTTGTACTATCATAATAGCCACAGATCCAAATTATGCTGATGTGCCTATGAACCTCAAAAAAAAAATCCTCTATTTCATTTATCCCTGTAAAATCAGATAAACACCCTGATTTGGGACAAATCTAAATTAAGTATAAAATGAAAATTTCCTTGTGCTTGTATTTCATGCGCAATTGTCCCACCGGGAATGTTTCAAACATTTGCCTCCCTCAATGGCATGTGACCCAGATACCACACCACTGGAAACAACACTATTTAGGGGTTCATTCATAGGATTGAGGGCATGATCGCTGTTTATGCCCGAGGCGTGAGCCGAGGGCATAAACAGCGATCATGCCTGAAATCCTATGAATGAACCCTGTTCATACATAGGCCTACCCAATTCTTAGCAATTCAATACAGATGAAAATAATAAGGGTTTACAAGTTTAAATAACATTTCCATACCGTTTTCCTTCATAAATTGGAAGAAAATGAGTGGTTGCAGGAAGCAGCTCCGCTCATGAGGTCAACGGCCGGGAGTCAACGCGTGATACGCGTCATCTTTTGCGCTCCGCGTGAGATGGGCGCGGTGACATTCGCGTGTACGCAATACTAGCAAATCGTGGATCGTGTTAATTGGGTCAGGGCCGTGACACTCGTATTCAATCCCTGTATAAAAATTGAAGTCACTTCACGGCAGTTTGAGTGACGGTTGCTAGGGAGTTTGGTACCATCGGAATGTTGATTGACCGTTTTGGGTAGTTTGGTACCATGATTGACAGTTTTTGGGTAGTTCGGTACCCTAAATTTTTCCAAGATGGCGCCCATCGACTGCCAATTATTCGGACCCTTTCCAGCAAAAATACAGCTTATTTAGCCAGTCTCGTCATAGGGTCCTCGAACAGAATATTTTCCTAGCATATTGAGCTAACTCCTCAGCTATTTGTTTTTTCACGATATGATAGTAATAGAAAGATTCGACCAAATGTTCGCCGTTTTTCGCCATTTAATTTTTTTGGAAACGATGACGTAAACATTGCATCATCTCTTCCACAGGTTATACACTCATACACGTACAGGGGTACTATGCCATCACATGCATTATCTCGCATAGGCTGAATGACTGACTTCATTTGCGCAAACGAGTGGCTTATCCTATAGTATATTAGTACTCGAGAATCCTTGATTGGGTTCCAAAGTATTAATGAACACTCCCTTACAACGCATTGTCTATGGAGCAGTGTAATACACATAATCATGCATAACTCGCGAACGCAAAATCGGAATTAACTGAAATTTTGGGAATAGGTTTTTTTCGTGGATATCTAATGAAAATGACATAAATAGAGGATGCTAGGATCACGAAATACTCCTTTAATAAGCCTATGGCTAATTTGGATATATTAGATAATTTAATATTTAGATAATATGGATAGTATTAATCGGATATTTCAGATGGGGGGGGGGGGGGGGCAAGTTTGGGCAAGCCGAGGGAGGTGCAAGTTTTTTGGCATTTAAGTGTAGTTATGGCATGATCTGCTTGCTATACATATAGAGGCGCTATTTATTTGGGTGACATGCTGTTTTTAGATCGGAACTACAGAATTCGAGGACATTCGTTGTTGAATGTGGAATGTTTTTGCTGCTTAAATTACATTATTTGGGGATGATGTTCGCGTATCTGCTATATACAGAGTGAAATGAGAAGGCCTTTTAGGTAATATAAGTGGAGTGGATATTTGTAATCTTATTTATTCATTTGGTAAAGATGTGAAACAAAAAGGCACTAGTGCTAAATTCATGATAAGCTTACCTATGATCATGATGATATTTCGAGGAAGTACCAGGTGGAAACGGGTAATTTAAGTTGGCATACTTTTATTATTTGTTTCCACACTTGGAAGGAAATGAGTGTAATAGTAGTGCAAATATTACAGGAAAAGTAGTGGTAGATAAGTTCCGAAACTTAAGTGGAAATTGTACGGTACTATATTTTATATGAAAAGAAGATTTTTTTAAATAAAAGTATTTGACATGTAAATTGTACTACTCTATAGACTAGTCCAGCCCAATGAGGTAGAAAGGATAGAGTGCCCTGCTCGCCGAATCTGTGAAGCCGGTTTGGGTCCCGGTTTGGGTGCTGTATAGAACTATAGATACACAAAGTTGAACAAATCATGTATTTTTAAAACACATTAAATTTCCTAGTATACCATTGTTTTTATCAAAAATTGCTGAATTATAAAGGCAAACACGCTTGAATCTGGTATTTCATCAGTGTTGCCACGCTAAACAACTCTACCACTTTACGAAATTTCACCTTCAGTCGCCGTTCCTGTAGCGCCCGCATGGCAATGGGCGAATGAACTAGATTTAGGAGCGTGCTTGCCTTTATTATTCAGCAATTTTTTGATAAAAAATGGGACACAGTAAAGTTGAATATGCTAAAACATGTAATTTATTTAATTTTATTAATCCATACATGCTAGAGTAAATTCAGTTCCCATTTTAGTTGTATTCGATGCTGATTTTGTTAGGTCCCTTCATTTCATAATGGCTTATTCAGTGTGTGATTGTCAATGAAACGGCAACGTACCAGCTCGAGCTCAGCGATCTATGTTTTTCTATGTCATTAGTCCAGCCAGACATTCTCAAATAGTATATTCACATGGGCAGATGTATTTCCATGCAGTACATGCAGATGATGCACATGACACACATACAATCAAAGTATTCTAGCCATACAATGTAGTAGGTTAGTCCGAATGATCAGTCCCAGAACAAAATATTAATTTCTGACATGATCGTGTTCTGGGTCTGAACTGTTTCCATATGAAATCTTGATGGCAAATTGGACAAAAGAAGCACATGGTTCTACTTGACAGCTTTTTAATCCCTATTCATGTTACGTGAATCACGCTATTGTGGACCATCCTTCTGACACTTGAGTGTTTGGACAAGCGGAACGGTCTTTTGTCTAGACTCTGTTTGTAAACAGACGAGGAGGTCAAAATTGTCATCCTCGTCGAATGGGAAAGACAGCATAATAATACGGCACTAATAGTAGCTATGAAAGGTGAATTCAAATTTGCCATCAAACCGCATAATTTTATATATCAAATTAATTAAAGCCCTTGAGTAAAGAGAGCCAAAACTGAAAACTGTTATGTAAGGGTGTCCACGTTTAAACGTTTCACATGTAACCGCCCATTAAATGCACTATCCGCTTAGAAAAATCGCTAACCGCTTAAACGTAAAAAAAAAAAAAAAAAAATGTTGATAAAGTTTTTCAAAGTTTTTCCTACCCTTACACAAAGTCTAACCACCCCCAAACATTACTACATGTATACAAGCCTACCCTAGCCCAACTAACCTTTAACCTAACCCAAAACCCTTGCCCTTACCCCAAAAGGGAATTAGGGGAGAAATTGATTTCACCTGAAAATTGGACCTAGGGTAGGACTCAGACTTGTAGTCGAGTCACTGAAAGTCGAGTCCGAGTCGAGTCGAGTCATCGAGCCCTCGAGTCTCGAGTCGAGTCGAGTCATGAAGCCTTCGAGTCCGAGTCGAGTCGAGTCATTTGAAGTT
The DNA here is from genome assembly GCF_039555335.1 of Amphiura filiformis. NCBI lineage: Eukaryota > Metazoa > Echinodermata > Ophiuroidea > Amphilepidida > Amphiuridae > Amphiura > Amphiura filiformis. The sequence continues at coordinate 29,457,610 of NC_092635.1, forward strand.
GTCAGTCGAGTCGAGTCGAGTCGAGTCAGGCCATTCTGTCGAGTCGAGTCGAGTCGAGTCGGATATATTTTGTCGAGTCATTTCGAGTCACTTCACGTTTTATATGCTCATGATACCAGCTGTCAACTTGATAGCCCAATTTGCATGAATTTGTACTTTATTGAAATTAAAATCCCAGTGAGAGTACATAATATTAATTTATGAATCTATGTGCTCCATCCAGTGCATTGTGGAAATTAGTAATCAGTCAGACTTGTAGTATTGCCATTAAGACCCGCCATGAGTATGGGTACGGGTGCGTGTCCCGGTACAGATTTCAGGTCATGGGTAAGGGTACGGGTACGGATCCCTAGCCTTGAGTATTCAGTACGGGTCCATTCCAAAATAGGGTGCAAGTACGGGTACGGAGCCATGGGTACGGGTACGAGTATGGGTATGGAAATTGGGACTCGAGTACGGGTAGGCTGGTCCAGTAGTGGTATGGAAATTGGGACTTCAAGTACTTGTATGGGTCCTATTATGGGTATGGGTATAAACAAATAAAATTAATCAAGTACAAAAAGAGATCAAATATTGGTGGTCATAGTGAATCTAGCCTAAAGGTGGCATATTGCAAGTGAAAAAAATATGTCTATGTACAGTATGGACAGCCAGACTGTGCAATACTAATTTCCATAGATGTATCGTTCGAGTCTCGGCTCGGCTTGGACTCGGACACAAAAGGACTCGGACTCGAAGGCGAGTCCGGTCCGAGTCCAGTCCAATGTCCACATCTATGTAAAATGTGAAATGATTATCTAAAAATGTAAAAATAGATCTCAAATTTGTTGACTTTACTTATTTGGCCATTTTCCAAATGAATTGGGGGCTGTCAAATCTGTGACCTGTTATTATTCCTACATATCCACCAAATTATTTAGATTTATCTGTCACTTAGCAGAATCATATTTTTGTTATCATTTAAAATGAAATAATTGATAAAAATTTCTACAATGTAAGACTTCTTTCATGGAACTTTCCAATCCATTAAGCTCAAGCTTGAAAGAGAAACATGCACACTGGACCATACATCTCAGCTCCCACTCAGTAGGATAATAGTTTACATGTAATACTGCACAGTGCACACAGCGTATAGGTATGCCAGGCAAACCTATCTGCTAGTCAGCCAAATTTGCCTAGAACACAATACATATTTACATAGAAATTAAAAAGAACAGGTAGGTCAAGGAAACCTACATAAATACTAGTATGTTGTCTATACTTCACTTGACCCAAATATATGATTTTTTTTATGGCGACGAGACACTCGCACATGGAATTTTAGGGGGATTTTGACCCACATTTTGATAGCAGTTCCACATAGAAAAGCTGCTATCATCATGAGACTAAGATCTAGAAACACCGCCGAAATCCCAGACAAACTAGTACCTAGACCAGTGACTTTGATTCGCGTAGTGAAGCCGACACTGCTTAGCAACGACTTGAACAAGGACGCATACCTGGACGCAAGTAAGCAGATAATGATACAGAACATGTTGTATTTGACGTGGCGCGGGCGATAACGGCGCAGTAACCACGCAACCGAGAGCGTCAGAATGTACGCGATTATCTCCGCGCCTAGTAACCCCGTCAATCCGTCAATATCACCTTGGATACAGGGTTTCACCTCCCGCTGTGGTAAGGGATGGGCAGTCATAGGTCTAGGTGGTATATGTCTATGACCGAAATGCTGTTTTGTTAGCTGAATCTTTTAGATGAAAGTCAATCTTTGACAAGATGTAACTTTGCTACAGAAAGTGCTATGACAAAACGGTTTTCAGTTTTGACTTTCTTTACTCAAGGGCTTTAATTTGATATATAAAATGATGCAGTTTGATGGCAAATTTGAATTCACCTGGCATACCTACAGCTACATGTAGTTTTTACCTTCAGGAGTAACCTGATGGACATGGCTTTTGAAGAAAGTGTATACGGTTGGTTGGTTGAGTCAACAGTGTTGGGTGGGGTTTGGTAGAGTGGTGTGTGGTGTGATGCAGTGAGTGACCTACAATTTTATCATCAAAATGCCATAAAATTATGCGGAAACTTTAAAATTGACCTTTTTCAGCAAATTTGTATTGTAAATTTTTCAAATAAGAAATAAAATATATAATTTTGCTCCATTTTTGCAAATAATGACCCATTTTTTCAAAATGTTGTACCAAATGACCCCTTCTTTCAAAATGTTATACCCAATTACCCCTTTTTCATTTTGTTATACCCAAACTAAGCAATGCCAATAGGTAGATACCTGTCAGATTAAAGTTGAATGAACCCCCCCCCCCACCACCAACGGGCATGGCCTCTCACCCCGAAGTCCGACTCGAGCGGACTCGAGTCCGACTCGGTCTTATTTTTGTTGGACTCGGACTTGGCTCGGACTCGCACCCCTGGATTTGGACTCGAGTCCGGACTCGGACACAAAAGGACTCGGACTTGGCTCGGACTCGGATACAAATGGACTCGGCTCGGCTCGGACTCAGGCAAACTGGACTCGGGTACAAGTCTGCTAATTTCAACATTATATTTAGCAATGATGTAGCTTTCGAGTCTTATTATGCACATCTGGATAATTACCCCCAGATGAAATAAAGCACATTTTACTCAAAAGTTTTGCTAGGCATATCCGTCAGGAGTATCTCCATTTATTTGTAATCCAGAATTGGATTTAACTTCAGCTTATCCAATAAAATACGGACCAAAAGGGTCCGTTCCAATACATCAAACGTAGCCTAACTTCAAGAGAAAATTTCTCAAGAGAAATTTACATACATTTATTGAGTCAATCCTTTAATATAAATACCTTAGAAAAGTGCATAATATTAATCCTACTTTCCTGAAGCCGAACATTCAGGAAAGTAATCTGGATATTTGACATAATTTCGCTCAACTTCTCATGCACTATTTCTCAAATATATTAGTAACAAATTATTACTATTTGTAAACACTTATGCAATTACCTATGGTGATCAAATTATTTTCATATAATTGGCTTTAAGATGAATTTTTTGTGGCCATGTCCCTTTTTTACCGCCACCTTTTTTAACCATCTAAACACAGTGTGCCTGCTCACCCGTAAGATACAGCCCTCTCGGGAATTTCCCGAGCCCATGCTTAAATTACTTACCCGTAAGGTACGGGGCTTCTCTACAACCAGGTGTGGCCCAACTTCTCACAGAGAAGTTAACCCCTCTCGGGAATTTCCCGAGCCCATGCTTAAATTACTTACCCGTAAGGTACGGGGCCTCTCAAGAACAAGGTGTGGCCCAACTTCTCACAGAGAAGTTAACCCCTCTCGAATTTCCCCAGCCCATGCTTAAATTACTTACCCGTAAGGTACGGGGCCTCGCAAGAACAAGGTGTGGCCCAACTTCTCACAGAGAAGTTAACCCAAATTAAATCCTTGTGAGATACGGGGCCCTCCAGGGAATTTCCCCGAGCCCTTTAATTTGCACACACACAAGTGTGGCCTAATTTTCCCTCTCGCAAAGAAGTTAACCCAAATTAAATCCTTGTAAGGTACATAAATGAATGAAATGAAGAAATGAATGATTGCATTAATAAATGATTGAAACATGAATGACCATGGTGCCCTCCAGGAAATTTCCCACAAACCCCTTTTGCTCACACACATTGTGTGGCCCAACTTCTCAGAGAGAAGTTAACCCGAATTAAGTCCTAGAAAGATACATAAATGAATGAAAGAAATGACTACATGAATGAATAAATGAAAAATGAATGAATGAATGAATGAATATGGGGCACCCACGACTTTAAGCGAGACCTTTTGCACACACACTTGTTCCCCAACTTCTCACAGAGAAGTTAACCCAAATTAATTCCTCGTAAGCTACGGGCCCTCCAGGGAATTTGCTCAACCCTTTTGCACACACACAAGTGTGGCCCAACTTCTCTTTTGCAGAGAAGTTAACCCAAATTAATTCCTCGTAAGATACGGGGCCCTCCAGGGAATTTGCTCAACCCTTTTGCACACACACCAGTGTGGCCCAACTTCTCTTTTGCAGAGAAGTTAACCCAAATTAATTCCTCGTAAGAGACGGCGCCCTCCAGGGAATTTGCTCAACCCTTTTGCACACACACAGTGTGGACCAACTTCTCTTTGCAGAGAAGTTAACCCAAATTTATTTCTCGTAAGATACGGGGCCCTCCAGGGAATTTCCCGGCCCTATTGCACACACACAAGTGTGCTCCCATCGCTTTTCTCACAGAGAAGTTAGCCCAAATTAATTTATTGTAACTAACGGGACCTCCATGAAATTTCAAACATGCTCAAAGTGTGGCCCAACTTCTTAAAAAGAAGTTAACAGCAATGTATTAACCGCAAGTTACAAAGCCCTTTTTCAGAGATTTCCTGAACCCCTAGATCTGTGTACCCAAATGAGGATTCCTCCCAAAAGAAGTTCATAACTTGTGAACTTGTTGAATCCAACCCCTTGGTCAATTAACACCCTCTTCCTGGCAGTTTGCCATTACCTAGAGGCTACCATTAAAAACTCATATTTCAATACACTTTTGGTATACATGTGATCCTCAATATCCCATACAATATGGGGTCCTCCCAGTTGACTACTGCTCCCCGATAAAATTGAATACTGAAATATGAAAAAAATAAAATTTTGGGTGTGGTGGGTGGGAAAAATTTTTCCATTACCAAACTCCAGAAACATCTTACTCCTTTCAAGACAGATATCCTTATGGCCTTATCCTGGAAAACTAGGCAGGGCAAGAATGTCATTGACCACTTCTCATTGGCCACCGCAAACAATAGATCCTAAACATCACTGGCCCTTGGATAATGCCATTCCTAGGCAACCAATCAATAAATCAATCAATTGGATTTGACCAGGCACTGGTTTTGGACTAGTCTATTCCACAGGGGGTAAATTTGTTTATTGTATATAGATACAATAAACTTTATTACCCCCAGATGAAATAAAGCACATTTTACTCAAAAGTTTTGCTAGGCATATCCGTCAGGAGTATCTCCATTTATTTGTAATCCAGAATTGGATTTAACTTCAGCTTATCCAATAAAATACGGACCAAAAGGGTCCGATCCAATACATCAAACGTAGCCTAACTTCTCAAGAGAAAATTTCTCAAGAGAAATTTACATACATTTATTGAGTCAATCCTTTAATATAAATACCTTAGAAAAGTGCATAATATTAATCCTACTTTCCTGAAGCCGGAACATTCAGGAAAGTAATCTGATATTTGACATAATTTCGCTCAACTTCTCATGCACTATTTCTCAAATATATTAGTAACAAATTATTACTATTTGTAAACACTTATGCAATTACCTATGGTGATCAAATTATTTTCATATAATTGGCTTTAAGATGAATTTTTTGTGTCCAGGTCCCTTTTTTACCGCCAAACAAGTTTATGGCACAGAAACTTGCCCACCCCCCCCTTTTTTTGTTTTTGTTTTTGTTTTTACCTTCCAATTTTGAGTAAGAGACTTAATATGAACCACCCTTTTCCTTTGATCACCTGTAAACCCCAGGCCTATTAACGCCCAGTAAAGGCCCTTGCAGAAAATGCACACCCTTGATTGGGGGCGGGAGGTCATTGACACAACACTAGTATTTGAGATAATTTATCTCAACCTTAAGCCCCAATGTTTTGTCATTTACATCTGACCAAGAACGTGTCTGACCCCTTCCCCGCACTATATTTGTGCATTTCAGACTTACTCTTGTATACAAAATTGTTCACATTGTTAAGGCTTTGAGCCTAAAGAAAACAATCCTGGTAGCAGCGGCTACTGAAAACTCGAAAACTCCTCTATTTATTATCATTATTTATTTTTAGGAGAAAAATTGAGAACGAGGATGACCCTGGCTTACTACCCCATGGCACCCTGGTGATTGAATTCTTCCTACTAGGAAACGACACCGGTTCCCTGCCCTGGACCACCGACACCCTTATAGAAGGCAACTTGAAAGCTGACACAAAAGCTTTTCCTCAAGTTGATGTTTTATTTGAACTGTTTAAATTGGTTCCCGGCATTGGTTAGTCTGCTCTGAAGTGCAAACCGACCTGAATTGACCACTGTCACTTTGACCGTGTATCAGAGCCCCACATAACCCATTTCTAATGATGTAACAAGCCAATTACCTTTACCGCCAATTCGCAGAAGGCGCTCCAAATGGATATATTTTTTTATCCACTAACGATAAAATTCTGAAGTGAGCAGACTGACTATAATTTAGCTGGACAAATATAATACTGCCCAAGATTTAAAGCAACTTTGGTAAAAGTAAATTAACTCATGTCCCCAAAACCCTGTGACCGTTGTATACAGCATTCATGCATAATAGTCATATAATAAAAGAAAGAAACGGCAAGAAACATAGCAAGTTAGGCTACCTGCGTGTGCCTAACTCGATAATTACAACACCAATATGGCACCACCTGGCTTTGCTCTGGTTGTCAATCCGACCCATCTTGCATACATATCTATCATTTGTTCCCAAGGAACGATGTTGTCAGACAAATTATTGGCAATTAAACCATAATGTTAATTAACCCATATTGACAACATACAAATAAAAGTGCTTGCATCCCACTTTGTCTTGTCCTGCCATAGGCTTGCTTTGAAAATACAATGTACTGGGCTAATATATCATTAGATATATTATATAGGCTCCTTCTATCCCTGTCTATATTCAATATTTTTAATCGCCAAACATGTTCATTGTTTATCACCCATGACTATTAGTCCGACGGGTTCCCGAACCCACCAGGGCTCCAGTTGCTAACTGCCAGCATCAACATGTTGATTCAACCTTAAATGCAATTTAAAACCAGATTCGTGAACATCCAATGATTGGAGTCATCATATATAATATAATATAAATTTAATTCATGCATCCCACTTTGTCTCCGCCTGCATGCCATAAGTTCTCTGCTATCATTTCGCTTTGACGTGGGAGAAATTGTCGAAATAATGCTCCAAACATATTATATATCTTTCTATCCCAAGTTTTTGATCGCCAGACGTGTTCATTATTTATACTGCTCACCTCTAATAGTCCACGTGTTAGTAGTCCAGGACCTGCCCGGCCTTAGTTTATCACTGCCAGCATCAATGTGTCTATTCAACCTGAAATGAATCAGAAAAAAAACAGAAAAAGGGAAGCAACTCGACAGTACAGCAAAGCCTACCACTCCACAAAATCCCTATTTCATTCCTATTTACACATTCACGACTTGTAGAAATCACTGATAAAACAAAATCCTTATACACCACAGATAAACAGGAATGTTGTTGCTGCTTTAGTTGACCACACGCATACATGAAGAATTTTATTTCTATTTATTTATTACGGAACTTGATGACGATACAACGTGTGCTTCCGACTTCCCAATTTCGTGCGAATTGATCTTATTAATTTTTGCTACCTTCCAATGCTGATCATACCCAAGCCTCATGAATTTTCTAACATCGAATGATCCGAGCGAATGATCTCCCAAATGACTATCCTTGCAATTACTTATATTTTCCCAATCCCGCCTATCTCGATCACTTCCAATTTCCTTGGCTTACATGCTGGTCTCGAAATGACCTTGAGGAAAGCGAAAAGTTCTAACATCTATAACTTATCATGCTACCTTTTTTGACCAAGCTCCACAAACCTATCATATGTATCCCTTTTTGTTAGACTCTGTTGAATCCCATTACACTGAGTTGCATACCAATCTGATCATGATCACTATTTGACTTGATAACCAGATATGACCCTGAGAAATTTTGACTTGGTTGCACCTCCAATTCCCCAAAATCCATGAAAATCCCACTTTTACCTTATAAACTTCCACTTTTTTTTTTTTTTTTTTTTTTTTTTTTTTTTGGGGGGTTTTTCTTCTTCTTTTTTCTATCCAACGATCCAACCCGATTGCCAGGCCCGGACGGACCCATAAGACCTTGAAATTAACCATAAATATTGAAACAAAGAAAGTGGCAAAAACTACACCTCACGATCACCCTGACTGACCATAAAAACATAACGAGGAGTGATGCAAAACCCAAGCTAAAAAGTTACCCTTGAAAAACATCTTGTAAATTATAACCAGTCTCGCACTGCTTCCAATCTTTTTTGAAATCCAGAGTTAGATGACCGATACCGATAACTTCCTAATTACGATCCTACTTTTGGATACGCAACCCACAATCCATGCGGTTTGGCCCCTGAATGACCCCAAATTGACCTTGAAAATTTTGTTTCCTCCTTAAGATGGTCGCCCAACCTAATTTGATGAACCTGGATGACTCGAAATTGACTTTGACATTTTTGTCCCATTTCTGTGGTCACCCCCATCCAACTTCATGAACCAACGACCCTATGGCGCTTTGACCCCAAATGACCTCACATTGACCTTGCCCTCTTTATCTTGTTTCGATGTTTGCTTATTTTGAATTGATTTGTACAAATATAAAATTTCCCTTGAAAAGATGTTAACATGATCACATGCGTCCCGTAGATCACCTGAATGCATCTAATTACATACAAATTCGCTGCAAATTTTTGGTAAACATCATCACCGTGGTGGTGGCACCCTTTACATTTTGCCTTGCCCAGTTCTGTAAAACCCAGGCTCCAAGGCACCCCATTAACTGAAGCTGTTAACCCCACTAAAATCGCCAAACAATATAAAATCTTACTTAATATGGTCTGAGTGACCTCATGCACATACCATATCCAATACTTGACAGCCTGACAAACTATCCCTACCTGACATAATGAATTAACATAACAATTTGCCCAATATTTTATTTTGTTTTCTCATTTTTTCTTCAAAAAACAACAATGTCATGCACATCATTGCAACTAATTAAATATTCGCAAATTGTCACAGCGGCAGTGACACCATCCTTTCCCAATTTGCCACGCCCATTTCTCCAAAAGCCCCACCCTAGCCAAATTGTTTAATTACCCGACCAATTCTCCCTATCTAACCATCTGAATTATTCATGATACTAATTACCTGTAATTAATGTATTTATTTATAAAATTTATCATACGTGATAAATTTATATCTCCTGTAAACGATAAACATGGTAAAAGGAGATGTTATGATCACATGATTGCAACTAATTAATCATTCATGAAATTGAAATTTGATCAATCGCAGAACCTAGTTTATTCCTGCAAGTATAGTGAAGTTTCGAAATTGTAGTTGATGTTTATTTTTTTTATTGAAATGTAAGCTTACTTAAAACTTGCTCACCCTGTATTGTTGTCCATGTCCTAGTAAGTATCCACATACGTAATCAGATGTTCCGCCGGTTTTTACTCGGCTGGCCTTCCCAAATTGCAATACTCTTTTCCCAATACGCAGATTTCGCCATCAGACTGTGACAAATCCCACTCGTTGCTGTGATTTGCTGCTATGGATGCTTTCGACCATGTTTTCATTTACACTTCCATATACTCCATTTCTGCCGAAAGATTCAGCATCCAGTATTAAATTTATAACCACCTTGACTGCTGCAGCTTTTTGACTGATGAGCGATGCCCTGCATTCCTGTAATGGTTCAAAATTCTGCACCCTTTAGAGTATATAGGCCTACTAATGATATGGCACAATACTACACCAGGGTCGTATTTCGCTGACATATATTTCCATCTTGTGTTGAGTATCTACCCTTTTTTTCACTTGTCCGTGTGCTATAGCTTTCTACAGTCATTGTAACACCTGAAGCTCATCCTGTCTTACCTCCATGGTATTACCAATGTGGTGTTTTGGTGTCTCTCATGACAGCCGCCATTAATGTCATCGGTGTTTCTAGACACTAGTTGCCGACATATTTTGTGATCATGCTTCCATCGCTTCTTCTTCGATTTAACCATTCTCTTCTTTCCCGTAGTAATACTTCAGATGAATTCTCACTACAGTCAAACTTCAAATCAAGTAAAGTACTCGATATCAGCCGACAGTAAAACTCAGAAAATTTCTAAGTGACCAAAAATTTTTCCATTACCAAACTCCAGAAACATCTTACTCCTTTCAAGACAGATATCCTTATGGCCTTATCCTGGAAAACTAGGCAGGGCAAGAATGTCATTGACCACTTCTCATTGGCCACCGCAAACAATAGATCCTAAACATCACTGGCCCTTGGATAATGCCATTCCTAGGCAACCAATCAATAAATCAATCAATTGGATTTGACCAGGCACTGGTTTTGGACTAGTCTATTCCACAGGGGGTAAATTTGTTTATTGTATATAGATACAATAAACTTTATTATATCCATGTTTTATTGATATTTTAAAATTCATAAACATCCCAAATTTCATTATGGTAAGAACCTCTCTATTCATTTGACTCGGATGCACAAGCCCAAGCCTGGGCACAATTAGTACATGTCATGATGTGGTTGGTGGAAATGCTCACACCAGTCAGTCACATTGCAATGTAGTTCTTCATGTGTGCAGCATGTAGAGGAGTGTATTTGGATGGGGAATAATCAAAATGATTAATAAAAGCTATAATAATGATATTTTAACATGATAACTTGAAATTCACCACAAAAATGAAAGTATCTCGAAATGTTTTCCCAGTTTGCTGGTTTTCTTTTCTGTATTGATCAGTCATTGTGTGAATGAGACATGTAGCATACATGTAGGGGTGTGTGCACAGGCTGTTACAATGACATGTGTGTAGCATTCATGTACATTTTGTGTAGCCAGGCTCAGCAATGATGGACAATGGACTTTTCCACCATGCCAAGTTTGAAGCATGTAAAAAAAAGGTGGATCCTTTAGCCAGATCGACAGGCAATCATACATGTACATTGTACACACATACATATTTTTTATATTTTAAGTTATTATAAAGATGCTGAGAGATAGTAAGCCCACTTTGTAAAATATAAGAATCACAATACACTGAGATGTGTGGAAGAAAACGTGCAGGTATTATTAGAAATATTAAGGTATAATTTATATTTTCGAGTCATTTTTAAAAAGTCGATTCAGCCACAGTGACTCGAGTCACAAGCCTCGAGTCATCGAGTCGCGGCCTTAAATGTCGAGTCGAGTCGAGTCATCGATTCATCAACCCTCGAGTCGAGTCGAGTCGTCGAGTCACCTTGCCTCGAGTCGAGTCATCGAGTCACCAAAACTCGAGTCGAGTCGAGTCGAGTCGAGTCATTTCGAGTCGAGTCACTAGGACTACCAATTATCGGACACTTAAGCAATTTGCTCAATATTTAAAAAACTGAAGAATATTTTCCCAACTATAGAACATCCACATAATGACCAAAGACAGCCCTAAATGTAACATCAAATTTGAATTGATGAGACAAGCCATTATAGATATATGGATTGAAAACCACATTGAGGCATCTTGCCAGTTATCGGACGCCTATGCCAGTTATCGGACACTACGCAGCCAGTTACCGGACACCCGCAAAAATAACGGCACACATCTATTTTTTCAACTCAACCAAATGCAGTTAAGTTTGTGTCTATTCCTTCATGATTTTGGGTTATATTTGGACATTGTCTGATACTTCACGGCATTTTCCCCACCGCAAACCACATTTAGGTACAATGTAGGCCTATACATTGTAGGCGCATCAACTATTTTAATCATAACATTATAATATAACTTAAACTTAACATCAAACCCTATTTATGCTTCTCAACTTCGCTAAAATAAGCTAAAATACACCTAACATAGTGCAACATGTTAATTGACATACAGCGCCGGCTGGCTGGCAACTGTTCATATGAAGGCCAGAGGGTGTCCGGTAATTGGGCATGCGCAGATTTTACAAAACAATTATCGGACACTTCGTTCAGCCGGAAGCGTTGTTAGCAACCGATCATGTCAGATGTTGTTGCAGAAACTACACAGTTTTACAAACATAATAATAAAAATATATCAGTTTTAGTAAATTATGAAAAGCTCAAGACCCACACAAATTGGTCATGCCGAATTACGCTACCTCATAAGTAACATGTTTTTAATAATAAAGAGGCATACTCTGTCCATTCACGCTCGTATTTGCGAAATAATAATAACGGAACCAGCTGCAAGGCAGCCATTTAAATGCAGTAAGTATCCGTTCTTTCATTTGATGCGATATAAATTTATGTTGACTTGAAGAAACAACTCCACATGGTCCAAACCATGTAATCGTCCGATAACTGGCATTGTCCGATAATTGGTAGTCCTACCCTATAGTTAATGTTTTTAAATGCATGATTGTGTCAATAATGTTTTGATTACTTTATTTTGCCTCATTTCACCGACATCGATTTTTTTGTTGTTGATTTTTTTACTTTTTACATACGTTTACACGGTTAACCGACCGGATTGTGGTCCGTTTAAACGGTTAGACAAATAACTGTGAATTTACACCCCTACCATTATGTCATAGCACTTTCCTTAGCAAAGTTACACCTTACATGTACCTTATCAAAGATTGACTTTCATCAAAAATATTCAGCCAACATTTAATGCATCAATTAAAAAACAAAACAGCATAGTCTCATGATAGTGCAGCTTTTCTATGTGGAACTGCTATCACAATCCCTCTAAAATTCCATGTGTGATTGTCTCACCACAAAAATAAATCATATATTTGGGTCAAGTGAAGTATATAATGATGGTCTTCCAGACTCAATATATAATTACTATTGTAGTATTTTATTAGACTTGTTGATTCTTCATGATCGCAAATACAAGTGATTTGATTATATTATCAAGCATGGTTATCAGGTATGGTCTTATGAATATTTAAAAATATTAAATAGGCCTATAGGTTTCTCATTGGATGATTCTTATAATTATTATAATTAAGAGAAGTTAGTCATAACCATAAGGTCATGACTCATGATGTTCTAAGACACTTGTTTCTAACTTGTAATATCTATGGTATGGAATGTCTGGTTTGGTAGAGATCCAATTATGAAGGAAGTAGAAAGTGTTTGTCATCATGATTATGGTTAAAAGGAATGTTTATTATCATCACAGTATAGACAACATATTTATGTGGCATGATGAAGTGCCACGCTGCTCAGCGGCAAGCGGCAGAAATATAAAACCAGCATTAGGCATGAAGGCTTGTAATGAATCGCAATTGGCATTTAGTGTTGTTGAAATGGTAAAAACTAATCAAACTGCAGTGCTAGATCAAATGGTAATCAACCAATGAACTGTCTAGAATTTATGTACAAGTGATATAAATATAAAATTTGTATGCAGTTCCAATAATTGAAACTCATGGTTCCGACAAGTGCTGTGTAATGTCAGCGTCGCCATGGTTTAGTGTGCTTTCACGTGTACACTTAGCCGTCAGACCGTGGAGTAAAGAAATCTTTGCTCTACAAATGATTGTAAATTACACATTGTAATCATTTTTCACCACAAAATATGATATGAAACACAACAATGTATGAATATATAGACTATGCCATAGTCTATTTTTGATAAATAAAAGCATGTTATTAATGTTAATCATGATGAAAGCATTCAGTTGAACTCGAAATTATACTGATATTTATTACATTAAAATATATAGGCCTACTAGTATAAAATTGTTATGAAAAAGTTTATATAATTATATTAGTGACAGTAAAAGTAAAGTGTACGTAGGCTTATATTATTGAATGCAACATATCATAATGTCGTAATTGTAATGGCACTTCACTGAACAATTCTGATTTTACAATCTGCCAGTTTATTAATCGTGAAATTCCAGGTTAAAAATAGACTATGGACTTTAAATTTTAAACGGGATTTTCAGCGAGCAAAGTCCCTAACACTCACACTGTCAATCATACTTGTTTATCAATCAAATTTAACCGCAAGCAAATACAATACGCGCTCATGCACAATACTGACGCGTTCATGCAATTACACAACACAATGGCTGCATACTTGTGTACCATGTAGTTATTAATGGTAATGATAGGTACCCGGAGGATTTAAACCATAACGAGATCTGGGCGACCAATCACAAGCCAGATCCATTTAAAGATGCATTACATCATGGCCAATTATAGTAGGCCAGATTTCCGACAATCTCATCCATAGAAGCTCATAGACAGCCGTGTTAAGCGTGAAAACCGCAATCCAATGTCAGTAGTCCACTTGGGGAGCTGACAAACAGAGGGTGTAGGGTGACTGAAAAGATCAGATGTGAAAATCTATCAATTGTGCACACATTAATTAAATCAGAGTTTTAAGCTTAAATACAATATCCATGAGTATATGCAGAATGGGCAAGTGGACTACGGGGTAGTCTAATGAATATATGGATATGTCAAACAGGTTGTCAATTTTTGTCAATTTTGTCAATTATTATATTTTATGACATATGGTCAATTTCACAGTAAAGGGTGTAACTTTTGATTTTTAGGGTCAAAATTTCAAACCACTTAAATATGTTTCTGTTTACTGTAATCATGCATAGAAGCAACTTAAATTCCAGTAAAATAATGTTTCAAGGCTTAAAGCTTTTGATTTCTGATAAAAAATTTGACATTTCCATAACATTTTGGTTAAAATCTAAGAAAAAATGTATTTTACATAAGCTCAGAAAATTATGACATGAAAGCTGGAATACATGTGAAATCCCATTCCAAAGTAAGTCAACAGATATAAGTTAAATTTTATACCATGTTTTGCTATGTTTGTAATTGCAATTTTGAAAATTTTTAACATCAAGGGTCATTTGCAATGGACATTTCCCAACCTTAAACATATTTTTTAAGTTTTAATTGGGTTCCTAAAATAATTTGAATGTCTAACTTCATGTACAAATACTACTTGATGAAAGGAACCTCCCAGCCAAGTTTCACAGAAATTGGAGTTATTTTTTAGAATTGGCAATTCAAGGGATTTTTGTTTCGGAGGCTTCAGTTAACAACACAGGTGATCATAAAAGTAAAATATTTGGCTAACTACTACAAGTTGACATGAAAAAATAGGTAAAAATATCACAATTACCAATTTTCATGCTTTGCTTCTAAGTATTGAATTTCAGTTGTGACAAAATTAAATTATCACAGCAAGTCATTTTTTTTGTTTCGTAGGCTTCATGTTAACAATGGTTAAACATTGCAGAAGTAGTTTTTTTGAAAACAACACTGTTGGGATCATCTAAGCTGTTATTTTCTTGTGTGTATTGAATCAATGATTCTATGCGGCAGATATTGTAGATTTATAACATGGTAATTTTTTCACCCATTTGTTAAGTATGGTGTTAGCTTGCATGTGAAGCCTCCGAAACGGGCTTTCTTGGGTATCAGTATATTTTTCAAACATTAACCATAATATCAATTTTTTTTTAAATTTATGACATTCTGCACATATCATGTAACAATTACAATGCAGATATCAATATGGAACACACCAATTTAGATATGCATAGATGATAATTAACCTTATTGTTGTTTCGGTTGTTAACGGAAAGTTTGTATTGGGTCCCATTTTCAAACGGTGATATATATCTCCACGATTTAAAAACAAGTACCTTGAGGATCTACTTTGCTACATTTTGATAAATAGATTGGATGAGCTCTTTTATTTATATTTGCCCAAGCTTGCTGAACAGTTTGTTTCGAGGCTTCAAAAGTTAACGGAAAAACGGCTCTTTGAAGTCAAGATTTTATAAAAATTTTAAAAGCTTGCAAATCGACTAATTTTTGTTACCCATTTCAAGTTAAGATATCAACTGTTATGAATCAAGAAGAAGTGAAGAAATAACCAAGAATTATGAGCCAAAGCTATACCCACAAAGTTTGTTATTAATTGTTAACGGAAAATGAAGCCTCCAAACGACAAATATCAAGTCCGGTTCTCAAAAATACAGGGCTGTCCACAATTAAATCTAATGTGGCAGTGTTTACTGAACATATGACCGTACTTTCAGGATAAGAAAAATTATCCATGAACTAACTGAAGAAAACACAGGGTTATAAAAAATGTTACTGTTTTTTATAGTTTTTCAAAATGGCAATATTAGGTACATTTAAGCCTGCTAAAACTGAACGCAGTAACTCCCGAAGATGATTATGCTACCCAAGGTAGCTGCTAACTAGATGACTTATGTGGCCAAAAATCATGGAATTCTGTGGCTTTATTAGAACACTACGGATCAAAATGTTAAAAATTCAAAGTTACACCCTTTACCGTGAAAATGACCACATAGTAATGAAAATAGTTTACACTGGAGACACCCCATGGCACTTCCTACAACTTGAGAACAAGTCCTCAATTGTTCGAAATTTGCTACAACTGAAGTGTATGTCAATATCGAATTAACTTTGGTTTGTCAACAACAAAGCGACAAAACTGTATCGCGATAATAGTACCGTACTTTTAAACACTCTCCATTTTAACACAGTACTTTTGATCTTTACATTCTTCATTTTTGAAGCTTCCATTGAATAGAGAATGGTCATATTCCGACAATAATTGTGAACATTTTGATTCATTTACATTATAGGTTGAGATGTTGTAGTGCCTTAGCTATGTATGATGCCTGGCAGGACATGGAACCGTGTACTCCTTCTAGCTCTCTTTGTTATGTTTTCACTCAATACTTGGTTGGTCAGAATACTGGTGACAGTATCAGGTAAGGCTTTAATATAGGAACTGCCTTTCAAAGCGAGTGAGAGCAATCATTCTCTACTGCTCTCCTTAGATCTGATATAGGAGAGTGATTTTTAGCTCTCTTTAGTTGACCATTCTCTCCTTACATTCTATTGTAAATGCTCTAAACAGCTCTCCTTGAAGGCTCCAGAAGAGCTATTTATTGCTCTCCTGCAAATTCAAAAAGACAATCCCTGTTTAATGGGCTAGTCCAGTTGAAATCCATACACCCTCTATGGAAGACTTTTATCTCCTACACAGGTGGTGTAGATTTCAAATAGAGTCACCCATTCAGGTAACCCCAATTTGAAATTCACACTCATCAATCACAAATCATTTCAAATCCTTCATCCACACTGCAGAGATTTCACGTTTGGAATGAAAAACGAATGAAATAAAAGATTGATGCAGTTATTTCATGGCAAATAATGGCGATAATGATTAATTTTTTTCGATAATTGATCCATGCTTGTTGACAATCGGAAATGTTATTTTGTCGAAAATATTGTCAACAACAGCCTTGTCGACAACAGGCCTACATGTAATGGTGCTATCCATGAACATGGATCCCTTTACACACCAACCTTAATAATGACCACTACTCCTTTGACACTGCATTCATATTTAATCATATGTGATTCTGTTTTTTCTTATACTTTTGTTTCCAATAAGATTCTGATGGTAGTGGTGATTCAGATAGTAAATCTTTGGTGAAGCAGAGGGATACTCTTCTTGACACTGTCCATGTCCTTCAAGCCAAATGTAAAGGAGACTTCTTTAATGTAGATCAGCAACAGGTATTGTATACAATTGTTTCATACACTCCTAGATAATAAGAACCAATTAGTGCAAATGTTAGTAAACTATTAGCCATGCATAAATGTTGTATAATTGCAGGACACGTTCATTTTCTTGCGGGTTGATGCATTTATATTTGCTTGTATTTTCCAACATTTTTAGTGACAATTTTGTTATAAAAATGGCAAGAATCATTTGAATTTTTGTGTGTATGAAATACCGTAAAATTCCGTCTACAAGCATATATATGCCTCTAAACGAGGTTTTTTTGACACAAGAGACAAGAGGCAGACACTCTCAACAAAAACGTTATTTGGAGTTTGAACAACTATATTACTGATAAAGGCGGCTGTGCAAACATGTATATTTGTAAGACCAATCTATTGCAATGTTTTTGAGAAGGGTATTGGCCTTTCATATCTTTCGTTAAAAAAAACTCGTTTAGAGGCATATATGCTTCTAGACGGAATTCTACGGTAGGTTAATAAATGCATATCATTTGTAGCTCAAGGAATCCTACAAAGCGGGCTTGTGCATTAGACGCATCAACATCACAGTATGCATGCATTATTTTGTACATTTTCACTCTCAACAAGTGATATGCATTTATAAATCTATAATTGGTTTAAAAGTGTCTGTGATTTCAGTTTTTGGTCCAGAATGAACTATAGATATTAAAATATCCTTCCACTTTATGAGAAAATATAAAGTTCTGTGGACTCAACAGTCCATATACTTTTGACTAGGGTTTATGTTTGAAATGATGTAAAGCACAATTGACTCACATCTGCAATTTTAACATATCAGATATTATTTACACAGTAGGCTAAAAGTAATAATACATTTTTTTGTGTTTTCAGGTTCTGTTATCAAGAATAAGAGCATGAGAAAAGAGAGAAAGAGAATCAAAACGAGTGCAGAAAGAAATCAGATTGATATTGTAAATTGATAAATTGGCAGTAAATTGATATATTTATAAAATTTAACTGAAATATTGTAAATTGATACCAAACATGTCAAAAATCTTAATTTCAAAGAGGCATTAGTGAGTCTAAATTGCCGTAGCAGATTACAGTTGAATTGGTCATGCAGCTGTTTTGTAACATCAATTTATAATTACAATTAAAGGTTTAAAGACTGTGCATCAGTTGTTTTAAGGGTATTGTGAAATATCTAAACATTGTGCTTATAGTGCTTTGGAACCGAGGAATATTCCAGGGGCACAGCAAATTAAAGTCATTAACCTCATTCATAACCGTTACTTTTCACTTTCCAATTCAATTACCGTCACATTTGCTTCTTTTAAATTTGAAAACAGAACACAATTTTAACTGTATCTTTCGTTTTCCCTGTCAAAAATCGAATAGCCTCTGAAGGAAATACCGCTATCGACCAATCACACTAGTGCGCAATCATGCAATGTCCAAAAACGTCAACCAATGTCACATGGCTTGGTCATTTTAGCTGCCGGTACTTTTAGCTACGTCACGAGATGCGGTCATTATACTTTTCCAATAACCTGCATTTGCGTCCACGTATTTAAAAGTTATTATCTGTGATTGGATTAAATATGTTGTATATATTAATGAGTTTATGAATTCATATCGTCACTAGGCAGAAAAAACTATGTACATTTTCACTGTTACTCATTTGACAAAATGGGGAACCGTACAAAATGTCAAATTTTAAGATATTTTCATTTTGTAGGAAACATCAAACACACTTAACTAATTATAAACAACATCTTTGAACAGTAAGGCAGTTTTTGTGTCCCTGCAAAAGGACGATCCCTTCAAATGTGACAATTTGTACTGTTCCCTGTTTTGCCAAATAAGTAACAGCAGAAATTTAAATAGGGTGTTACTGTTTTTCCTGCCCAGCATTGATATGTTTTATTTTTGTTCCATTTGACACGACAAGTTATCCAATTATTCTTTATTAGGTAAACAGCCCAACTGATGACAAGGCAGAGAACACAGACGTATGTTTACAACAGGTGCATGTGGATAGCAAGGATGCCATCATTTTAGGACACCAAAGAAACACAAAAGGTGATTATTGAACTTGTTTTATCCAGATTTGCAGTTGAGTCACAAAAGTCAAGGCATAGGATTACAGAATGTGACATGGAGTATGATCAGGTTACAAAAGTTGTGTCACTCAAAGTCTGCCGTAATAATGTACTTCAGACGACGGAAATAAACAAAACCTATTCTACTGGCCCGACTGAGCCAGCTTTAAGTGACTGATTTTTGAGGGTCATTTAGCCTCTTTTGTTTTGTTTTTTAAATCCCAACCAACTGACCCTACTTGGCAAGTCTGTCTGCCTTTATGACATAGATTCTGTTTCATAAAAATTAATAATACATTTTCTATCATTCAGATGACACTCTAGCAGCGTTCGAAATTTTGGTTGTCCGTTCGCCCGGGACAACTAAAAAAGTCGCCGGACAACCAAAAATACTGATTCGGTTGTCCGCCGGACAACCATAAATCTGTAGCCAAAACTCACCTTTGTACGAGTATCTTTTAGCCGATGGTAATATTTAAAATGTGAAACTATTTTTGAATAAAATAAACGTGAATTTAAACGTGGTTCCACAACCCATGAGCTGCGAAACTCAATCGCAGCCATATCTGTTTACTTTATCGAGCCCCTCGATATCGGAAAAAAAAGTTTATGCATCGGGGGAAGTTCAGTCCTTTGCATTCGATTACAAGTCTGGATTACAAGTTACAACCATAAAAAATGTGCACCACTGTTACTGAATAAGCTAATATAAAATGCATTGTATTATCATCTTGAAATTTTCAGAAGAAATCATGACCAATGTAGTAAAAAACACCCATAATTTGTAGCCAGTATTTTATAAATACCCAACCTTGGACATGTGCATCGGTAAATGTAAACAGCTGGTTTGGGCATTTTGACACATGGTCGGTCGAGGGCTAGCATGGTTCCCGAATCTGTCAAGCTCTTGCAATAGTAAAATCATGTCTAAAGAAAAACTGGCTGTCAGCAAAAACCCAGGCAAAAAATCTGACCTCTGACCGTTGCTAAGTGATTGATGATATTATTATAAGACACAAGGCAATTATAATGTGCATAAAAAATATTCAGATCAGATCAGTTTCAAAACACCCATTGTCTCTTTGGGGGATTTCCCTATGAGCTCATGAATAATTAATGAGGTATATTTCAATGGAGAATTTTATGTACATATTAAAATCTTGACTTCTTGAAAACAATCATGAATTCTGACGGACTTTAAGCATAAAATACGGCACAAACATGGATTTATTGATGATAAATAATTGATGAACGTACAACTTGTATTTTCTTGGATATATTTGATATTTTATTAGCAACAAGGTGAGTTTGGGGAAAGTGTGTGATGTGTGAATTATTTGGCGGCAGTGTATGTTTTTAAACTTGCAACTTTAAGCTTAAAAAGTTCATTAAAATTTCGGACAACCAAAAATATTTTCGGACAACCAAAAAATTTTTTGAGGTTGTCCGGCGGACAACCTCAAAAAATTGCTTAATTCGAACACTGCACTCTAGATAGGTTAAGATTCTATGGAATACAATATGGCTCAAGGAAGTTGGTATTCCAATGGGCTATTCCATTCAAAATCCACACTACCCCTGTGGAAGAATTTGGAAATATCTTCCACAGGGGGAGTATGAATTTTAAATGGAATGAACACATTAGCAGCTCCATTTGAAACTCACACTCCCTCGCGGGAAGATTCGGGTTGAATCTTTCTCAGAGGGTGTATGGAATTCAAATGGAGCTACCTAATGTGTTCATTCCATTTGAAATCCATACTCCCCCTGTGGCAGATAATTCCAAAATCTTCCACAGGGGGAGTGTGGATTTTAAATGGAATAGCCCAATGTACATGGAATATATGTGACATTGAATAAGTGTAGGGTTCAGAGAAGAATGAATCAAGAGGTGGACATAAAATAGCTAAACTCTTAGAGGAGTCTGACTGTGTTGCTGTAAGTATTAGGCATGGGAACGTTAAACGCATGTACCGTTAAACGTACGCATGATCCGTTAAACGTTTAGCAATTGTGATAAACGTGTAACACGCAAGTCATTTTCAACCTTCAATTTTCCATTCTTCAATGCTAATCAGCAGTTGAAAGTAACAAAATCTGAAGACAACCTTAATAATTTACATGAAACTTGCTCAAAACATTCATTATTTAACACTAATATGTCGAAATAATGCATAGTTTCTGACATGTTTGCGCCGTTGACTTCGCAAATTTCACCTTATGTACGGCGCCATTGGTACTAACATATTCTGTTAGAAATTCCGGTTTGGTGAGGTGCACCGCAACTATCGTATATTCATGAAATCTTGTCGCCAGACGGGGCTGGATTAATGTGTGTTAATACGTTAAACGCACACATCACTGATGCGTTAAACGTATAGGAAAATAAACGGAATAACCCATCCCTAGTAAGTATGTCTAATTTAACCATTTTCCTGATTTTATTTACTTCACCGTAGGGTTCCTGACCATAGGCATCCCAACTGTGAAACGTGAAAAGAAACTGTACATCCAAGAAACCCTGAATTCTCTCATAGAACACAGCACCAGACAGGACAGGAAAGACGTTGTAATCGTCATCTTTGCAGCAGACTTCAACAACGACTACAACAATCACATCAAAGATTTGGTAGAAAGTAATTTCAAAGAGTATGTCAATGACGGATTTATACAAGTTATTAAAGCTCCAGAGTCGCTTTTATCCTCCGTTAGAGAATTTGAAGCAAAACTTTGGCGATGAGTTGGAGAGAGTTATCTGGAGATCCAAACAAGTTGTTGATTATGCTTATTTATTTAGTTATAGCATTGATGTGGCTCAGTACTACATCCAGTTAGAGGATGATGTTATTGCCACCCCAAACTACGTGCAATCTATACGTGAATACATAGACCTCAACCAAAACGAACAATGGGTGTGTCTAGAATTCTCAGAACTTGGTTTTATCGGAAAACTCTTCCGGTCTTCGATGCTCCAACGTCTTTCCCAATTTGTCATGTTCTTCTTCGAGGAGCAGCCTATTGATTATTTATTCAAGTATTTCAATCTTCTCCATGCACAGCAGAAGTCGTTCCTTCGCGCTCCTTCCATCTTCCAACACATCGGGACTATTTCCTCACTCAGGGATAAGGAACAAGTCGCGCAGGATCGGTTTTTCGAAACTAAACGGCGAGCACATGGCGATAGTAATAATCCACCCGCTAGGGTGTTTAGTAACATGACGCCATTCAGTATGTATCTTCCTAACCTCGCATACAGCAATCAACCTGGGTATTTCTGGGGTAAAGCGCCAATAAGTGCCGGTGATTACTTGCTGATTGTTTTTGATCAACCTGTTCGGTTAAAAAGGGTACTTGTGGATACTGGTTCAGATGCTCACCCTCAGGATATATTGCAGGCTGGGGTGCTTGAAGTAAGCCGGAAGATATTACCATCTTCTCCAACTAAAGGCACTCCTGTTTGTACTGAATATGAGAAACTGGGAAAGTTTACGGAGAAGGGACAGATTGATGTCGATGATCTGGAGAAAACGCTGGGATATGATGTTGTGTGCTTGCGGATTACTATGATTAGGAGTCAGGTGCAGTGGTTAGTAGTACAAGAAATTGCTGTATGGACAGCGTGGTGAAGTTTGAAGTAAATTGGGCTACAATCCCAGTCATAAATAGTTAGAACACTTGTGTCAAAGTAGGACTGTTTGAAATCATATTTCTGTTATACTTGACATATTAAAATTTCGCTGTCTTTGGTCTTAAACTGAACCCTTCCCTACTACTACAGCCCTCCCTCTTCCCCACCAATCAATGTTGGACGTTTCTAGGGGTGCATGACCAAAAAACTACCAACATTGATCGAGGGAATGGGGGCATATTTGAAGTACTCATGTTAAAGTGTTCTAACAATTATGACCGGGATTGTTGGTGTTGTAACATTCTCTATTGTATTTGCATAAAGTCTTCACCAAAAGTAAGTCCTATACTAGCTTCAAAATTATTTATGGTATTCACAATATATAACATAGATACGTGCATTTTGATACCCCATTCGTCCGATGTCATTCGATATTAACAACAAGAGTAGTGTTGGTCAAGAAAAATACCTGAATGATCAAGAGTTGCAGTTATTTGTATTGATTTGAATTCAACTTGAAGATAATGGCAGGTTTTACATATACATTGTACATGCCACAGTGCTTGTGTAATAAACATTGATCGCTGTAATCTGCAACTTTTAAATTTAGGTATTTTTGTTAAAAACATGACTGTCTTGTTAATATTGAACGATATTGCACGAATGGGATATCAAAATCTGTGTAAATAGACCATCCTTCTCTTTAACTTTAATATTGTGAATACGATTGATAGTTCTGAAGCTATAGGCATAATTATAATGGCTACGTTACTCTTTGTGAAGTCTTTATATATCTTCCTAATTTGCCGTCAATGAGGTCAAAGACGAGGAGTTGATGGAGCATTCCTTACTGGATCAGCTCTGCATCACTTTCAAAATTCCAGTTGATATCCATTACACCCCTATGGAAGACCTTAATCTCCCATACAGGGGGTGTAGATTTCAAATGGAGTCACCCATTCAGGTAATCCCATTTAAAATTTACACTAATTTTTGTTAAATAAGTCAGGTGCGTCGGCATCAACTACTCAAAATATTGTACCTGCCTGTCGTTTATCACATGGTAGAGGATAGGATAGTAAAAACAAAAATTCCTATCGTTTATTTTCTAAATAGGGTTGTATAGAATCTGTTTTGTACTTGCAGCGATCCTCCAAAATTTGACTTGCATAATATGAGCCCAAAGAAAAATGTAAATATGAGCCCAAAGAAAGATGTAAATTGAGTCCTACTCTTTCCTTCATTTTTTTCCTATAACTGGTGAGGTACTAATTATGATTATATGTTTTTTAGCTGTTAACACAGTTACACAGCTAAACTTGACAGTGAATCATTGGTTGTTCTTAAAGAGATCTCTTTCCTAGGGTTATGGTGTGTACAATGTACAATACATGTATGCGGGTGTGTTGTACTTGTGGACATCCCTAAAAAAGAGGGAAAAGAGATAAAGAGAGGAGTTATATTACAATATATGTTTGTGTGAATCATATGAGATTCTTGTAAACATAAGTGCAAACCAGGCCCGTGTGCAGGGAGGTGCTGGGGTGCAGCCGAAATTTCAAAAGGTCAACTTTTTTCGCACAAAAAATCAAATCCAAAAAATCCAATTTGCGAGAGTGGCGAGCTGAAAAGAAAAAAGTTTTTTATGCTTTTTTGGTCCACTTTTGAAAAATGTTCCCCCTGGAAAAAAGCTCCACTTTTTCAAATTTTGTACCACAACAATTTTGTGTACCGGCCTGGTGCAAATGTATTCATTGGGAAACTAGAATGTAATAATATAGTCCAAATGAAGAGTTCAGATCTATGCAAAAAGCAACATACCATTTTTCTCAATTTGAAATATTATAGGCACATTAACTTGTCAAAAGAAATGATAAGAAAATTTGTGCTGTTGATCATAGTTTCAAAAAGAGTACATTGGATTGTTTAATGTAGGCTGTCAATTATTAAAATCTAGCATTATAGGCCAGATATTGGCAGCCTTCACAAAAAAGTTTTAAAATGGTGTTTATTGCCTTTTGCACTCTTCAAATAATGTTTGCCAGAAACAAGGGAATTTTGCAAATCAAAATAATGTGTCTTAAGGTATCATTGGTGCTTTCTTATGGTTAAGATATAAAGCCTTGGATTGTAAAGTTAAAGTGTGTTTTTTATATTTATAATTCGTTTTAGAAACAGCTAGTTGTCTATCAATGAAACAGTATAGCAATTAAACATATAATGTTTCATTAATATATCATTTCATTGATAGACTAAGAGTGAATTTAGTGGAAATTCACATTCCCATCTTAAGGGCAGAGTAAAGGGAGGCTCATTTTTCCACGCTGGAATTTCTTGATA
Source organism: Amphiura filiformis (assembly GCF_039555335.1). Classification (NCBI taxonomy): domain Eukaryota; kingdom Metazoa; phylum Echinodermata; class Ophiuroidea; order Amphilepidida; family Amphiuridae; genus Amphiura; species Amphiura filiformis. Next base: position 29,483,130 of record NC_092635.1, read on the forward strand.
CTTACTAACACTAAAATCAAACTTTTGAAAATATCACTCTTTCCTAAGTACTTTAAAAAAAGTCACATGGCTCAAGACAGCTATAGCAAAAACAATTAATGTTACCATAGAGACCTCCAACCTTTTCCGCTGGATCCGCCATCTTGTGGGTAATGCCGTTCTGCATATAATGTGTTAGACATTGTACGATTACGCGGAAGTCGCAGCGCATGACGCACCTCTTCGGTCAAGCGTCAACATGGTGATCTTAGCAACAAAGCACTCTGTACCCACAAGATGGCAGTGTTGACGTCACAATGACTACCTCTATAGGATTCCTCAATGCATTTCCTTTCCAAAAATATAGTTTTATGTAGATGTAAATTTAATAAATAATGAAGTTGGAAAAGGTCCATGTTCTCTCCCATTACTCTGCCCTTAAGACAAATAATGCCTTGTGTAATTCCATGTTTGGCCAGTGGTGTACTTAAATCATTGTTAAATTAAATGTATATTTTTCTGTATTAAAAATCTATTTATCATTATTTGATAATCATTGTGTGTGCAATTAGGAATTTAAGATGGTGGAGTTCCAGAAATTAAGAGAAGGGCACTTGTGACAAAATTTGGTGAATGATTTCTTCTTTTTGCCCATAATTGATCTGCGTTAGGCTGCTATATGTTGAAGTAAAAGCCAAGCTGAGGAGTGCCAGTCTTTCAGAATGCTATTGAATCTTTTATTACTGTATACCAGGGATTCTCAACTAAATTCCATGGAGGGGGTATCAAAATTCCTCAAGTGCCACTTTCAAATGTAGAGAATTCTAAAGTGCCACTATCCATGAGAGTAAAGCGGATAGACTAATTAATGGGTATGTTCCAACGCGGCCTGCCTACAGCAAGGATCCTCAAATTGTGGCACATTGCCAAATAATGCACAGCGGCTAGTAAGGGGGAAAATAAGTTCTGTACCTTCCTGATCGAGGGTTTTATTTTGCGGACTTTTTGAATGGGCATAAATGTTACGTAACAACATGTGAAAATGTATTTCTGTATCGGGGTATCAATATCTGACCTAACACATCGAAACATGGTACTGATTTGAAACAAGCCTTTATAGAGCACAAGGCTCTGCTACAATTGGCTATACAGGCAGTGTTGTACCTTGTGAAATTTGCAGCAAGAGGGTGCAATGTTTCCAATTCATCCAGCTATCATGCTCCAAAATAGCATACACTGGAGCCAGAATGTGCCATTGTTTGAATGTAATCATTGTGATGTTTGGGTCACCAGAAAGATGATACCATAGAATTCAGTCTACAAGCATATATGCCTCTAAATGAGCATTTTTTTTAACAAAAGAGACAAAAGGCAGACACCTGCCACAAAAACATTATTAAGGAGTTTGAGCAACTATATTACTGATACAGGCAGCTGTAGAAACATGTCTTATTGTAAGACCAATCTATTGTGATGTTTTTGTTTTCTCTTTTGTCAAAAAAACTCACTCATTTAGCAGCATACATGCCTGTAGACGGAATTCTACAGTATATCTACTGTAACTACATGTACGAGGGGGTATCAAAAAGTTTTAGAAATCGCCCAGAAGTGAAAGAGCTATATCAATGAAATTTTGTCAGTGCAACCACTGGTCCTTATGTACACTATGGTGCAAAAATGGTCTCATAAGTATGTTTACTTTTTTTTACAGGAGCTAGATGTCACTACCTGCCTATGTAACCGCATAACCAGCAAAATGGAGCAAATTGAGGCATGCAGCATGATTAAGTTCCATTTTAAGGGTTACAGTGCCCAGAAAATCTGTGATAAAATAAAAATTCCTTTTCCAAAAAGCGACAGTGACATATCACAATCACCACCGAAGATAACTTTCATTTCATCATCAATTTTCTAGGGACTGCAACCCTTCAAAAGCAGGATCTTAATAATGCTGCTTGCCTCAATTCTCTCAATCTTGCAGTTTATGCGCAGTAACTGGGGCAGCAGGTTATTGTAAAAGTAAACATACTTATGTGATCATTTTTGGACCATAATGTACATAAGGACCAGTGATTGCACTGACAAAATTTCATTGGTATAGCTCTTTCACTTCTGGGCGATTTCTAAAACTTTTTGATACCCCCTCGTATGTGCTTAAAAATGCAATGTTGCTGTACACATGTATTATTTCCTCCAAGTTTTACCAAATGTTTTATGGTAACACTAAAAAAAATCATGGTTCCTTGGTATAGACGAATCCGACGAGCCAAGTAATGGTCAGGATTAAGTCGGCCATAGCTGCGGGCCATCCGCACCAAACTAGCTTAGTTTGTTTGGATTGCGATCAAAGACGCCCACTATCGCGAGCGCATCACAGCGCGTAGCATTTGCACGGCGTCACGGGAGCGGTAAACGCTGCACGCCTGTGATACTGGTGTCACGAAAAATGGATGGAAGGCCCCCAGCTATGGCCGCCAGTGAGGTGTAGGAATGTGTCAAGTCGGATTTGTGTATAGAAAAATGAATTGCTACTTGTTGGACTAGCAAGTATTGTGCCTTATTAGCAATTTCATTGCTATGTGAGTGCCTTTGGGTATTTAAGCTTTAAAAGGGCTTTCAAAAGAGTTGATAGGACAGGATTTTACTTACTTTTGTACATGCAGATTTAGTGAGTAGTGAAATAGTTTGTATATCATCATGCTAATACAATAACTGTATATCTCTTTTTTTTACTCAATTTGTTTTTGTCACCTTCAACTCTCCCAAGTTATGTTAATAAGCATATACCGTATTTCCTCGAATAGTCGCCCCCCTCAAATAAACGCCCCACCAATTTTTTCAACCAAGATGTTTCAAAAATGCCGATATTTCCATGCTATCTTGTGTAGTAAGCTTACCAAGTTGCTCAAATGGTCGATAATAGCAGCAATAATTGGTGAAAATCTGCATCGGAAACCCGGAAGTGAACCAAAAGTCAGTGTTTCTAGTTAAAAGTTCGTCATTTTAGTGTGACTTTTAAGCTTACCTAATGATTTTAACGGGAATTGTCGTGCCAAAAATGACCTCTAATAACCCCCCGCTTGAAAATGCATCGCCCCGGGGCATTTATTCGAGGAAATATGGTAGATTTTTGTTATGATATGCTTAAAGACCCCCAAAATATAAAATTATTGTATTAAGATGATTATATTGAGGTTTGTTTGAAGAATTTTTATACACAAGCGTGAGCATGCAGTGATTATTTGTATTTGATCCTTTGGCTATTTTACAATCCGGTATGTTTTAATCTGTGTATGGTAAGTAACTTCAGAGGGGTTAGACCCCCCAGCAAACACAAAAAGCGTTTTTGATAAGTCATATTTTGGGGTTTGGTTTAGATTAAAACATTTTAACCCTATTCTATTACCCCCCACAAAAGTGGTATATTTGAGTGGTGTACTGGTGTGGAAGTACAAAATTTTAAACTACTCTGTTGCAGTGTTATCGGCTGGGTAAAAACCAATATTTTGGCATATCATGCATTGGCAAGGTTGGACTTTAAGCAAATTAGCTCATGAATAATTAATGAGCTCATAGCCAAATATGATGAAAAAAATATTTTGAATTACATTTTTGAAGTGTATGAGTACATCCGTGTGGCATTTTGATGCAGTTCAATACACTGCCATGTTTCTACACATGATAAAAAGAAATCCAAGTTAATTTGGACTATATTTAAAATGTTTATGGACATTTTGGGGCTATTTTTAGGGCAAAATTTGGCCTAAAAATGCGCAAGATCCCAACATCTAAAACCATTTTATGATGAGTAAATGGTAGTTATATTAGGAAAAAAGTTTTTTTGTGAATAGAGAAGTGATAAATTATAAAAACTGTTCAAAGATAAGACCTTATTTGTGTAAATATCTTCTTATAATATGCATATTAAGCCATTTTGTGCCATATGGCACAAAATAGTTATATTAGGAAAAAAGTTTTTTTGTGGATAGAGAAGTGATAAATTATAAAAACTGTTCAAAAGATAAGACCTTATTTGTGTAAATATATCTTTTGATATGCATATTAAGCCATTCTTTGATGGGGGGGGGTATAAAATAGGGTTAATAACATTTAAAATGTCGGGTAATATAAAGGTCACGAAAACACACTACAACAATATTTTAAAAATGTTATCAGAATGTTATTGTAAAATATTTTTTGCAAACATTTTTTGCCAAATATTTTGTCAACACTTATTAGAAAATATGCAGTAGGTTATTAACAAATGTTTCTAAATGTTATGAAACATTTTATACCATTTATATATCCTTTATATAAAACCTGACATTTAAACATTTTCTGGCAACGTTTTATAACCTTTTGCAAATGATGTCCAAAATGTTTTGTGTTTGCTGGGCCAGGGTGTTACACTGGGTGGCATATCAGATTACCAAAATTCATTGTTACTGATTAGCTCTTGTTTTTTTAGGAATGAATAAAACATTTTTGTTTAAATGTTGTTTAATGATGGGTTATTAAGCATGGTTGATGTGTGAAATTGACCAGATATGTGACGTGTCATGTCAAAAGGAGACACTTTTGGGCAGGATCATAAATGGAGAAATAGCCAAAAATCTGCCCGGGGTGATTTTTTCACAATTTAGGTTTGTTGCGAATTTATGATGTTATTAATGTTTAAAATATTGTCTGATGGTTTCAGACCGGAATATAACTGGCATCCTGTATTTTTTACGACACTTTTCAAGGTAATTCCTACCCTCAACATTGTCAATAATATTTTTAAAGGCCAATATCTCAATTTCCAATTTTATAATACCATAACTTACAAACTCAATATCTTCGCTAAGGAATGGCAGATTTCATTGGGGAAAACAGCTATCTCTATATTTAAGATATGTAAAAACCTCAAATTTGATAACCTGCCCAAAAGTGTCTCCTTTTGACATGACACATCACATATGTGTGTTGAGCCTTTAGGCAATGCAGATGGGTAGTAAGTGGGTTTGAAGTAGTTTAATAAATCATTTTAGAACATATTTTAAGTATATATCTTTGTCATATGTAGTGATGTAATATATTTTGTAGATAGTAAACTAAAATTCAGCTTCCTTAGTAGTGAAATTTTGTTTGGTGCTTTTTACATAATATGGTGTGATAAGGTCAGTTAAATTAAGTTGGACTGCAGTTGCTGTGGTTTTAAATTGGGAGAGTAGGGGAGGGAGCAAAGTGCCCACCACAGACATTTTCCAGGGATAAAATGGGGATAGTAAAGAGTTATGTGTCATAAGAAAATGAATCAAAATGGGACAAAAATTGACAAATGGGGATGAAAATTTGGCCCCCCCCCCCACACACACACTAAAAGTATGGCTATGCTCCTGGTTGCTGAGCCCTGTTTTCATATTTTGTCAAGCTGAAAGAGGATAAAAATTGAACAGAAATGGCATTTAGAAATTTGTTGTGCAATGGAACAGTTAAAACATTGCATCTTGGTCAATTGAACACATGTAAATCATTATATGACTGCAAAAAGATTGTACATGGAAAAGAAATTTTAAACCTCAAAATGCTTTTGTTGCAAGCTACCATCTGTTGAATTTGTTACAGGTGGCCAGTCCTAAGGCTGTATATTTTGATCTATATTTGGGCCTTTTATATGGTTTTAACTAACAACAAAGCAAAACAATGTAACTCACACACACAAAGGATGTGTCTTTGTATACAGCCTAGATCCTCTTACAGTCACGCACAACAGGGTGTGCAAAGGGCCCGCTACTCAGAGAAATACCTGCTACTCAGAAAATATTTTCTGGTATTCTGGTTAGCGGGTCATTTTAAATGAAAACAAGCCCACTATTCAGAATTTGGGTTTTCTGAATAGTGGGCCTTCTGAGTAACAGGTCTTCTGAGTGACGGTTGCCCCCCCCCCCTTTTCCTTCACCTTATACAGGGTATTGACAGTATTTTTGCACATTTGATGAGTTACATGTGTGCACAAGGAGTATTACAATGCCATGCCCCAGTCATAGATCTTGATCCCCAGTTGCTCCCAATAAAATTTTTGTGGAAATTTCATGATTTTTTGACACCCTGAAATTCACTTTGTCGCCATTCCCCTTTCCCCCAAAAAATATTTTTGGTGATTACAGCTGGTATTCACAAAAGGACTTTAGTATGTTAGTTTTTGAAGCTTTATAAGAGAGAAGGATCAGCATTTGATGAGTTGCCATGTGTGCACAAGGAGTATTACAATTTCAGATTTTTGGATTTCTTGATTATGTTTTATGCACAGTGGTGATGCCCCAGTCAGAGATCTTGACCCCCAGTTGCTCCCAATAAAAATTTTGTGGAAATTTCATGATTTTTTGACGACCCCCTGAAATTCACTTTGTCTCCATTCACCCTTCCCAAAAAAAATATTTTTGGTAATTACAGCTGGTATTCACAAAAGATCAGCATCAACTTTATTTCACAAACTATAAAAGATGAGAAATAACATGCTTGTTTCAATATCATGCATCCCAAATTGAGTATTTGCTAAAGCTTAATGCATGTGAGTGTATGGATCTGTGATTTGATGAACAAACAGGTGATCCAAAATGATACATAATCTAGGATGATCCATCCCATGCTGTGGGTTATCTTTTTCATTATTGGAAAATCTAGTGCCTTGGAATGTTTGTGAACTTTGCTCTACAGGGTCTTAGCTAGAAATTCAGGTTTGTCCGTCATTTGAATAAATTTGCCTGTCCCAATTTGACCTTTAAACATTTACCAGAATTCTACAGCCCATTGGGGTTTCAAATATGTGCTGCTATAGCCTTGTTTTACAAACCTGGTCTACTAAAAAGGTCAATAGACTTTCCAAACACCTACAATTATAATGTAGCATCTGTCAAAGGCATTAATTTTGCCCGTCCCAGGAGCAAACTCCCCGTCTAAAATGACGGCCAGACAGGTGGCTAGCTAAGACACTGCTCTCATATATGCTTTCACTGAGTTTTGAAACTATGTTTGACAATTATTTTCATGTTCCATCATTACACAATATATGAAGAGAAAAGAAGAGGCATTTCCAGGTATAACTAATGGCTAGTTAGTTACCTATGTGTGTACTGTTGTGTTTTTTTAAGGGCTTTTTTGAGGCTCCTTTGCACTAAAGCCTCCAGCATACTTTCCTGCCGCTGCGGCAAGCGGCAGGGCGTTTCAACCAATGACAAGCCTTTATTGTGTCCGTTTGTCTGCAATGCGAGTGCGCCACACCGCTCAGCGGCAAGCGGCAGGGTAGTATGAAACCAGCATAAGTCCCAGTGAAAAAAATGAACATGAATGGGCCCTTTTGAAATAAGTTTTCAATAGATTTCTGGCTAAGGGCCGCGCTCTGTGAGTACAATGTCTTGTTCTTTTAAAAATTGCCCTGCTAGGCATGAGACATATTTGCAACTTGGAATCTCTCAATGACCTCATGGTGCAGGAGGGGCATAAGTCAGAGGCCCCTCAAGTGGCAATTCATGGGGGAGGAGGGACATTAGTCAGAGGACCCTCAAGTGGCAATTCATGGGGGAGGAGGGACATTAGTCAGAGGACCCTCAAGTGGCAATTCATGGGGGAGGAGGCATTGTCAAAGGACCCCAAAGTGGCAATTCATGGGGGAGGATGGGACATTAGTCAAAGGAACCCCAAGTGGCAATTCACAAGGAGGAGGGGGCATTAGTCAGAGGACCCCCAAGTGCCAATTCATGGGGGAGAAGAGTTATGAAGTTACTCCATTTCCGAAGGTTCTGCGCATGGATGACAGTAACTAATATTATAATTAATAAACCACCACACCAAGAGTTTCTGTGCACGTTATACGAACCTCTGGTTTTGGAGGTTTTGCGCTCGGGCGCAGAAACTCCGGAAATGGAGTAACTACATACATGGGGAGAATGGGCATTAGTGAGAGGACCCTCAAGTGACAATTCTTAAAAGTCAACAGTTCAGCATATGTCAGTGCTGTGGACCCACTCGCAACATGTTATGATTCTAAAAGTCCTTTAAGTTATATAAAGTGATCTGGATCTCACTGTCCAAGTAGATCCAATGATGTGTCATATTATATAGCCTCAACAATCTCAAATGTTTATGCCTCCATTGTATGTGTATGGTGGATAATAAAACTAATGTTTCTATACAATGTGATATGTTGTACAATGGAATTATTATGACTGTGTGAGTAAATACAAGAACTAAAATGGGGAATAAAGTTCCAGCAAAATACAACATTTCAATCATAATCTTGAAACAATGTACCCAAGGCTATCAGTTCAATACATACAGTGTACATGTAAGCCTAGGCATATTCAGATATGCCACTTTTCAGGTTTTAGCCTGAATTCAGGTTTTTTGTGAGTAATTCCTGTGGGTTTTATTCATTTTCAGTCCGTTTTGGGGCTTTTCTGTCTGATGATATGCTTTTTCAGGTTTTTCTCACCAGTTTCTGGTTTTTGAGTGAAACTTTAGTGGCATCTCTGCATATTGGACATGGGGGTTGGCGATAAATGTAGGGTGCATAAGCGACCTCAAAAATAATGCAAGCGTATACACAAAAGGGAGATTGTGTGTAAGCACTGGCAAGTTGAAAGCTTGGTGTAGTGTATGCTCATCAGATGAGCGATGTCGTCCAAGTTCAAACACTACCTAGTACCTGTGTCAGCCAAATTTATGTACACTTGGAAGGTTCAGGCATGGGACTTTCCTATATGGAGTTTATAATCTAATATTCAGTATGATTTCCATATCTGGAGGATACCTATTTCTAGATGCATGTTTTTCCACTTCTGGAGCGTAGCCAGCTTTCTTGGTCAGAGGGGGAAAGTAAATTTTTTAGGGGCACAAACGGGAAAAAATTGCAGTTGCATCATGCAATACATACCGGTTTTGTTTTTTAGAGATACTCTACATATCTTCGAGCTTCTAAAAATTTTGTATATTACACTATTTTTGCCCATGATCGGGATAAAAAGGGCTTTAAATTATAGTGACAATGTGCATGTGCAGTGTGCAAAAAAATTGTATTTTACACTACTTTGGCCCATGATCGGGCTGCCCTTGACCCTTTTCTTTTCCTTTGCCCTCCAGATATTCTCTTTTTTTTTTTGTTTCAGAGGGGCACTTTTTTCTTTCATTTTTTGTCAGGGGCACTCTGCCCCCCCCCACTACCCCGCTGGCTACGCTACTGGGTTTAACCCGGAATTCAATTGGGAATATGAGAAAATGACAATGTTGTCAGGGGGCACTCTGCCCCCCCCCCCCACTACCCCGCTGGCTACGCTACTGGGTTTTACCCGGAATTCAATTGGGAATATGAGAAAATGACAATGTTTGGACCTAAAAGTACATGAAGGGTTACTGTTTTCCAGCAACAGATAAATTATGCACCCTTATTCACAACATGAACGTTATGAACGAACTGAAGCATTTTTCAGCAAAATAATTTAATTTTTTCATTGCAAAAGTAGCCTACTATACCTATTTTTGCATATTCAAAGTTAGATATTATGCAAATTGTTTGGTTTTGCACATACCACCAGCAGTGGCATAGATTTCTTTTTGACATTGGGGGGAATGGGGTCAATGGGAAAAATGTCTTGAAGTATAGTGAATGCAGCACCCTTTGTCTACAGAATAGATTTTTTGTGCGAAACTTTTTGACATATTGAAGTTAAACTGGTAAAAAATGGTGCAAAAGTGGAAGAAATGCGCCCAAAGTGCTCAAAAATGGGCAAATTTTAGGTTTAAATGACCAAATAGGTCCTATGAGGCTAATTTGGCCAGAAACCCCAAAACAGAACACCTGCACCTAATCGCAACCCTGTCCATCCCGCGGCTTTCCCCTTGGGGGCTTTCCCCCTCCCAGCTGACCCTGTTTAATAAAGTTGTAGCGCATTTGGCCACCGATACCAAGTGTTATACACAGCCTGTAGGACAATCAATCACAGGCCAGATTTAGATTTTGATTTCTCCCGGCACTTTCCTCAAAACATATTGTAGTTTAGAAGTGGAAACAATGTCTTGTCAACGACGAAAGCGTAAACATGAAGAGGACCAGAACAATGGCAACATTTCGGCGGCCAGTTCGCGTTGTCACAAAGATGAGGTTGCTTCTGGCACGGGTGATCATCATGCTAGTGACACAGTGACCAGCAGTAAGCTTAACAACACTGATGAAAATGCAAACGACAAAAGTACTGACACTCACAGTCATGACAGTATAAAGTCTGTCAAACGAAAGTGCAGTCGCGATTTGGATTCAGAACCCGATTCAGATACTAACTTTAATGATCAGAGTTTGAAGGAAGATGAAGATAACAAGCATTGGAATCATCTGCCTCATGCGGTTCTCATTCAAGTCTATGCTTATCTTGATCCAATTGAACGAAGACAAGCATCTTTGACTTGTAAGCAATGGAGAGAATGCTACTTCTACCCAAATCTATGGCGAGATGTTCAACTGTGCTCCTCAGAATCATGTTGGCTAGAAAACAACGAATCTTGGAAGGGAGCAGAAGTTGCGATAGAGCGATGCGGAAAATATGTTCAGAATCTGAGCATTTACCCCTTTACTCTTCCACACTTGAAAGAGTATATCAGTGGTACACCAATACCTAAACTTATTGGTAACTATAGTGATGATGAGGACTTGCGGTACTATTACAGGTCCATGCACAATGTGCTTTCACGCGTCCCGAATATATTGCAGAAAGTTAGCGATCATTGTAAAGATTTGGAGACCTTGGAGTTCAAAATACCTGAAATTACTGTATACATTGTTCCAGATGCTATAAGTTTCATTAATCAGTTCCAAGAAAGCCAAAGATTACTTACAGAGAAACGGTATGCACTAGCATTCAAACAAGTAAATTAAGGGGGTACTACACCCCTGGCAAATTTTGTGCCTATTTTTGCATTTTTATAAAAAATTATAACACATTGGTGACAAGTTAGATATGTATATTATAGGGGCAAGGTCACAGGACTACAACTCCTGTACTGAAAATTCAGCAACTCAAAGCAAGTAGTTATTGATTTATTGATCAAATATTAGTTTTCCCTCATTTTTGACTGTAACTCCACAACTGTTGTCTGTGCTGAAATATAATGTCCAGTGCAGTAGTTGTAGTCCTTGCCCCTAAATATACATACCGGTACCTTACTTGTCCCCAATGCGCTATAATTTTTGAGAAAAATGCAAAAATAGGCACAAAATTGGCCAGGGGTGTAGTACTACTAAGGAACAAAGCAAATGATCCATGATTGCCATAAAATTTGTCATTACAAATTTGTATATCATAAATTTCAAAAACTCTAAATTATATCAGAAGGATATTCTTTGTATTCAGAAATTAAAATGCAATTCAATATGTCTGATGTGCTCTCATGTTCCACTAAAAAATACTGTGCAAAGGTGGGTGACAGAGCCCTTAAAGGGGCATTTCGTGATCTACAGCTTCATCCAGAGATGTAGCTTGAGTCGTGTGACTTGGACTCGAGTCTGACTCAAGTCACTATTTTGGGGACTTGTGACTTGACTTGCAACTTTTGCAAAATGACTTAACTTACTTGTGACTTAGACAAAATGACTTGGACTTGGACTTGAAAAAATTGACTTGCTACCAACGCAAGTCTGAGGTTACTTTCCTGTAAATTGAAATTTATGGATAGAATTTATGAATATTAATAGGCCTACAATTACATTAATGAATTATCCGCTGGCGGGCCTCGTGTCCGGCATAACCTGAACTGGAAATAAATAAATACATAAATAAATAGTGCCCTCATTCAGCGACACTGGCTCGGCGTAGGAAGTAAAAGTATGTCGGGTTGAAAACTCGGAGTACTGTCCCAGCAAACACAAAACTGGAGGACTTGTAGTGACTTGTGACTTGACTTGTGATTTGATGACTTGTGACTTGACTTGACTTGCAACTTTTTCAAAATGACTTGACTTACTTGGGACTTGGACATCCCCCTACTTTTCTCAAAAAAAGTTGAGATTTTTATATCACTGGAAACCTCTGGGCGCTACATAATGTTTATGTACAAAATATTTCTTGCAGATTAATTCGTTTAGCAAAGATATCGTGAAATTTGAATTTCGTTCTGGTGCACCAGAGCGAAATTACAACGCATTGCCTATGGAGCAGTGTAATACACATAATCATGCATAACTTGCGAACGCAAAATCGGAATCAACTGAAATTTTGGGAATAGGTTTTTTTCGTGGATATCTAATGAAAAATGACATAAATAGAGGATGCTACATTGTAGGATCACAAAATACTCCTTTAAGGTTGGTCTGAACCCTGGAATTATGGAAACTTTCGGGCCTCTTATAACTTCTAAATTGTTGGTCTAAAGTATATAAAAGAATACATATTTAGAATGGCAAAGACTTGATAAGTTCATCTGTGAGGTCAAATTTGGGCCAAAATGCCATTTTTGGCCCAAAATCTAAAAATAACATTTTTGGCCCACTTCTTTTTAAGTGCATCGTAACAAAAAAATTCTTGGGCCAAAATTTTTTTTTTTTTAAATTTTTAAAAACTAGATCAAAATATCTAGGACCAGTTTTTTCATTTTTTTTCATTCAACCAACTTTGAGAAATTTGCACCAAAAATGGTCAAAAAGTGCTGATTTTTCAAAAAAAATCATAAAAAAGCCCGATTTTGGCCCAAATTTCAAATATTTTTGGTGAAATTGGTCAAAATTCAAAAAAATGAGATGAAATGAAATTGGGATTTTGGGCCAAAAATGGCATTTTGGCCCAAATTTGACCTCACAGATGAACTTATCAAGTCTTTGCCATTCTAAATATACTTTTATATACTTTAGACCAACAATTTAGAAGTTATGAGGCCCGAAAGTTTCCATAATTCCAGGGTTCAGACCAACCTTAATAGAAACTTTTAACTACCCTTGCTCTTCCCCAACAAAAACTTTTAGTTTCATTCAGATGTAACCTGGCACCCTTCATTGACATGTTGGTTTGTTCCCTGCAACTCAAAAGTTTGATCCTAAATGAAACAAAGTTTGGTTTCTGTGGCTGACCCCTTCCCTCCCTGCCAGAAAGGTAAAATCCAATGTTTTTTGCCAATTTATAGGATCATAAATTTGAACCTCCTCCTCAAAACAAAACTAGTTTTGTTTTAGGATGTCACCAATCTTTTGAGTTGTTTCGTAAGTTACATTACTGTTACTGATAAAATGTACTTCATTTTTCATTAAATTCATTATGCACTGTCAATTGTAAGATGCACTATGAGAACCCCGGGGATGTTGCACCATCTACATACATATTTATCCGCACAGTATTGATGCAGGATACCATCAAGGAACCTTGATCACTCTCCCCCTTCAACAAAAAGAGTTTGCCTATGCCCTATGGTTCATCCTTTTCAAGAAAATGTCAGACACTAAATTTGGTTGAGGTGTGTCAAGTTTGCGGGATTGAGTTTGTTGGAAATTGCTGCCGTGCATATTAAATCAGCTGTTTTGGACAAAAAGTGGATTTATTTGGACTGAACAAAATGTGAGAGAAGCAAGGAATATAAACTGCAAAAATATTGCAATTTATACATATTTTGGCAATTTACCGTACTTGAAAGGTCCATCAGTCTATAGGACAAGTTTTTCTTTTTTGTCGCCTAACATACTTGATTGTCTCTTGTGTTTCATTATTAGCATGTGGGAACAGATTGCAGGTCTTCTGAAAAAGTCTCCATCGATGCAACATCTCAAGTTGGGATACATTGTAGACATCATAGGGAATGCCAACAGACTCCAACAAGTGGCTCAAGTCTGCGGGAAGACACTCAAGACTCTACATTGTCCTGTGTATTATGTGGATCCAGATACGATTCATAGTACAAGCTTGACAGGTGTTCCTAATTTGGATATCAGTAGTTTCAAACAGCTCAACCAACTGACAGACCTGAGGTACGGTACTTCTGAAGATTCCAGAAAAATACAGCACTAATTTTTTGGAATTAAAAAAGATATTATCTTGTATTGTCTAATCATTTAGTTGGTTCTAACTGGCAATAAAAGTCCAATTTTAATATTTTTGCAATTTGAGGGAAAATGGGCTAAAACATGCAATTTTGCATATTTACTTATAATTATACTCACAAATTTTTAAGACTTGGCACAAGTCTTAAGCATTCAAAATATTGAGTGTAGGCTAAGAGTTAGCTCATAATTTTAATATTTTATGTTATTTTTGATAATTTGTTATTGAAATCAGAAAATGTGTTTTCCAAAAATTAAAATGCAACTCGAAATCAGTCTTTGTACAAGTCTTTGGGCTTGATTCTCATACATGTAGCATACAAAAAAAACCCTAAAATGCATGGGTTTTGCCCTTATTTCAAAAATTGACCAAAAATTATAATTTGACTTTCATTGCCAATTACAACTTACTAAAGGATTATGATTTATCTATGTTTCATTTGGCTAAAACAGGATATAGTATACAAATATAAACTGCCATGAGAGGTTCTGGTTAAAACTATGGGCCCGAGGTGAGATCAATAGTACTATTTTCCTAAGGCGCAGCCCAGAAGGAAAATGGTATTAATTGATCTCAACGAGGGACCATAGTTCTAACCAGAACTTCGAATAAAGGCAGTATATATTTGTTTTATATACATCATTAATATGTTCTTTGTTCATTGATTGGTTAAAACAAATTTGACGTTTTGACTCTCCAGCTCAATCCTGAGTGAACAGCACGACCAAGTTAAGCACAACCTATATTTTGCCCTTAAAAAAATCGAATAGGCTAAAATAGGGCTAACCAATTACAGCACCGCGAAATCGCGCTATGGCAGTTTCACGTGCGTGAACTGTTCCGTCGCATCGAATGCGCGCACGCGGAAGGCATGGTCCAAAGTACTATTTACGGCTTGGAGGTACTCTGGAGGTACTATTTACGGCTCATCCAGGACATTGAAAATGCTATTTACGGCTTAGAGGTACTATTTACGGATAGGAGTACTGATGGTAGAACTATTTTTGGTCATGTGATCCACTTTTAACCAATCAATGAACAAGAATATATTAATGAAGTATATAATACCATACTGACGTGAGTATAGTCCCACCATCGAGTAAAGTCCCACCCCCAAATTTTTGAAAAATTTCAGAAATTAAAAAAAAAATTTGTATGTATTTTGAAATCATTAATAGAGTATGACATGAGTACACATTTATTTAAAACACATAGGCCTGCAATTTATTTATTTTTTTAAATCAACCATGAATGATCCTAGCATTTAGCTCTAGGTCCAGGCACAACCTCCAAAGCCAAAAAAACAAACCTTTTTTTTTTTTTTTTTTTTTTTTGAAATTCAAGTATAGTCCCACCCCTAATTTTGACAAATGTTCACCCAAAAACGGGGTGGGCCTCTACTCGAGTCAGTACGGTATTAGTGATGTATTTTTCTGGAATAGGGAATTGTATGATGAGATCAATGTTTCAAGCTAGACTACAAAACGTTAACAATGCACATTTCCATTGAATTGTCAGAGGGGTCCACTTTGCATGACAATTGACAATTTGAGAAGATTGATGCCTAAATTGTTCTTCTGAAATATTTTCATTTCCCTTGCCAATGTACGACTTGAAAAGTCAAAGATCATGACCCAATCTGTGTGATTAATTCTGTCTAATGTCTAATGCAGCAATATGAGGTCACATGTTATGGCATACCAAATGGTTTGCAGCAATTGACAGTATACAGGGTGCACAACCACCACGCATCAGTCACAATGGTTCATTATGTGAAAAAAGAGACCGTTTTAAACTGTGTCAAAAGTTGCATATGAGTCCATAGGAGTCAACTCTCAAACAAGACAGCCGGCCAGGCCTATTCATGTGTTTGTACAGGAAAACCTGATTGCTATGGGCTCAGTTGCAACTTTTAAAATGGCCTATTTTCTTACATAATTGACCATTGTGACTGAATGCAATGATGTGTGATGCTATAAATTGGTCCACAGTGGTAAAACAAATAGGGCTATACATATCTTTTTACATTTCGTAAAATATTTTTCGACTTATTTTTATAGTTGTTCACAGTGTATATCCCAACCAAGGTAGGATTTGAAGGTTTGGTGTATAAATTCAAGAAAGTGCAACTAAAGGGGTCAGTATTACCTTCAATATATTATTAATACATCCATGCTTTAATTGATTTATCTTCAACAAATAGATTGAACATCCAGTACATAACAGATGAACTGCTTGGGATTCTATCTTCACCACATCACTGCCCTGTGAAAGTCATAGTCATCCTTGTTACTGCTGTAGAAGATATGAGTCTCACAATACCAGATGCTATGACCAATAAAGCATGGGAAGCCATGGTTTCTCATAGCCCACAACTTCAAGTTGGAATGTCTTACCACTATGGTTTTGGTAAGTGTTTATTTTGAAATTAATGCTCTGCATGCCAGCCATCCATTCTTGGCGTCAACATAAAAAGTCCCTAGTTTTGAGATTTTTCTCAAAATATCATGAGCTATCTTGTAACCACTGAACCAATTGTAGGCTTGTTTGTTTGTACTCATTTGATACATTTTTCATGCTGATTCCAAATAGGGTCATGAAAATTGATAATTCTGAATGTGTGAATATTTAAAAAAAATTAAACTTGTCGTCTGTAGTTGACACCTGCGTGGAGAGAGCTAAGATAAATTTGGTTGATGTATACTATAATATGTACTTAAATAATCACTTCATGAAGCTTGGGCAATAAGTTGAGAGAGTGCAAAAAATCAGGACTTGGCGAGGTTTGAACCTGGTCACTCCATTGCCAGTCGAGAACTTTAAGTTTAACCATGGTAAAATTAATGTTCTTAACAGTTCTCTCTCAAGAAAATAGTGACTTACTTTTAATATTTCATTACTACATCCGTGGGAATGATCAGAATTGTGACTGGAGAGGTAACTGGAGTCAAAGTGACTTGATGATCGGTTTGTAGAGCTTTAACCATTGCACCACCTGAGTTCACAGCAGGCACTTGGGTCTAAATGAGATTACCCATGATGCCCATTAATGGCATGAATGGGTAGCGCTAGAACTAAACACTCCAGTGTCTGCAGGGATCCCCGAACTTGCAGAAAATTAAAAAGTAGGGGGTCTGGAGTAGAGTTTGGTGAGTCCGAGTTGCACAAATGCAGCATATAGTGTGTCTGCAATAGCGCTAGATTGAAAAACTGGGGGTCTGCAGGGACCCCTGAACTTGCAGAAAATTTTAAAACAGGGGGTCCGAACTCTATTTTGGTGGGTCCGGGACCCCAAAAAGCAACCTAGCGCTACCCCTGAATTGGCATGAATAGGGAGAGTGGTGCAACAGTAAAGGTGCTTGCCTCTGATGCATGAGGTCTTGGGTTCAATAGGCCATGCATCTCTTAGGCAATCCAATGCTGATTGTCCATAGAATTTTGGTATACAGGAATCATGATATTTAAGACAGGATTAGGCCAATGTTCATTGTGGGGACATGTTGCATACAGTGCTCAAATACCACCTTTCTGTTATCACTCCATATTGAGTAATTTTGTGTTGTTCCAATTTTAACACATATAATTCAATCCAAAGTACACATAATTCACTTATCCGAATTTTTCACTTACCGGACAATGCTTGGTCCGATATGGCCAGATATAAGAGATTACGACTCAACTTGATCAAATAATTTACACTCTAATAAAACCACTTATCTCTGCATCCATAGGTCAGCTTCCGTCAAACAATCTGGAGAGGGTGCTGCAAAAACCCGCAATACCTCTCCATTGGCTGAAGATTGCAAGTCCCTGTAGCCTTCCAGACCAAATCTTCCGACTTCTCCAGAGCAACTTTGACCATGTCCTGCACCGTCTGGAACTGATTCATGCCAAGGATGATCAGGACATCATGGACATTGGAAGCATGGATCAAAATCCTGTTGTCATGACAACATGGCGATGCAACCATCTTACTGAATTGATCATCACAGGTGAATTTAACGAGTTTTCAATATATGTGATGCGATCAAGCAAAATCAGTCGGAACTCGGAAATTTTGATTTTGCGATATATCTAAACAAAGGAAATATTTCCTTTTGTTTCCTGTTGTTTTGGAAACTCTTTAATTGCTCATATCTATGGAACTAGTTGTTCAATTTCAATGGGGTTTTCTGCAAAATCCAGCTTTGTAAATGCTTTTTACTATCCTATAGGAAACTGAAAATTCATTATTGCCGAGTTCCGACTGATTTTGCTTGATCGCATCACATATGTGACATGCTACCACAGAATGAGTGTAAAGTCGCAAGTTGGTAGTTTCGAGATGTCGTGGCTGCTGCATTCGTATTCTTTGTTTCACAATAGTATGTCTGTATGTCCTTTGTAAATGGGGGCACAATGGGCAGGTCACAAAGGACATACTACTGGCTTGTACAGGTGGGCAGGAAAAAGAAAAAATATCAACTCAGCAGTCAGAATGTCTAAACTACCAACTTGCGACTTTACACTCATTTCATGATAGCAGGTCAGTTTCAATCAATGATGCAAATGAACCATAGGTAAGGCACCAGAGCCAAATTTCTTTGATCTTTGCATCGACCATCGATGCTGCTTTGATGCTTATTATTATTGAACTATCAACTAATTAATCAGAAGTAATGGTAAAATTGTATTGAAAATGCATTATGTACAAAAATTGAAATGTTACAACAATTAATATTATAGCTAATTAACTGATATTTCATAAATACTATAGGTCGACCAAGCATCGATGCTCGATCGAAAGATTGAACTAATTTATAGTTCTATTGCCTAAGGGAGGATTCTATGCAAAGTGATCAGTAAAGTAAAGAGTACAATGTATGTAAATATGACATGTGTTGTCTCTCCACATTCCAGACAGTATTTATAGTAGAAATTTCATTTGAATGAACACAGCTGCTAACAGCGCAACATTTACCTGAATAGATGCCTCCATTTGAAATCTACATCCCGTCTGTGACGGATTATAGTCATGCATGTCTTCCATAGTAGGTGTATGGATTTCAACTGGAATAGCACATTTACTAAAGCACAACAAATGGTTTTAAGGAATGGGATATTAACGTTTAGCGACGTTTTCACATATTTTTTGTGGCAGCTGAGAGTACACCAGACCTATCGAATTGTATTCTGAATACGAGGAATGTCCTGATATCAAATCATTTTGATTTTTTGAAATTCGCGATATAATACAAATTTTATGACAAATTATTCAAATTTGATATTTTTAAATTTTGATATTTAACAGTCCTCGAAGTAAACTTTATAAATCTAATGATATGTACTGAAAGTGTATGTAGCTGGGATGAAAAGCCGACGATCAATTGAAAATTGTGACCTTTCGTATTATTGATATACATTTTTTCCCCAAAAGACCTAATTTTTTGTGTGTTTTGGGGAAAAATTCCATATCTTCAATATGAGAGGTCAAAATTTTCAATTGATCATAGGCTTTTCTTCCCAGATACATACACTTTAAGTACACTTCATTACATTTATAAAGTTTCCTTCGAGGACTGTTAAATATAATTTTTTTAATCATTTGCCATAAAATATGTATTATATTGCGAATTTCAAAAAATCAAAATTATTTGATATCAGAAGGACATTCTTCGTATTCAGAATGCAATTCGATATGCCTGATGTGCTCTCATGTCCCACAAAAAATACTGTCCAAACGTCCATACCCCATCCCTTAAGGAAGAACAGAAAATGTATTGGATTGCTTTATGACAAAATAAATACAGATAAACGAATCTTAAGTTGAAAAGTGAGATCTGTTTTTGTTAACAAACATTCCCACTCGGGTCCACCAGCATTCTTTCACACTTTAATGCCTACATGATTGTAGGGTATGTACTGCATAAACTAACTGATTGGTCAATTGAATTTTCGTCATTCCATGTGGCATTCCATGACCCGGTTACGGAAGGAATGCAGTATGTCAGCATGTGTGCAAGGATTCTGCTGGAACTCTAAAAGAGTAAAAGCTTTCACTTTGTTTGTAATTCTGCTGTTTTTATATTTTCTTTCTTTGTTCTATATCCGACTTTGATTCACTAGGATTTCAGATCGCATCGAATGATATCGTGGGCATCGCAAGATTGGGTACAAGATTACGTGGCAACAGTCTCAAAGTCCTCGGTATCCAAGGGTCCTGTATACTTTATGAGAAACCAGTCGACACCCAGGAAGACCTCACTGCAGAAATCAGGAAATGCATGGGAGAAGAGTGGCAACCATTGGATGACATGGAGTCAGAGCTTACATTATGGGAGATAATGGATAGTCCACTTGTACCTGATAATAAGTATGGCACTGGACCAGTGTCTTAAGGTTTTGGAATCTTTAATATTAGTATCTTAGGTAGGGCACCTGACATTTGCTTAGCAAAATGAACGTCTTTGACCCTAGTCACATAAGAGGTTATTTGTGTTACAATCGTATTATGATATTAGGAGTGTGTGTCAACTCAATATTTTCTGGATTTATCTCATCATCTGTGAATGCATCACAATACAGTGATAGAACATTGACTGCAAACACAACATTTATTTGTTTCAATTGTGTTATAATTGCAAAATGTTGACACAATGCAAAAAAACAAACAAAAAAACATCATTGTGTGGCTGGGGTATTGGACTTTAGCTTTAAAAATTATTTTTAAAAAGTTTAATGAAGTTGAAGATATATGTATGTAAAAAAAGGATCCCTACATTTTACCCCACCCCAAATGATTATAAGTTTACAAGGTCAAATTGGCAATATTATTCAAATGATGGGTGCTTTAGACGGTCATATTTTCTAGGATTATTCTTACCTCGTAGACGTAAGTAAATACAGATATTTTTACTGATCAATATAAAACTTTCTTTTACAGGAAATTATTACAAACAAAAACATTTTAAGATTTAGATTTTCTTGGCAGGGGATTTATTGGAAAGAATGTGGTTAAATGTTTGATCCATATGTGATGTGATTATTGATTAAGAATGTTTCATTAAGCCCATATTTTTGTACAATATTAATATTTCTGTACGCTATGTTTGGTGCAAGATGCTGTATGAAAATGAAATTGGTGTTTCCAAGATATGAAAATCACATAGTATTCCTACCAAGATGGTAGATTGCTCTTATGCTCTTCTAAATTTGGTACTATTGACATAAGTATTCTTAATGTTAACTGAATTTCTCCACAGCAGCTGAAAGGAGTATCCCATCATGCATTGCAGTATATCTGCTTGCTCCATAGTAAATGTATACAAAATATAAACATGAGCCGCTTAGATATTGAGAGCTATTGATAGATTCACAATACTCTATGGGTGATATTTTTTCAAACAAAAGCTTCCCTGATTTAAGAGAGTAATTGAAAGTTGAAGTGTGGGATTTTGTGTACATTTTCTATGGCACAATCAGTTCTATAATGGTACCGCAAAGCATAATGGGATACTCCCTTCAGCTGCTGTGGAATTTCTCCATCTCAGGAAATTTGTTTCGCTCAAAAATGTGTGTGAACGATGCATAAAAATTCAAAATGTTGTGAAAGTAATTTGAAAATAATGATATGAATCATAATTTAAATTATTATGTTAAAATATTAATATGTACCATGTAGATGTTGACTGTTACTGTTAGAAGGTATTTGATGTTGCAATGCAATGTAATTGGAGTACAGTATGATATAGTATACCTAGTTTTGTACAAACTGTTATGAAAGTAATTTTAAATAATGATGATATGAATTATCATAATGTTAAAATAATAATATGCACCATATACCTGTTTGACTGTTAGAATGTGTTTGGTGTAATTGGAGTATGATATACGTAGTATAATGTATACTTTCAAAATGTTATGAAAGTAATTTGAAATAACTGGTGATATGAATTATCATAATTTATTATGTTAAAATAATAATATGCACCATGTATAATATGTTTCACTGTACTCTGTAGGAATGTGTGTAATTGGAGTATGATATCGTATACCAAGTTTTGTGACTTGTGTATCAGTGGAATTGTGAAACATGTGAAAATAATGTAATGAAGGGTGAGGTGTAGGAAGGGAGGATCAAACTCCTCTTAATGGGGTAGAGAGAGATGAAAGGAAGGATCAAAGGAAGAAAGGGAGGAGGAAAGATGGTATATAGTAGGTGTTATACAAATAATAATGTCTGTGAGTGTGATGGTTGAAATATAATCACAAGGTAAAAGATGGGTTGTTCCATTCCACAAGCCGGAACATGGAATATTTTGCTTGGTGCCAAAAGGGCACACTTGGACAAATTTAATTTGTAATTAAATTAATCAAGTTTTAATCAATATTTGTTCCTCAGGTCCGAAGGAATAAGGAAGTAAATGGTCATGTATCTCCAGGATGCCTAATTTAACGAGGTGTTGGACAAAGGGCATTTCAATGATCATGTGTCAAATTTTCAAAATGCTCCAAATTGAATCAAAATGCTCTCAAATTATTCATTTTTACATGCAAAAAAGGTACAGTTTGCTCTGGGAAGTCATCATATTCTAGGATCATGGGCCCAAGTTCAACAACCTTATATAGTATTAACCTTGACAGCTAACAGGTCCTAATGTCTCAACCCTGTATATATGGCAAACTATACATTTTTTGTTTTCTTCAGTTATTTTGAGACTATTTTCATTGCAATTAGATCATTTTGAAAATGTTACCCCCTATACAATTTTGTTTTAATTAGCTTTCCTTATTGCTTGGGACCAGATAATAACTTGATTAAATTTAATCTGTGTGTGTTACATATAATATGCACAGCTATGCACTGCACAGCCATATGGCCATTATATTATATGAAGGTAATATATACACAACAATTCCAAAAAATTGGAATTGGAAAACAGAACTGTTTGGTCAAGTTGTATCTTGCAACTCAATATATCATTCATAGTGGGAATGGGGAGGATTTCAAAACGTTTGTACTTTAGTGTTTCTAAATAAGAAAACTGTATTAATAAATGCTCAATTTGTTTCAGTATTTAAGTTACATTGTGCAGTTCTGCTTGAATTTGTTAGTTGTGTGTGTGAAAGAACAGTTTCCCCTTTTAATTTTTTGTTCTATATTGAGCAAATAGGCAACTTTCAGAACTTATTCTTAAACACAAAATGACATTTTTTTTCACTAACTGTAATTCCAGCTTTAGTCATTTAACTAAACAATGGCAGTGTATTTCTTAATAGTATTAATTCATTGATTATATAGGAAATGAAGGAAGCCAAAAATTGCATTTCCATAGGTTTTATGGTGCCAAACTACCCCCCAATTTGCAGGGATTGAAATAAAGTGGGCCCTTTTCACCTAATCTTAGTGAACAGAGATGCTCAATATGCATTGAATTTACCAAAGGAAATGACCGGTCTCAATTCATTAAAATTCTCAAACTATTACAGTGTGGAGACTTCCGTGAACATTTTCACTTTTCATATTTTGTGTCCACTTTTATTTATTTAAGTGAAAGGATCCCTCCTTTCTTACCAACCATTGTTGGCTTGTTTTTCTGAGTTTCAAATATTGGCAGGTATGGCTCAGGCCAATAACAGATCAAAACAAGTTTTGGGTGAATAATCATGCACATCCCTTATATCAAGCTGATCTCCTTTAGGATCCATACAAGTGTCAGCTTTATTTATGTCTCAATATTTAAGTGCAAGCATCGCTAGGCTCCCCTCTAACCCAAAATGTTAATTACACAATTCTTCCCACATGCCTGTAAAACATATTTTTACTTATAATTTTGTAAAAAAATTGGGCAAATGAATTCACATTGCAGCTTTCACGGCCTACTCTTCGTTTTTTATTTTATGGCCTAAATATCTCAATAGCAAATTGGAAATGGAACTTGATCATTTGTCTCACATTTTTCATTTGGAAAATCATGGTTTTAGTGTGTGATAATATTAGCACAGAGCATACCTTGAGAGGACACTTGGCTAATTTGCATGGCAGTCGGACTCTCCATTGTATTTGTTCATTTGTGTATGGAGAGCAATGGCGACCCTTCATTGTATTTGTTCATTTGTGTATGGAGAGCCATTCTTGGAGCCCATGGGACTTAGGCTAGGTCCTCAGGTAGAGTTAGGCGCTGTATGTACTAAAACGCCTATTCTTAATTCGCGTTTAGCCTAAATTTGTATTGCCAAGTGCCCAGCGCAATGGAAAAACCTGAATTTGTTACATAAAAAAGAAATGAAAATTTAAAAAAGCCGGGTTCCAAATGAGTACATATTAAATGGGTGTAGAAACAGTTCTCAAAATATTAATTAATTTAGACAAACATACGGGATATAATGAACCTTTGACATGGCGCCATGATGACATGATTTTATTAGTCGTTTTATATATCACCTATACCGTGTGTCATAATACCAATATTTTGTAATTTTATATAAGAACTAATATTTTGCATCATAAATGCGCAGTCCATATGTACTAACGAATACTAATCTTCAAGATATTAAGCTTTAGAAGACTTCAAAATAACATGTCACTAAGCAGGTCATAGGTGCTGGCCTTGTCCTATTGTACTTGCTCATTTGTGTATGGAGAGCTCACTGACCTGTATAGAGGTCAATGGGCCAGCTTCTTTGTGGGGTACAACTCCATCGGTTTCAGGGCGTAGTTCATTGACTCAACGGGCTGTTATTTGAAGTGCTTTAATGTTATTGCAAAACGGATCGTGGCGAAAGCTAATAAATAATTCATACCAGGGTTTAATTGATCCAGGGATGCGGACATTTCATTATTCGCAAACCACCGGGATTCAATATAGGTTTGCGTTGTAAATGAACATGTGAATAAGAGTGTCATCCCCCTGGTATTAGTAAAGGACCAGCCTGTAGACCCCATGACCAAATCTTTGAAAGTCATTTTGAGGTCTTTAATTGATTCTGAATAAATTTAGCTTGGGCTCACCTCCTGAAACTTCTGGGCATTCCGGAGAAGGGCCAATCAAGGTCACATGGGGGTCAAATTTTCAGAATGCTCCAACTATATGTCAAGTAATATATCAAAATACTTGTATGGTCATAAGGATTCCAAAAATGTGTAGTTTGTTATGCATCAGACCTTTCTAGCGACATTTGCAAAATGGCTGCCAAAAGCATCCATATTGTAATTAGGTCATCGGTTCCTTGTACAGTTTTTTAAGTTGCGTAGTTGTATTTCTCAAGCAAGTAAAACATATAATTAGACCCCAAAATCGGACGTTGTTAACTATGATCAGAATTCAAAAGGTCGTTGACCTTTGAACATTTTTTTTTTTTTTTCCCTCTTGAAAAGTCTAACACATAACAAACTATACATTTTTGGAATGCTCATGACCATACGAGTAATTTGATATATTACTTGACTTGAAAATTTGACCCCCATGTGACTATGATTGACCCTTCCTCGGAATGCCCGAAAGTTTCAGGTGGGCCCAAGCTAAATTTATTCAGAATCAATCAAAGATTCCAATATGACTCTCAAACATTAGTTCTATGATTTGGTTATGGAGACTACAGGCTGGTCCTTTACTATATGGAAAAACATAAATTTTATATAAATAATTCACTCTCTTATTCAGAATTTGCTGCTAATTCTGAAATACTACTAGTCTGTCCACATAGAAGTACAAACCAAATCTGTGGCATCGGGGGTCGATGCTTTGTGCTTGTTTAAAAAATGTGACATGTAAAGAGCGTGGTGCGCTCGGCAAATACAAATCGCACAGCAGTTGGCGCGCCAAAGAAGCATTTACACAGCATTGCACTGAAATAATTATTCTCATACCTCCTGTTTCCGAGGTCTATTTACTTTGTACTTCTATGTGGACAGACTGTATTTCCAAGTTTATCTCCATCACAAGATACACTATAATTTGGTTCACCTCAAGTTCGGTAGTGACATAAGTGCGTATTTCGCTCACCGCAGTATCGAATCGCCTGCATAAAGTTAAACGCGCTGAGTGTACACGCACGCCTACAGGTGCGGTTTGTCGGTACGCTTGCAGAACAACCGCGAAAAAGCATTGATGTCACTACTGAACTTGAGGTGGACCAAATTATAACAGCAGACATTAATGACAAATCATAATGTATAGTATTCCATGCTTTATTTGTACATTAAATATTACGAATTCATAATATTAGTTACATATGTACATACAGCACCTAGTAAGTATTACTTAAAATGTGACTACAAACAGGTTAGCTAAGTAGTGCTGTTGGCGACATGTCCTTTGTCAACAACACACTTTTCATGCCTCGTCGACACAAAATAACTCTCGATGACAAAAATATAATAATAAAGAAGTTTGGATGAAAACAAAGCAGGCAGCAAAACCTAGAAGAAAACCCCTTGAATTTTCCGATATTGGCTTGTTGCTAATTATACAACGGCTTATTGTTGATTATACGATATTCTCCGAAACCCCTACTTGTGATATGCAAATGCCAATTTTTCCATGTGTTGAGACATGCAGGTAGTTAAGCAATTACAAAAATTGAAAATAATTATTTGTTTGATAGCGGGCTTTTGGCGATCCAACTCCCCATATGTTATAAACCAATATGGTGGCTTTATCAGGTGTGGTGCTATAATTATGTGTACCCCTGGGTGGTGAATTCTCAAAATGGTCTGCCAAAAACTGCTTGCCCTCCTGCTGGCTGTGCCAAAAAAATCTCCCCCCACCAAGAGTTCTGACAGGGGATGCCCCCCTGGCGCTGCCACTGGCGCTGCCACTGGCGCTTTGAAATAGAAGCAGAAATATATAACAATGCCCCATAGGATAGTACATGTACTCTTCCTGTCGTGGTTACTATGTTTTTGTGTTTAATTCTAGAAAGAAAGAGAAAAATATGAGCTTCTGATACCAACATCTCAGGCTGTCTATTTAGTTGCAATTATACTCATGTGCAAGTCACCTTTTGCATGGACCGCCATCTTGCTACCAAAACGAGGTTCTCCTGCAAGCGCATGCACAGAATGTGCATTTTGTTTCTCGCTTTTTTCTTGCATTGCGCCAGAAGGCGTTTGCAACGCTACACGGTAATTAAAGCGTGCATTTGACAGGCGTACACACACACAGCGCGCACTTTGCGGGTAGAACCTCGTTTTGAGATGACCGTGCGATTCTAAGCGAATATGTAGCCTCAACAGTCTCTCCCAGCACTTACAGCAGTAACACACGTTTGTTACTGCTACAAGTAACACACAACAGTCCATATCTTGGCGGCGCCCTTCAAATGAGGTCAATTTGAGGTCACATTTTACAATGTTACCATCTAAAACAATTAAAAAACATGGCTGCCAAGAGTGTTACCTTACCAAGTAACACTTGTAAAATATTGGCCATAACTTCCTCTTTTCAATTGACAGTCGCACCTACAGAAATGAGAGTCGCAAAGAAATTAACTGTAAACATGATCTCAAAGTACCAAGGTAACAGATTATCCAGATACAATTACGATTTGATTTCTAAATGATGTAATAGACCCCCAAAGAGGAGCATTATCACACCCAATTATGACTGATTAAAACACTTTACAAACCACAAGTCCATCTGACCTTGGTCAGTGTCCTATGTTTACTTGGGAAATACTATTCTCTTCATCCAGACACACAACAGTCACTTACTGACATGATACATATTGTTATTTAGCTCCAATAGGTGTGAATTGCAGAGACTGTTCAGATGTCACTGCTGCAGGTAACATCATCTAAACATGTCACTTGCACCAGTAACACAATGTTACTGCTGTGAGTGCCAGGAGAGACTGCTCAAGTTGTGTTTAGATATTCTGGTTGAAGTATACCTACTATTCTCACAACTTGATTGGATATTATATACTTCATTAATATATTCTTGTTCATTGATTGGTTAAAAGTGGATCACATGACCAAAAATAGTTCTACCATCAGTACTCCTATCCGTAAATAGTACCTCTAAGCCGTAAATAGTATTTTCAATGTCCCGGATGAGCCGTAAATAGTACCTCCAAGCCGTAAATAGTACTTTTGACCATGCCTTCAAGTATGCGCGCATTCGATGCGACGGAACAGTTCACGCACGCGAAACTGCCATAGCGTGATTTCGCTGCTGTAATTGGTTAGACCGATTTTAGCCTATTCGATTTTTTTTGAAGGGAAAATATAGATTGTGCTTAAATTGGTCGTGCTGTTCACTCAGGATAGAAGCTGGAGAGTCAAAACGTCAAATAATTTTTCTTTTAACCAATCAATGAACAAAGAACATATTAATGAAGTATATAAAACAAATATATACTGCCTTTATTCAAAGTTCTGGTTAAAACTATGGTCCCTCGTTGAGATCAATTAATACTATTTTCCTTCGGGGCTCGCCCTCAGGAAAATAGTACTATTGATCTCACCTCGGCCCATAGTTTTAACCAGAACCTCTCATGGCAGTATATATTTGTATACTAGTTTTATTATTTTATGTTTCTTAAAAATGTAATTGTTATAATAATAATAATAATAATAATAATGGAGCGTATTTATACCGCGCAAAAATCAAAAAGATCTCGGGGTGCGAAAACAAAAAAAAAGCAAAGGACACACAGTGAAACACAAAAACCTTAAGATTCAGGGAAAGCAAGTTGGAAAAAATGAGTTTTGCAACTACATTTGAATTGAGCGAGAGAAGTGATATTGCGGATGTTATTGGGAAGGGAATTCCAAGCTACAGGGGCAGCATAATGAAAGGAACGCTGACCGGCAGAAGATAAATTAACACGCGGGGTCCTGAGAAGTTATGTCCAATTTGATTAAGTTACCCTACCTACTAGATGATAATTTAATAGTTGACCTGTTTGTGCACATCTTCTGTTTAAATGTGAGTTTCCAAGCTTGTTTGCCAGAATTCCATTAAGTTTATATGTTTGACAAGAAATTCCCATCAGAGCTTTTTTACCAAAACTGCACTGTGGTTATCATACAACAAGACTACAGTGAAAGGCTTGCAATCCACATTTCCATTTTACAAAAGCCAGCATATTTGGCTGAACAGTTTTTGGTGAGCCGCAGATAATCAGGGCTTCAGTTTCGACGAGAATCACTGAATCAATTCTCATAATGATTCTTTTATTGAATCATGCAGTAAGTGAAGCAAATGGTTTTTGATTCTCGCAAACTGGCACGAAATCTAGGCCCTGATAATATCAAATTTTATTTATGCCTTGTTTCAACCCCAGCTTTTAATGTTGGTGTCATGAAGTTCCCTTTGTTGTTATTGCTTCCCGTATCTGTCTATCTAATTCTGTTATGATTCTATCTTGATGTGTATATACACCTGTTCTTAATAAAGTATCCCTCTCTTCGATAAGCCTTGCCACATGCTCATCCATACTAGAATCTAAGTTATGCATGTCAGGTTCAATGTTTTCTTTCTGCTGTGATGTTGTATGAGCAGTTCTGTGAGCATCTCTTTGTTCTTGACCTGTTATTTCATTTGGCTGCTGCTGCTTGTTCTGTTCTTGTTGTTTTAATCTGAAAAGATACACAAAGTTGTACATCATCATCTCTAATTATTGTCACGATAATAATACCACCACCTGATATAGTACAAAAATATATTTGAACAAGGTTTGCTTCTCTGTTGGCATGATTGAAATGTTTAGCTTCACACTACCACCAATCAGTGGCGGTGCCACAGGGGGGAGCTGTTGCCCTCCAGTAAAACCCCAAAATTACAAAAATTTCCCCTTTTTCCGGTAATTTTGCGCAAAATTGTTGATTTTGCCCCCCCAAAAAATTCACTTTGCCCCTCAATGCCCCCCAAAAAAACCATTCCTGGCGCCGCCACTGCCACCAATCATCAGATATCAGATTCCTGGTTAAGTCTGGTGGTATCCAATGCAACATAGCAAAGTGAGTTGAAAATCTATACTTACAGGTTCAGATTAATTTAAAAAATAATGTTTCCCTCGTAATGTTAAATGTTTATAATAATAATTTTTTTCTTCTATAGTGCAATACAAACTGGTTCTCAATATGCTTTACAAATATACATAAAAGCATAAACATGTGGCAACAATAATTAAATATACAGAATTACAATATGAACCAACATTTCAAAATGACTAAGGTAAAAAGTTGATGTATATTGCCGGGGTATATTGCACAGTTACAAAGACCTGTGAGAGAGCACATCAGAGGTGAGCCTATCAAGGACAGTAACATGTGAAATATACAACAAACATATGCAAAATCAAAATGCAAAAATGAACACATGATGCATATTTCACAAAAGCAGCAAATAAAATTGAGGTGCATGCTATGGGTCTTTTTTATCTTTTCAGTTTACCTAAGTCTATTGTTCAGATACGAAAAACCCAAGGGATTCAGTAAGTTTACTGTAACCTGACTTCATTGTTAACTCTGAAGTACCAATCAGCTTATTTCAATAGAGGTGATTGCCTGTGTCAATAAAAGCTGGAGATAAAAGATTATGGAACACCGGTGTCTGACCGGTGTTTTAATGGTCTAGCGCCCTCTCGTGTTTGACACTGTGAAATTGATTCACATTATTATGACAAAATGCCAATCCGAATGAAAAGGTCATTTTTTTTCTGTAAAAACGTTGGAAATCACAAAAGGTCCGCTTATAAGCACGTCGCACCCCAATGCACCTGTGCAGGGCAGCAGTGTCGCCGTTCCCTCGTATCAATGTCTATCTCCCTATTTTGCTTCCTCCCCCCTCCGAATGATCAGTCTCCCCTTCCCTTCTCTCTCCACTCGAGTTCTTCTCTTTCTAGTCTTTCCGTCTCTCCCTCTCGTCTCTTTCTTCCTCACCCCCTCCCACTCTCACTTGTTCAGTCTCAAGTATCCCCTCCCTCCCTTGCGAAATGTATCAGTATGATCTATGACTGAAAATAAGCTCTGCAAAAATAAACATTCAAAATAAACCGAGTCTTGCATATAGGCCCAACCAATTATCAGATTAGCTTGCGAATGAATAGAATAAATTATCTTTGCTCCAATGCAATTCTTTTGTATTGCATTTCAATATAAAACATGATTACCAAATCGCCACTTGTATGCGCCTCATTGGGAGATATTTGGCTATTTCAGACGCTTGTTTCATCGCCAATATGAAAGACTTTTGCTTATAACTTGGCAACATGGTTAGTATATATTTCAATGCAACACTATTTTTACGAGCTACTTACGCCTAGGCGTAAGTGCATATACACGAAACACAAGTCAATTGGAGCCGTACAATTTACCGCAAATTTAGGACCGTAAAATTTAGACTCTTCTTTTGTCTAGATTAGCACCCAACCTCTCATCTCAAGGTTTTATGTCAAAAATTAACATAACTTACAAAACAAAAACTGAAATTCACGAGCTTCAAATTATTAGTAACTAACAAAAGGCTAGAATAAAAGATTGGTCACACCTGGGAGGCTACCACTTCAGAATAACAATGACTTACAAAAACGGATACGGAAACAGAAACTGAAAAGATAAAACGATGGTATGTTTGACACCTGGCAAATGATTCTGAAGGATTATGAAACGTGTCGTGACCTTTCTTTCCTGATATTGAAAACAATCCTGAAGTCCTATCAACTTCTATGCTTAACGTTTTGATAAACTTCTCTTTCAAGTTAATTGAATATGTGCCTTCAGATGAGATTTTACTTAGACCAAAAAAAAAAGGTTTGTCTTCAAGCTTGCACACGCATTTGTAAAATCGCTGGATTTGAAAAAAAAAGAAATGCAGAAATTTTTTTTTTAGTTTTCTTTAGTTTTTTCCGGAAAAATTTGGAGAATATCAGACTTTTTTTCTCAAAATACCATAAAAATACCAAGTCGGGGGGAAAAAATCGCATTTTGCATTTGTTTTCAAACCACTCGTGAGCTTTGAGACAAATTGTGGTTTTTTTTTTTTTTTACAGCTTATAAATTTACACCTGGACACCCAGGCAAGCAAGAGCCATGTTATCACAACTTGCCCAATGTGTTTACAGCTAGAACTTTTCAGGAAGACTTTTATAAAAAACCACTGATCATGAATGTTTGCACTCAATGGACACTGTATTCAAGACCCTGCATCAAGTAAGAGCAACATGATACATGATTGGTGTGATCAATCACACCACGCCATGTCTTCACTGGGCAAGAAAACCCATATACTTTTGGCCCTTGAACATGGATAAAGCCTTGTAGGTGTAGACTTTATATTGAAGAGGTTGCTTCATCCATGTTCAAGGGCCAAAAGTACATGCAGGAAACACATCATATTTACTTGTGGCCCTTGAACATGTAGGTGTAGACTTTATATTGAATGGTTTGCTTCATCCATGTTCAAGGGCAAAAAGTACATATGAGGTTTTCCCGCCCAGTGACGATGTGCTAATTGAATGTAGTGTCTTTCTGAATTTATTTCCAAAGATTTCCAATCAGCTGCTGACAATGGGCAAGTGCCAAATTGGGCTATTCCACTTGAAATCCATACACCCCCTATGGAAGACATGACCTTAATCTCCCACACATGGGGCGTAGATTTCAAATGGAGTCACACATTCAAGTAACCCCATTTGAAATTCACACTCCCTGTGCAAGAGATTTACATCATTTCTTCCATAGGTGGTGTAAGGATTTCAACTAGAATAGCCCATTGTCCCCTTGATCCAATCCATTCCTACCTGTCCAACTCTCCTTTGATATCCTCTAGTTCTTTCCTCTCGGACTTCACCACCTCTTTCTCTTCGGCAGCTAGGTATCTCAGACGCATGTGTTCCAGCTCTTGCTGCTGGCGCTTCAATCTTGCCTGCGCTTCTGTGTGTTCTCGTTGCTTCAGACGTGCTAACTCCTTCAGTGCACGCCCCCATTGCTGCTTGTAGTGAATTTTTGATTTGGTTACTGATTCCAACTTGCGCTCAAGTTCAACCTTTATCAAAATTAATGGAAATGTCAATATTTTAATGCAGATCGCTTCAGATTACTGTATAAGCTGTTATTTTTGTGTACAGAATTTTTCATGATTTTTGGCTTTTTGGAAATTGTGCAAGTTGTTTGTCTTACTTTTTGAAAACTGTATTTTCTGTTACTGTTATTTTCACGCCTGCACATCCACTCACAAAATTTACGCAAATAAAGCTCTCCCAAAAATAACAAAGTATACAATACTTACAGTTGAGTCATGCAATAGTTGGCACTAAACTCAGTATTAAAATTGATTTCAAGATTGTGTAACCGATTGCTTAAAAAAATTTTGGATAAAGTGCACAATTTTACTCTTGTACTCACACCCACACAACATGTAACAAGGTGTCGAGCAAGGCATATTTTACTTGAAAAATATTTCATAGCATTTCTAGGGTTAAAGTGATAGACTACTAAATAGCAGCATTGGGCTATTCCATTAAAAATTTCCTTGTGAAAGATTTCACTACCATCTCAATTCCAGCTGTATCTTATGTTAAATTCCATTTGAAAATTGTTGAAATTGATCAACTCCAGTTGAATTTTGCACAATCTTGCATAAACTTGGTGACAATTTTGTTTGGATTTCCAAAATCGTTTGCACCTCTTCCATTTTTCAGGGGTATGAGAGGCCACAAACCAAAAACAAGGAAAATTACTAAAAACGCTGAAAAACAGCGTAAAATTGGGGTAAAAATGCCAAATATGGGCTGATAATAAAAGAAAAGACATAAATTTTGGCAACAAAAAATGAGGAAATCAGCTGAAAAGAGGAACTCTCACACCCCTGAGGGTAATTTTTTATGGATGAAAATGGTTGGGATCTGGAATAATAACTGTTGAATTTGGTTGCAATGCTAAAATCTTCCTCAAGTGGGTGTGGTTTTCAAATGGAATGGGCTATTCCAGTTGAAATCCATACACCCTCCCTAAACTAATTCCAATCAGCCGTCTACACTTCGCATGTACTGTGTATGCTTCGTAGTGACGACTGATTATCTTACAGCCAATATCATGACGGACTTCTGAAAACTATTCAATGCGACTTCAGTTAGTGCGCCGTAGCGCGACTGACTAGCGGCGCCAGCGTATCAGCGCCGCTGTGACAAGATCGCGCTCTGAACTTCTAAAAACAACAAACTCGGTCAAAAGGTCAATTTGGACACAACTCAAAGATGCTCTATGCCACAGGAATCCTGTTGCAAAATCCGTCACTTTTTTTCCACGTAGTTTTCTCAGTCGTCAATCCAGACGGTTGACGACTGAGGGCAGCAGTCTAACACCCTCCCTATGGAAAACTTGACCTTTATCTTTCACACAGGGAGTGTGACTTTCAAATGGGGTTACCTGAATGGGTGACTCTATTTGAAATTCTACACCCCTATAGTAATGTATGTATTTCAACTGGAATAACATAATACATATCATTTTGCTATGTAACACCAGCTACTTGGTGTCGACCATGAATCTTTGCTTGTAGCGTCAAAATCAATTACACATACACAACACAAGTTTAATCACTTCGCTGTAGTAATTTATGATACACTTCCATAAACGGATAACATCACATTCATAATTCCATGTACATGGAGTTACTATACACAGAAAGGACTTGATTTTTTAAAACATCATTTTTATGCAATTTGGAGTCGCCTGAGTGGGTCAGTAAATTATAGATATGTCCAGTTTTATGTGTGTCAACAGTTGCGCTCAGTTTGACACATCAAATCAACATGTACACACACATTCATCCAGATGAAAGAGGGAAGAGAAGAAATCAACTAATTATTATTTTCAGTACACACCTTTTCTAATGTGAGAAGATTGAGTTCTGATTGAAGCTTGACCTCTGGTTTACTGCTCAGCTGTCGACGGAATTCTTGAAATTCCTGGTCCCTCCGCTGTAGCTGTTGCTGTGCTTCAGCGAGCTGTTCAGCTAATCTTTGCTTTTCTTCTTCCAATAAATGTACTTTGGATCTAGCAGATAATATTGGAATTAATAAAGACATACAATTAACATATTTGCTGGGTACAAGAGCTCAAATTGGAATTCTGGTGGAATTTCAGCAAAAGTTGCACCTCTGAACAGGTCTATATCCACAAGAATTGGTTGAAGCTCACATCCCAGGGGGCCCACATTTTACCAACTATATAGACCTTTTCCTGTGATGTCACTTAATCGATATTGGGGTCCTAGATGTAAACAAACAACACATGTGTTCCCCATGTACCTGTGATGTGAAAACACCAAACACTGTGTACTTGCTCATCGGTTTTGTTATCTTTCACTCCAGCTTCCACAAAATAATTGTTTAAATGAGAACGGTTTACTGTTTACCTTTGCTTCAGCATGTTTTGATACTACAAAATACAAAAGATACAGAAAAAATGTGATGCTATTTGAAAATCAATCTTTGTTTTGCTTTACAGTTTTGTTTACTTCTTACGGGTTGACAAACTTAACACGTACTACGAGCTGGTAGTCTTATGCAGGACGTCTAGCGTCGTGCAAAGTTGATCGTGCACGCCAGTGCGGTATTTGCGTTTGAGCGAGGATAAATGCTAGACCCAGTTTCAATTGATCGGTGATGTCTGGGAAAAAGGTCTATTAGAGCCCCTTTTTTGGTGAGTGTTCTGGGTACTACTGTCCCCAACTTATAAGTTCCACCTAAATATTTTTTTTAAATAAATCGAAAAATATTTAACAAAATGCAAACGTGTAAAAAGGTATGGGTAGCGGTATTTGTTTTACACATATGGACCAAATTATAGTGTCACACGTCATTGCATCCAATCACAATGGTTCATTATGTAAAAAAAGAGACCGTTTTAAACAGTGTTAAAAGTTGCATCTGAGTCCATAGGAGTCAGCTCTCAAACAATACAGTAGGCCAGGTCTATTCATGTGTTTGTTGACGAAAACCTGACTACTATGGACTTAGGTGCAACCTCTGCAGCCTCTTTTCTTACACAATTAACCATTGTGACTGAACGCAATGACATGTGATGCTCTAATTTGGTCCATACAAATAGGGCTATATATATCTTTTTACATTTTTACATTTCGTAAAATATTTTTTGACTTATTCTAAAAAGTATTGGGGGGGGGGAACTTATAAGTTGTGGACCGTATATAAGGTCTACACAGAGTACGCCTAGTAGTATCAAGTTAGAGATTATACAGCTTACAGAATAAAGATGTCTAATCACTCAATAAAGTCTTGACAATAGGCTAATTTGGTGTAGGCTTACATCAAGTATTGACTTGTTCAGATGCTATTTGGTAGGGGCAATAATTATTAAGCCTACAATTCTGTGATGCCACTCACTTTTCAATTTGAACCTGGTGTACACAGTCCTCTTTCATTCTTCTTGATGCCTCCTTCAGCTCTGTCAACTGATGATCATGCTCCCTCTGTAAATCTTGCCGTAATCGCACCACCTCACTCTCGTTGGCAGCGAGCTGGCGCTCTCTCTTGTCAATATCTGCAAGAGCATTGCGGAGTTGGTCCTCCAAATGATTGTACTCGTCAACCTGAGATTAAAGATAGGGTAAATGATACATATAATTGCTCAATTGCTGAAATGAGACAAATGTCCTAATTTAAGCTGAACTAAAGAGGCTGCACACAGGGTTCGTAGGTTTTTGCCGCAGGTGGAAAAAACGCTTGGAAAAAACAATTTTTGCCAGTTTTTGCTGGCAAAAATGGCAAAAACTAAAAAAGTGATTTATAGTTCAGTTTTTTTTATCTCAAAACAAAGTTACAAAAATCAGATTCAAAACTTTTTCATTTTAAGGACTTGATGAGACAAAAATTATGTTGAATGATTCATTAAAAGTTGTGTGTTGCTGTTTGCTCTTTCTGTATTATTTTTTAATATTTGAGTGACTATATGTGAGTTTTTGCCATTTTTGCCGGTTTAAACCAGGCAAAAACGGGCAAAAACAGGTTTTGCCATTTTTTTGCCGGCAAAAACCAAACCCTGGCTGCACACTTATACTTATGACTATGATGCCCACATAAAACAACAGAGGGAATGATTTGTTTTTCTAAATATAATTGAGAGTAAAGAAGGAACACAAAAACAAAATAAGAAAAGAAAAACAACACAATCACATCACTTTTGAAATCTTTGGTATAGAATGCGGAGCTAACTTAATAAAGATGCTACAAACCAACCCTTGCATAAACCTAAGTTGTTTTCCGTAAAGTGTCGGATGCTACGTAGCAACCTTGTCTTCTAACTTGCATGAACCTACCTTTTTCTTGACAAGAATTTCCCTTTCCCTGTCTCTTCTCTTCCATTCTTCAGCCAGAGATTGCATATATTGTAACTCCTTTTCTTTGAGCTGTGAAATACAAACGTATGTTTATTGACAGTAACAACAACATTGCATTTTATATTGATAAGGTGAAACACATTTGAACAGAAAAAAGGGGAGATATTCAAATTCTACTACAAATTTATGGTATTTGCCTTGGTCACTCTTTGAAAGTTACTTTAAGTTAGGATGGAAATAACACTGCATGATGGGGATCAGCTTGTAATAGGCGGGACTCCTAATATCATGGATTGATATAGACTGTCGTATAGAATGACAAACTGCGCTTTGCGTGACGGACATGCACTTTTGTGAATTTACGCATGCGTACTTTGGGACTTTATCGACTCGTGCAGTAACAAAATCCGAATATTTCTCGCCTATTACGAGCTGATTGTAGCATAGCAAATAATCCATATCCCATCATGCACTATTCCAGGGTACCACTTACTCTCATCTCCGCCCTTAATTTTGAACATGGCACACAAAGCCTGACATTTGAATGTGGATATGAGAATATCTGTCATAGAAGTACTCCCTGACCACCCTGGAATGAATGGGGCTTTATGGGACATGAAAAAGGTTTATACCTCATGTTCAAAGTGTCCAGCTTGCTGCTCCTTCCACATCTCCAGTTCCATGGCAGCCTTGTATTCTGCAGTTTCCCTGGGGTCTGGTGGTTCTACTGGTTCATCAGGATGCAGAGGAGGAGGAGGCGGTGCTCTTGCTGATGCAGATGTACTTGTCTATGAGGGAAGAAAATGTAGACAAAATTTGTTCATGGAGAATTGCTTTGGTATAAAACTATTTTGATTATCAAATACAGTGTAAGTTTAAATATAAGCATAGTCACTTTGTATTTCTCTGCTCTATTTCATTTGCTCTAGTCCAAACATTGTGCTATGAAAAGCTGTTACAGTACAAACAAGATCATTTCTGAAGTTCATGGTGCGCAGTAACAAAGGTCACTTATGATGTGGGCATCAGCGTGACAAATCTAGGATTTACTGAAAAGGTGAATAAATACCTGTGATTTATCTGCTCCTACGATGATTTGCTGTGCTCTTATTGGTCCAAAATCCTCTAATCCCAAGACTACCATCAACTCGGCAACTTGAACTGGTTTCCCTTCTGTTGTCTCGGCACATGCACTTTCCCTACAGATTTGACGCCATCCCTCTGGGCCACCAACATGTGCAGACTGTATTGAATGCGAATGCAGAAAAATAAGTTGCTGCACATCATAAAGTATTATTCAGATTTCCTTTTACAAATTAAGCGTACTGCTAGCCGACCAGCCGTCCAGCGCGTATTATTTTGCACATGGTCCGATGCACACACTTGACGTCGCGCACAAATACGCGATGGTTAATTTGTAAAAGGGAATCTGAATAATACTTTAGGAAGCTTTATTCTGTATATTAAATCTAATACTGGAACTAAAATTTGCAACTCACTTTGCTATGTTGCGTCCGAAAACATCGGACTTCATCAGGCATCTATCTGATTGATGATGTTGTGACGTCAAATGTGATGACGTCAGACGGCGAGGAATGTTTCGTAATGCCAGGTCCCATGCGCGTGACAACTGGAAGCAGAGTCCCCCTTTCTTGTTGATGGCGGGCTCCTCCACTCTCTCCCATATGGATTCTCTGACTCCTCTCTCGAACCACCTCTCCTTACCGAGGGGGACGGTCTGACATCATCACATCTGAAGTCACAACATCATCAATCAGATGCCTGACGAAGTCAGATGTTTTCGGACGCAACATAGCAAAGTGAGTTGCAAATTTTTAGTTCTAGTACTACTGGATGAATAATCTACACCAAGATATCATAGGAAGCTAATCAATAAAAAAAACACCAGACTACAACATCCTGTATACAGTCAGGTAGAGCTTTCTGCTTGTTAGCTACCTACGATATTGTGCTAATATTTTGAAATCAAAATTTACTGTATCGACAAAATGAAATAATAATGTAACACAAATCTGAATTCAAGTACAGATATACATAATTATATTAGATTCTTGCACTTGCAGATTTTATGAAAGATTAAATGGCTTTGGACCTCAATCATATCCCTAGAAACAAGTTTCAGCATAAGTATTATTGATCTCTACCTAATGACAAAATGAGCTATTCCAGTTGAAATCCATACCCCCCCCTGCCTATGGATGACATCACATTATTTATCTCCTACACAGGGGGTGTAGATTTCAAATGGAGTTACCCATTCAGGTAAGCCCAATTTGAATTTCACACTCTCTGTGTGGAAGATTAAAACCATAATGTACCATTCCATCAAATTTTAATTTGTTATACTTTACCCAAAATACTGAAATAATATTAGTAATAACTGCCGGAAAGGCTTTCAGTCCATTTTAAGCTTAAATAGCGAGGGAAAGTAAAAGAAACCCCACTGGCTATTTTGGTCGTTTAACATGGAGTTCTATGGCGGACATAAAGTTATAATTATGACTTTTTGTCAAAATGTCTCTGTTGACATACAAACACAAATTTGGCTGATTCCATTTAGGTGTAAGATAGGACATGTTTAAACATAACAAATATGCCAAAAAATCAGGTTTGAAAAAAAATGAACCAATTTCATATTATAAGATTGTACATTATTGCTTTGAGGTCAGGTCTTATCCATAGGGGTTGTTTTAGGTTTTCACTGGAATAGCACAATAGAATAGAATACTGCATAGTGTGGTGTTAATGAGCTCCTCAATTAAAATGCACACCTGATCAAACATTCATCTATACTAGTACATATCTGTCTGATATGCAATAGAGGTAGTTATTGTGACGTCTACGCCGCCATCTTGTGGGTATGGAGTGCCTTGTTGCTATAAGATCACCGCGTTAACGCTTGACCGAAGAGGTGCGTCACAGGCTGCGACTTCTGTGTAATCGGGGCGTAATGTCTAACGCATGACATGCAGAACGGCAGTACCCACAAAGATGGCGGATCCTCATGGAAAAGGCTGAGGGCCTCTATTATGCATTATAACACAACTATAACATACAGGCATCATCTCGTTATACAAATAAAATCACAGGAAAACATACCGCAACTCTTGCCTTCTCAGCCTGCAAGATTCCAGCCAGTGACACTCTGGCTATTCCAAGCAACACATCTTTACTGTATGAATCACGATGCCAAACTTCCACAAGCAGTGGTACCCTGTACAGGGGAATGGAAAGTGAGACATGCAATTCAATGTTAAAGGTCTACCCCCACATCTGGAATAATGAACTACATAATTGAGTTATGTGGCCCAGGGCATGTCAGTCCAGACACCACCTAAGTCCAGACAAGTATGCAAGTATTATAGGAGTGTGATCTATAAGGACAAGGTCACCTACCAGTTGACCAGGCCAACGATTGTGGACCTTTAAGAAATAAAACATAACATTTATCATCACACAAAACAGTAATGGTAGTGGCTCAATTAAACAAGCAAAACATAAACAAACTAATCCATTGACCATCCAAACATGGTACTTTTAGTTTGTAGTAGGTTTCTCAGAAAAAATGCATGCAATCTATGGAAAAAAAAAAGTTATATTTCTACAGTATGCCTAACATTAAACACATTAAACCTATAGGTTTTACTTCCATTGTAACTATCAAAAAGAATAAACTAGTCGATAGATGGGGTACATGTGACATCAAACTACCGACCAATTTCCAGGAACTTCAAGTGCCCATGTTTTAAAAACTTGCTCAATGTCAGATAAAGGGTTTGAACAGTAAGGAGATTATATGTGATGCGATCAAGCAAAATCAGTCGGAACTCAGAAATATCAAATTTTTAGTTTCTTATAGGATAGTAAAAAGCATTTACAAAGCTGCATTTTGTAGAAAACCCCACTGAAATTGAACAACCAGTTCTAAAGATATGAGCAACTAAAGAGTTTCCAAAACAGGAGGAAACAAAAAGAAATATTTCCTTTGTTTGGCTATATATCTCAAAATCAATATTTCCGAGTTCCGACTGATTTTGCTTGATTGCATCACATATGCTATTACTTCAGGTATATCAATAGCTCAGTTTCTATTATAAAATTAGAGATTCATCCAATAATATTGGATAATCTTCTAATCTAACCATCATATTACCTGAATAATGTTTCATGTAGCTGATGAGGAGTTGTTGCAAAGTCAAAGGCACAAAACGAGTGCGGTAATAATACTTCAGTATGTTTGCGTACTTCTACAGGTGGATGAGTCATGATTGGTGCTGAGCTACCAAAGAATGGGTAGGAATACCTGTACAAAATGTGACAACAATGGTGATGATAGATAATAAGCTTCCATTGTATAATTGAAGACCGAAATAAAAAGACTAGTTTGCGTATGACCGTATTACGTCCTATCAACCAGACCAGAAATGCTGGAGGTCAGCAACCAATCACGTTGCACCTTTGCCCTGATGTCAGACGCCCAACTAGTCTTTATTAATTTTGTATTCCATTATACCTATCCTGGCAATTTCTGAGCTTTACATATCTTGAAGCCTGTGCTGTTATATAATCATTTAGATTATGTTTAAGGTATAAGTATGCATCAGAATGAATTTCATTGAAAAACCAAGAAATTATGAAAAAACTGGATAAAACATGTAAAATAAGACCAAAATGCCCCAGACTAAAATGAATACAACTGTACACAATTTGGGCAAAACCATAGAAATTCCTGTTTAAAAAAGGGAAATTCGCATGCATGTATAAGGCTAGGTTTACAGGACTTACTCTAATAGCTCAATAGTCCAAATAGTTAAATGAAGGTACACTACTTTTGACTGTTTTATGTGATTATACAATGCAATTTATGGTGCCCTTATTCACTGATTCATTTGGTAAGTGTTCATTTATATGCTAAGAGTGTTCTTTCTACTTTTAACTCTTTAAATATGAGAAACTTTAAGGATTATTATATCAAATGACTTGGAATGTTATATAAGTTTGTAAATTATCAGCATGCATATAAATAACAGCTTGTGCAAAACATACTCATCATACTTAAATTCTTTAGATGTACTGAATTTAAGTCATAATGTACGATTTCCATCAAATTTGAATTTTGTTATTATTTATTCGAAATGTTGAAATAATATTAGTAATAACTGCTGGGAAGGGTTCCTGTCCATTTTAAGCTGAAATAACAAGCTAAAGTGAAAGAAATCTTACTGGTTATTTTGGCCATTTAAAATGCAGTTCTATGGGAGGACATAAGTCATAATAAAAATTATGACCTTATGTCAAACTTTGCTCTGTTGACCTACAAAGACAAAAAAAATGGCTGATTCCATTTGGGTGCAAGTTAGGACATGTGTAAACATTACAAATATGTTTTTAAAAAATCAGGTTTGAAAAAAATTAAACAATTTTATATTATAAGATTGTACATTATGGCTTTAAGTAAGAGCAATCAAGCCAACTGACCTGAGATAAATATTGAGAGCACCTCCTGTGACCACATCCTTGATTAGTCTTAGATCAATAGAGAAACTAAAATGGTGGGCAGCAGCATCTACAACAACTTGAGCATGGCTACTTGTGCTGGTTGATTCACCTTCCCTCTGGGGTGGATGTGTCTGCAATTTTGCTCCTTGATGAGGTGGTGTTTGCTTCTGAGGTTGAGTTGCCTTGGAATCTGTAGCAGGACGGTGAGGCTCAGATGCACCTGTGAAAGCGATTCAGATTTAATTGGACTTTCCTTTCCCCAAGTTTAATGGTACAAAGAATACATTTATATACAGATCAAATGATATATTTTTAAAAAACATGCGGATTACTAGTTCTAAATCAGATGGATCAATTACATCGAACACTTAGAGTATTTTGGTGAAACTGTTAAACAAA
The DNA here is from genome assembly GCF_039555335.1 of Amphiura filiformis. Taxonomy (NCBI): domain Eukaryota; kingdom Metazoa; phylum Echinodermata; class Ophiuroidea; order Amphilepidida; family Amphiuridae; genus Amphiura; species Amphiura filiformis. The sequence continues at coordinate 29,526,370 of NC_092635.1, forward strand.
AAACACTAGTATTTCCGTTGGTCTTGACAAAGTGCTAAAAGTAACAGGCATATCACTTGTTGGTAACAAGGCAAGAAAATTAATTCTAACTTCTTTTAAAGGTGGTATTCTTTATTAAATTAGAATTTAAACATGCTTAAAAGTGCATAATTTTAGAGCTACATGCAAGTGGAACATAAGAAATTACATTTAAAGCACAAATTTTGCATGTTCATTTAAACCTGCGTCCACTTTTGCAAAGACTTGCAATAATCAAATAAATTTTAACCTTTTCTGTGCTGCATTTGGACACATATACTGCTAATATTGTCTCTGTGAAATATACTTCTGGATCTCCAATGATCAACTTACCAGTATATTTACCCTGCCTGTGTTTCCTCCCTCCATCCTCCTCCTCATCTTCAATGCTTGCTACATCTCCTTCAGTACCGCTCCCATTATCAAGTGATGTGAGGGATACATCAGGATGCTTGGTTGCTGGGCGAGCAAGCTTCTCTGGTGGTGAGTCATGAGGTGAGACAGTCTTCTTAGATGGTTTCTGTTGTCTGGGTGGTGTACTTGGTTGTGGCGGCTGTTGTGTAGGAAGCTCAGGTTGTGATGGTGTTGGTTGAGATACTGAGGGCTGCTTTTATATGAAAATAGATTATGTTTGTTTTATTATTTCAAATACTAAGATTGGTAACTTTTCTGTTTCGGGAGCTCTATTGTTCAGAAACGAAAACGCAAGGGATTTATGTGAATTGATCTGCTCCTTGAATTCATTGAAGTAACAATCAGCTGATTTCAATAGGTAGATACCTGCATGCCTGTTGTTAATAAAGGCGGGATAAGACAAGAATGGAACACCCACAGTGTGTGGATGACCGGTGTTTTTAGTGGTCTAGCGCCCCTTTCGCTCGCTTTAATGTCCTCTAATACCGATAGGCCTTTGATGTTGGTAAACTGATTCACATGTCATGTGACAAAATGCCAATCCGAATGAAAAGGTCGAATTTTCTGTAAAAACGTTGAAATATAGGCCCAATTGTCAGATTAACAATTTATTGTCATACCATGTCATATTTATTCAACATCGTCATCATCCTCCCCCCCCCCCCCCCTCCCCTCCTCTCCTCCCCCCCTCCCCTCCCCTCTCCTCTACCAGATCATCTCCGCGTCTCATCATCCCCACTCTCTCAAATAATATACATTTAAAATAGATTTGAGTCTAGCAATTTTGCCTGAAGCAATTATCAGATTACCAATCCCAATGAAAGAAATCCTATTCGTTTCACTTCAACGCACTTCTCTGGTGTTGCATATTACCAAGTTTTAAGGTGTATTTGGGAAGAAAATAATTCCCCATTTAATCGCTACATAAGCATAATATGACCGATTTTTGCGTGATTGCACGTCGAACAAGTATACGTAATTCTTGGCAACACTGATTACTATTGATTAATTTATATTAATCATGTTAATGTATATTTCGACGCTGGGTTATTTTCAGGAGATACTCCCGCTTAGGCTGGAGTACCTATACACCCAACGCAAGTCAATTGAAGCCGTACACTTTATCGCGAATTTACCACCGTAAAATTTAGACACTTCTTTTGTCTAGATTAGCATCAACCCTCTCATCTCACGCTTTTCATGTCAGAAATTAACATAACTCCCGAAACCGAAACAGAAGTTATCTTCGTTCAACTTTTCTGTAGTCAACAAAAGACTAGAATAAAAGGATTGGTCACACGTACCAAGCTAACACTTCAAAATAACAATGAGATCCGAAACCGAAACCGGAAACCGAAACAGAAACAGAAAAGATGAAAGGACCCATAGTCAGTCATTTGTGACAGCAATGGGTTATTCCAGTTGAAATCTATACTTCCCCCATGGAAGACATGACCTTAATATCCCACACAGGGGGTGTAGATTTCAAATGGAGTCACCCATTCAAGTAATCCAATTTGAAATTCATACTCCCTGTGTGGAAAATCAAGATCATGTCTTCCATATATGCCATATTTCCTAGAATAGTCGCCCCCCTTCAATTAAATTCCCCCACCACTTTTTTCAACTGAGATATATCAAAAATGCTGATATTTCCATGCTATTTTGTATAGTAAGTTAACCAAGGTGCACACATGGTCGCTAATGGCATCGGTAATTGGCAAAAATATGGTCGTGAACCCGGAAGTGAACCAGAAGTCATCATTCCTAAGTTCATAGTTTTGAGTTTTAAGCTTACCTGATGATTTTATCGGGAATTATTGTTCTAAAAATGACCTCTACTAAACGCTCCCCTTTTGGAAAATGCAAGCCCCTGAGGGCGACTATTCAAGGAAATAAGGTAGGGAGTAAATGGATTTCAAATGGACTAGCCCAATAAATAATGGCATATGCTTCCACAATTTGTCATATCACCTTTTGCATCACAATTCCAACAATCTACATTCATAATCAAATTGAATACATTTTACTCTTACCTTCAATCCACCTGTCGGTAATGGCATCTCCTCTCTCCTCAATGCAACTGATACACCTACACAAGGAGCTCTACTAGCATCCACGGGTGGCAACTTCTGCTGTACAAGGGCGGGAGGAACCAGTCTGAAACTCCCTTCCACTGTCAGGGGATGGCGGTTGATGGCAGATGTATCCTGAACTAGCAAGGAGGTAAAAGGTATGTCTGCACTACCAAGGGATTTGTCACCACTGCATAGGTTTACCTGAATAACAAAAGGCAAATAACAAATTTCTCAGTAGGGAAGTAAAATTTATATTGAATACAGCATCAGTGGAGCATTATCACAGAAATATTTTGTCTGGTATGATAGACTTCACCATATTTTAAAGATGTACTGTAATTAACCAAAAAAGAAAAATCATTCCGACATGGAAGGATGTATTTTAATTGGATCATACATTCCAGGAAGACCTCTGTGGTAGCGAATACTGTCTTGCAATATAAAAACAATCTACTTACGGCTGATATAAGTGGTAATTTGTTGGTGGGAAAGGTGTGATGCATGGTAGTAATAAAAGTAGACATAAAACTGTTGCAGTCTGTGTCAGTTATCAATAATTATGCTATAGTAATACACAGAAATTTACTATAGGATTTGTATTTCCCCTTCCTGTAATGTATACTTTGATCAGCACTAAATAAGTAGAAATTTAGGGTTTTTGTTATCAATAGGTTATAAAATTAAATGTTAATCCAATTTGTTCAAATTTGGGGAAAAGAATCCATTGAAACTCATTGTACAGGCCATGTGTTCATCTTTCTCAACTTCCTAGGCACAATTTCCAATTTTATAATACCATAACTTACAAACTCATATCTTCGCTTAGGAATGTCCAATTTCATTGGGGAAAACGGTGTTGTGGAGCAAAATATCTCTATATTTAAGATATGTAAAAACCTCAAAATTGATAGCCTGCCCAAAAGTGTCTCCTTTTGACACGGGCCGTCACATATTTTTTTACTATGTAAATTTTGCATGCAAGTAATTAAATTTTGCATGCAAGTAATTAATTTTATTGATTCAGTTGATTTTGTTGTGTTTTGTATAGGTTAAATTTATGAACTTCCTCTGTCAAAGCCTACTATGCGCATTCCACATTTGTTGTTTTGTTCTTTTGTGCTTTAAAGCACTCCATTTTTTGTGCAATATGCATTGTATGTTTTCCAATTTCTTGCCTCTTGCACTGGTGCCTATTTCACATTTCCATTTTTTGCTGCTTCTGCGTGTGCCATTTTTGTTTTGCTCCTTGTGTAAAATATGCATCTTGTGTTCTTTTGGCTTTGATTTTGTTATATATTTCACATGCTACTGTCCCCCTTTGCTCGCCTCTGACGTAACTGTGCAATATACATCAACTTTTTTCTTTGTTAATTTTAAAATGTTAGTTCGTATCTTAATGCTGTATATTTAAATATTGTTGCAATGTGTTTATGCTTTTATGTATGCTTTGTAAAGCGCATTGAGATTTGTTTGTAATGCGCTATATAAGAATAAATTATTATTATTATTATTATTATTATCCCGCTTTAGACACATTTTGACTTAGAAACACCTTTCAGCCCAGTGTCATTGAGTAAAATATGGGCTTTCCGCTGATACTCAAATCTCCATTTTGATAGAGAACAAAATATGAGTAAGGTTGCTGATTGGGCTGTCCCCCTTCCTAGTTATAACCACAAGCTTGTCTAAAAGTTCAACTTATCCAAAGATATACCTTACACACTGAAATTACAAACATAATATTTACATGTTTTCTTTAGCAGTATAGCTTACATAGCAAGCAGGTTGGGAAAATATAATGTTGAATTATGGTACAATAAAATATCCTTACTTGGAAAATGGATTCTTTCATCAAGAATGCATAGAGAGCCCTGATACTACTGCGAAGCCTTACAGATGCTCTCTCAGCTGCAAAGTTTGGATTGAGAAGGTCACGAAAGGCTTCATTAGTCACATCATTGCCAAACAAGGAGTAGTAGAAGAAGAAACCACTGTCTTGAGCAGGAAGCGGTCTGTCTGATGGGACAAGCTGCAAACCATACAATTAAAATCAATTGATTAATCTAATGTTAAAGATACTATACTGGGCCAAAAAAGTATCCTTACACTTCGAACAATAATCACAATTTCAAAACTGAATCATAATGGGGTAAATTTGTTTTTTTTAAATAGATGCGCTATCTAATCCTGCACATTATGACACCACACACATTGAATCCAATGTGACATCAAGAAGTAAAGTTACAAGCAATTGTATAGATGAAGGTCCAGTTTAATGAGTGACAAACTGGCCTATACAAGGCACAAAGAGATTCCAATATGCGCAACAAATACAGTTTCTTCAATGAAACTTCATTTAAAGCAGTTTTTATTTCAGTTTTTACTTCTCTGTACTTCTCATAACTTTCATTTTATTTGTCAGCTCTTTTGTTTCAGTTTTGTTTTGTTCCTTTTGTTTTAAGGGCTGGGGTATGAATACGAAGAATGTCATTCTGATATCAAATAATTTTGATTTTTTGAAATTTGCAATTTAATACACATTTTATTGCAAATCATTAAAAATTGATATTTTTGATATTTAACGGTACTTGAAGTAAACTTTGTAAATCTGATGATTTATACTTAAAGTGTATGTAGGTGGGATGAAAAGTCGACGATCAATTGAAAATTTTGACCTTTTCAGATGGAAGATATGGATTTTTTCCCCAAAACACCAAAAAAAATTAGGTCTTTTGGGAAAAAAAATCCATATCTTCAATATGAAAGGTAAAAATTTTCAATTGACTGTCGGCTTTTCCTCCCTGCTACATACACTTTAAGAATATATCATTAGATTTATATAATTTACTTCGAGGACTGTTATATATCAAAAATTTGAAAAAAAAATCTAATTTTCATAATTTGTCATAAAATTTGTATTATATTATGATTTTCAAAAATGAAAATTATTTGATATCAGAAAGACATGCTTCAGTATTCAGAATGCAATTCGATAGGTCTGAGGTGCTCTCATGTCCCACAAAAATACTGTCGAAAAGCAATAAACGCTCATTTTAGATCCCTTAAATTAAAGTCACACACAAATTAGCCATTTACCACTCTCAAACCAGATCGTGGAGTTTTGAATAGGTCAGTTTGTCACTTTTAAAACTGGACCCTGGTCTAATCAAATGCTTGTAAATTTGCTTCTTGAAATCACATTGGATTCAATGGGGTGTCATAATGTGCCGGATTAGATAGTGCATCTATTAAAAAACGAATTTACCCGAATATGTTTCAGTTTTGAAATTGTGATTATTTTTCCAAGTGTAAGTACAAAAGGAATATGTTTACCCATTGCTGTGCCATTTCGAGATAGCTGCTTGGAAGTTGCAGTGCAAAAAGCGCAAAATAAGTATAGAGTCAAAATTTCTACTCTTTAGTTCAGTAAGTGAAGTTATAATTCTGTAGCAACAGGTATCTTTTCACCATCATTTTTAATTCCAAAATAAATTCACCTTAAACAACAGTCAGACAAATTAATTTTCCTCTTCCATTCACCATTTTACCAGTTGTATTGTGCTGACCACCCCCCCCCAAAAAAAACCCCAACCCTGTTCTGCGGGCCCATCCGACCCAATTTTACATCTTAAGGATACTTGAATTTTTGCTGTATATGTATGTAAAATCAACTGGTTTTGTTTTAGTAAAAGTGAATTGATTTTGAGTACAAGTTTTTTTGGCTCATTTAAAAAAAAAAAAAATCATACTTCAAAAGGTAGGTCTGGCTGAAAGGCCTGAAATTTCGGCATTCATTTGAACAGGAAGAATTTGCTTCCCATTTCTTTTAAATCTGAGTCTATCACACCCGTAAACAGGGTCTTCCTTTTTTCATTGCCTAAAACTTATTGTTTGATAGTGGCCTAACATCTGATTTCACCTGACTACTTACCTGAGCAAGGTGTGCTGCATAAGCAATAGTAATAGACAGGACAAAACTTTCAGTGCATAGATCAGGTGGTCCAATCTGATAATAGCCATCAGTGTCATGTAGAATGGGTTGAAGGTACCGCAGGTCTGTTTCTGGATCCTCAGGATATTCTTCTTCATTATCTGGTGCTACTGTGAAATTGATGCAATATTTAAATGTACAGATTATAATATAATAAATGTAATATTCTATGATGTCATTTAGGGCTCTTTTTGAAATTCCCTTACACAGGAAGGTGTGCGCCATCCTGCAGCTTTCCTGTGCTAGCCTTCTTTTGTTAAAATCCTGTGTGATTATAACACTGCAATTAGCCACTTCACTGACTTAAATTAGGAGCGCCGCTTTCCTGACAGAGCTTTCCTAAGGCGCGCGCTTAGCGAGGGGAATGCTGCCTTCTTTCTGTGTGAAAACGTGGTAGGGTATTTCAATATGAGCCCTTAGTGTATTGATTCTTGTTTGCTTTCCTCTGTGTGTTCAAAGAATACCAAATATGACTCTTATCAGAACTTTTGAGACAGTAAAATGACGAAAGCATCTCTTTGCAGGACACAATGATAATAACTGAGAATCAAATGCTACCCTTTCTGTGACTTTTTCAGAAATAATGGGGTTTAGATACCCATTCTTAGGCTTTCATCCTGATTTGTACATTCTTTTTGGGAGTTGATTCAAGATATTATAACAAATTTAATATCTGCTGTTTATTCTGCTAGCCCACAGGAACCCAGCCAAATCTCAAAACTGCTACATCTTTTCCCTTGCCTAATTTATGAATCCTTTGATTGCCACTCTTATTATAATTTCCTTGTGGTAATCATATTTGATTATATTTCAATATATTTTTTTATTTTGGGTTAAATTTTTTTGAATCCCCTAAGAAGAGCTTCAAAGGAGCTTTTTCAATTATTAAAAAAGAAGCTACATCTGATGAGGGAGTGATATTTTCTTGAACATTGGGCTGTTCCATTTAAAATCCACACTACCCCTGTGGAAGATTTTGGAAACATGTTCCACAGAGGGAGTATGAATTTAAAATGGAATTAGCACATTCCAGCTCCATTTGAATTTCATACACCCTCTGAGAAAGCTTCAATCTGAATCTTTCACAGAGGGAGAGTGAGTTTCAAATGGAGCTGCCTAATGTGCTATTTCTATTTGCAATTCATACTCCCTCTGTGGAACATATTTCCAAAATCTTCCACAGGGGTAGTGTGGATTTTAAATGGAATAGCCCATTGAACCTCTGAAGCATCACCTTGTCCTTTTCTTGGAGGTGCTGATTTGGCTTTAAAACTTTGATCTTGTCCTTGTGCATCGGTCTCCAAAGAGATCCCAATCTTCAACTCTGGTTTGTGGCGGCTGTATTTGGTGCTTAGTAGAGGGTACCATTTGGAAGTCTGCAATAAAAAAACATACAAAAATAGTGACAATGTATATTGTACATCATTTGCTGTACTCAGAGATGCCACCTAGTTTCACTCAAAAAACCTGAAACTGGTGTTCCACGGTTGACACAAAGTGATGTGACAAAAGTTGAATAGGGACAAAGGTTTGGCGGTTATCAAACAACAATGCTGGATGGGCTTGAATCCTCTGTAAATTCACATGAAGTGTTCAGATCCTAAAAGCAATATATCCATTTTTCTCTATTTGAGATACAGGCATATGTATAACTCTTCAAATATACTAACATAATACAAAATGTGCACGGTTTTTGAACATTTAAATTTAAGTAGGGTATCAAAAAGATCAAAGGGCAGACATAAGTGGCCTTAACACAAAAATTTGAAAAATTGCACCTTTTGCATATCTGACTTCTTCATACATGACACGATCTGGTCCACAGGCCAAAGGAGGCAATTTGAAAATTGAGACTTTACCATATAATTATCACCTTATGCCAACATTAGGCTATCAAACTGAAAACACCGAAGGTCTAGCAAACTTGATTCTAAAGTTCTCAAGTTTTGTGATGTAGTTGTTTTTTCACTACATATTTTCGCCTTCATCTCAATTTCAAATTTAACACCTTTGGCTCCCATGGACCTATCGTGTCACATATGTAGAAGAAGATAATACCTCTCTATCACAAAGAACTTACCACCGGTACTTTAGCTGGTGAAGGCTCAAGGAAAGCAGCAGTCCTCAAATCCAGCATAATATATCCTATGTTCTCCTTACTCTGACTAAATTGATCCACAGCATAACACTGAAGCTTGATCGGTGTTCTTTGAAGTCTGTGCTGATGCAATGCTTTTTTGCTCAGTTCCCACGCTAACTCAGTGTTAAATTCAGGTGCCTCACCATGACTGACTGGATCCGTGGCTAGGTGTTCTCCATCAAAACGTGTCTCAACAACTAACTGATGCTTTCCCCTCTTAGGAAACTTCCTTCCTGCAATATTATCAAAGCATGGCATGAAATTATCACAGGAGTAACAACTAGAATTTTGCAGTTCTTGACTTGCGTGGTTCTCGATGCAAAGCATCGGCCACAATGCCTCCACCTTGACGCCTATCATTTAACTTTTAAACCCCAAAATGACCTTATTTGCCTTGCTAAGATGGTTGTTGAAATGAAAATAAAATCACTGTGCACATAGTAGTCAAACAACACAAAACAGAGCCATTCCATGTCAACTCCATGGATGAAGTGAGATTAAAAGATTATTTAGTCGAATATTTTGTTTGCATTAGCTTGCACGAGTCACAAAATGGCGACTCATCTTGCATTTTCTGCATGACATTAGTAACTGTCCTCAAACTAGCGCCAGTGTGTCTCAGGCCAAGTAATTTTATGCAGGAAGTTTTCTTGCTAACAGCTACAGGTTACAATTAAACAATGAACACAGCTTGTTTATGTACATGTGTGGGGAGGCTTGTACGTGTTTTTGACATGTTCAGGTGTGAAAAGTGTCCTTTTTCTTCAAGAAAAATATATACCAGCGATGACCAGTTTTTAGCGGGCAATTTGATTTACAGGTATTTCGGTTCATCATAGGTTAGAAACGATAGCTGTACAATTTGTACAAAATATAAGTTTGATATAGGCCTAGAAACATTATAGTATGAACGACCATATTACTTTGCACTTGCGAGAGACTCGTAGTCGTAGCATTTATACCATGCTGCAATATTATGTATCATGGTATTGCATGCGTGAGCCACACTTATAATCAAATGCAGTAAACCTTTGACGCGCACATATTTTAAGTATATCTCGCATATTTATTGCGTTGGTCGCACTTGTCTCGGATTGGCTGCTGAGGCGATCCAGACATAGACCGTCAGGTACTAATTTCGAGGAGCATAACAAACACCAAATTGGTGTCATAACAAACACCAAATTGGTGTCGTGTGGTCTTTCAATTTGTGCCGAGTGTCCTTGGCAGACTTGACTATGCTTCAGTGGTCATGAAAGGATTCAATAGATAACCTCTGCCCCACTAATCCCCAGCTATTGTCTGAAATTGCTCCTCGAAAATATATTATAACAACTCAGTCCTCAAATGATAGTCATATAACGACCAAAAGATAAATGACTGACTATCATTGAGGACTGAGTTCCGCAGTCTAGAGGCGATCTGCTGTTGCAGAGTGGAAATTTATGAATGAACTGTGTGCCGTACGCGTCGTTAGCTCCAAATTTGCAACATCACGGTAGTCGCGCTTGTCAAAGGTTTGTTTGCTGTATTTGACTTAAGGTCGCATGTCACAAATAGGTCACCCAAAAATGGAAGGGCTGTAACATGAAAACGCTCTCTTCGCACTTCAAGCTTGGTTTATTCTAAAAGTATATTAAATACCTATTGTAGAAAGTTTGGTGTCATTTTGTAGATAATTATGTTCTTTATCAAATACAAAAAAACCCAAGTCAATTGGACAACTACTTTGAGAGTTATACTTCCATATGTAACATGTGTCAATGGAGGAGCCGGGGCGGGTGAGCCCCATAGGATTGTACACAAAATTGTGAAAATATGGCAAACTTCAAACCTTTGTATCTTAAAAAGTACAACTAGCATGGACCATAATCCTGGACTGTAGAGCTACCTCATAGTAGATCAACTGTAACATGCATGTAACGAATTAATTGCTTGCCTTAATAAAATGCTAATTAAGACAGTTTTCCCTATATGTTACTGTACAAAGTGTACACGTAATGCTCCGACATTTCTAAATGGCCTATCGCTTGCCTTCAGGAGACACCCTGCTTATTCAAAAGTACACATATTTTTAAGGAAATTTGATGAGGAATTCAATTATGCTATTAGTTTTAGTGCCAGACATGGAGGAAAAAAGTTTTAATTGATTATGTCATACAAATTCTAAAATTATTTTACAATTTTTGACCACCCTGTATGTTTTAACGCAAGAGATACCAAAGTTTTTCTTCCTAATTTGTTTGAAGGGCCCATGCAATGTCTTTCTGAATCCATATTTATTTTGAGCTACATAGCTTTCAGAAAAAGAAAATATGTGGTTTACCATGAGTGACAAGAAAGATGCTAATTTTGTTGATCTTCCACCCTGTATATTTCTTACCCACCCTGTATTATGATTTATGATGTTATACTTTGTTGATTTGGCGTCCTTGTAATATAAGCTTTCCAGAAATATATACTTATAATGGTCTAAAATGTATTCATTAAAAGTTGTGTTGAAGTGAATCAAAATTTGTGATATTTTTATCATTTAACATAATATGTTACACAAAAGATGACCAATTCATGACATGTGACCTTAAAGTTAATTTTTTATTACTTCCGTGGTCCGAGCTCTGCGCCAAGCGTAGACGAGCTGTACAATTCTAATGGGACAGTCACACACTCAGAAGAAATAAACAATCATCATGATCATGGCCCCATGCTGTAGGTAACCCAGGCAAACCTTAGTTAACACATTTGCTAGTCAGCCAAATTCGCCGACAATGTCAATGCATATTTACATAGAAATTTAAAACAACTGGCGAAGAAGGAAACGTACATAAATATGTTTTCTATACTTCACTTGACCCAAATATATGATTTTTATGGTGATAAGTCACTGGCACATGGAATTTGTGATTTTGATAGCAGTTCCATTAAAAAAAGCTGCTATCATAATGAGACTAAGATCTAGAAACACCCCCGAAATGCCGTTTTGGGGAATTTTGCTAGCTGAAACTTTTTGATGAAAGTCAATCTTTGACAAGATGTTACTTTGCTACGGAAAGTGCTATGAAAAAATGGTTTTCAGTTTTGGCTTTGTTTACTCAAGGGCTTTGATTTGATATATAAAATGATGCAGTTTGATGGCAAATTTGAATTCACCTAGCATACCTACATGCTGATTGGCTGATCAACGCACTTGACAACAAGCCGGTTAACGGTTGACCCATGGTTAGGCTAGCTCACATCACACACTATAGGTGGCGTTATTCGTCCATAGGGAAGTGGAATGTGTACGGTCCAAAAATGGCTTTACTGTGGGGCTCAATGGTAGACATGTCCACATTGCTTATTATAGAGGGCGACATTCAATCCAAAAAGTTGCGACCACAGTAGCTCACAGTCAATGGCTTAACTGTATAATCCCCATAAGGAAAAACAAAAATTTGAAATTTGGACACCAGAAACTTGACGACGTAGTCTAAAATGTGCTGGTACTTTATCCTTGATATAGAAGTCAGCATGCAGTGAAAGTTAGATTTCATAAAATAAAATCGCCTTTGTGTAAAATGGATCATCGTGGTAAAAAATGATGCATTACATGCTTTTTTTGTACAGTAAGTCATTGTAAGGCATTGTCAATGATGGCCGCAGAAAAGTGCAATTTTTAAAAACAGACATTTGCCCATAACTTCGCTAATTTTTTACCTACAGACATGGTTGACCCCTCATTTTTTAAGTTAAATAATCACCTTTTTAAACAAAATAATTTCCATGTGAAATATCCTACTTGAAAATTTTGTGAACATGCCTATCAATGCCGGAGAAAATCACTAAAAATTAATTTTGACAACCAAAACCTAATGTCTAATGATGTTGACTTATGTTGGTACTGGCATGATACTGGATTCATAAACTATCACATAGTGCAATCCATGTTCTACCAAGTCGACGCTCGATTTAGCTCAAAAGCAATTTGTGTGTAAATCAAGACCATCCAAAACAGCTTTCTTACAGTAAAGAATAGGAGGTCATCAGGGGTCACATACAGTAGTGTGCATTGTACATGTGCCTGCTGTCACAATTTCACACACAAAATTTTGGGCAATTTAATGACACTATTTTTGTCTGTAACTTCAAAAGTATATGCACTAGAAACATGATTGACCCCTTATTGTTTAGGTAATTTAATTCTCTTTCAAATGAAAGAACTTTCAGCTAAAAATATTGAACTTCAAAATTGTATGAACATCCCTACCATTCACTCGGTCGGACATCCGGGAACATTGTCCCCTTCGTCCAAGCGCGCCCATAGCAACCAGCTCGAGAAAGGGGAACTGCACATGCGCTGCACATGCGCACACTAGTTTTACAAGGCTATTTCCCCTTTGTGACGTCAGCCCGACCAAGAGAATGGTCGTCGGCGCGGCGTGTAGTAGGCGACCTTGTCACTTCTACGTGATCGCAATTCACCAGCGTGTACCCGGACCACGGAAGTAATAAAAAATTAACTTTATAACATAACACTCATGCACTGTCACTGACAGTCGATACATGCATGCATGGTCATGGATGACAGTCATTGACAGTGAATTTTTAAGCTTATCAAATTTCTGAATTCTTATTCTGTAAAGTGTTAACTTGTGCAACTCATTCTGCTTTCTGCTTCGACAATCGTATAATCTCAAAGTTCTTACCATCAAGAATCGACACCACGACTAAATATTGTTCCTTCGACATGTTGTAAATTTAAAATAAAAACAGTTGATCAGAGCCGACGACAAAATTTGTTTTGAAAACCGCCGCCATGTTTGTGAAAATACGCATGATTTTTGACCTGAAGGAGGAAGTGACGTCATATCAGCCGATCATTTAGCAGGGAGTGCTACGCTTTTATGGGTAAGGATACCGGGGAAGGTGAGCAATAAAATACACTATTTTTGTGTCTTAGAAATTAAAATTGTATATAATATTTAATCACGTTATTTATCAGTGTTCTCAGAACCAACATATGTCAACGATTAGTTAACAAATGCCGATTTTCATAATTTTATACCCTTGGCAACAGGAAATGTTATTCCGAATGTCAGTTCGGCAAATCCGTCAAAACGAGCATATATACCAAAACGGGATGTACATCCCGAACGGGATGTATAAGCGGGAAGTACATCCCGAATGGGATGTATAAAGCGCCATGCTTGCAACTGGGCACCTTGCAGTGATTTATTCCAGGACATTTCTAATTTTATTAATAGGCTTTTTTGCAGCACACGTTCTCAAACGAGATGAAAAACAATTTATTCTTATTTTAAAGATTTGAATTGATATATTTGTATGCAATATCATATTTAACCAAGGACTCAAACAGAAGATAGATCAGCCAAACATTGTTCTCTCTTAGAAAAAAAAGTGCAACGCAACGCATCGGTTTTTCCCGTTTTCAGCGCCTCTAAGCAATGATATTAGGCCTATATAAAGAACCTTAAAAAGTTATATACAAAAAAAACCTTAAAGATTTAAATAGGCCTAGTACAGGAAAAGCAGTGTGCTATTTTTTGGGATAAAACCATTTGCTTGGCTAAAGAAGTTTTTTTTTCTTTTCTACATAGAATCTCTGAAGGGTTCTTCATTAAATGTTCCATATTTAGCCAAGAAAACGGTTTATTGTAGAACCTGGAACCTTTCAAGGGTAGCTAAGGGTTCTAAGTAGAACAGAAAAAAGGCAAGTTTTTAGGCAAACAAATTAAATTTTAGAACCAAGAAGGGTTTACGTACACCTCTTTTCACTTAGTGATTAGTCCCTGAACTATTAATTAGAATTAAGGTTCATTACGTAAATTTCAAGGTTAGCCTATTCATAGAACTTTAACATTGTGGGGTGTATATACGAGACAAAACGAGATTCTAACTTCTAAGTAGCACTTGTTTTTAAGAGTCTTCTATGCCCTTTTGTCATGGTGGGGCAGTATAGGCCTACTGATTTTCATTCAATATGCAGAAGTCGGTTTTAGTGGTTTTGTAATTTCGTCCCAACCCAGGATATATTCGGCCTATAGGCCTAACCCCGATGCAAACTGTGTGGGAGCGGGGAGCACCGCTTCTAGGAAATCAAATGACAGTCAAAATTGAGGAAATAATGCCTTGAGAAGAAAAAAAGAAAGCGAGGAAAAAGAGGAAGGGGGAAGAAAGAAAAGAGGAGAAGAGGGGAAGAGGAAAGAAGAAGAGGATGAGGTATAAGCTGCAAGTGGATACCAAATGTAAGGAGTACAACAACATTGATAAAAATATGAAAATGTTACCTACCCCTTAATTTTTGTAACGTGTGAAAATTGTCCCTGCATTTATTGAAAATGGAAGGACAGGAAAACGAAAAAAGTTACAGGCATGAGAATTTAATCGATTATGCCTAAAACAACTTCTGTCATGACCAAGGTGTTCATTTTGTGTTTAACTAAATAATTTTTTTTAAACTTTTTTTTCAATATAATTTATGCTTTTCGAATTTCACGTATTTTTCGGCTTTTTCAGACCCCGTGAAAAAAACCCGAAAAGAGCGATAGGCTTGAAATGTTGATCGATTATGCCCAAGATATATAAACGTGAAGGAAAATGGTGTTTTGAATGCACGATGATATTTAATATTTTAACAATGTCAAAATGAAGAATTCATCTGTGTCTTTTAACACATAAAAGAATATTGGAACTTGATTACTGGTGAGATCCCTTAATTCACTGGGTACGGTGCAGTGGCGTACCGTGGCCGCTCCTATCCCGCCGGGGGGCTGAAGAAAATTCAATTTGCCGCCCCTTCATCAACAGCCCGAAAAGGTTGACCCAATTTTTTTTACGGTGGTTTGAAAAAGTGAAGAGCTTTTGGCCGCCTCTGCTTTTACCCGGGGCTAACGCCTCAAAGCCCCCCCCCCAAAAAAAATACGCACATGCGGTGGGCAAAATAATTTACTGGGTGGGCTAGATTAATGTCATCGCAGTTTATGGACATCAGAAATTTGGCCATCCTCATGGACACGGTCGATCATCATTCCTCTCCCGAAGAAGGGCAACCTTATATCTTGCAACAACTACCGCACCATCAGTTTGATCAGTCATCCGAGCAAGATACTTCTCCAAATCATTCTTAATAGACTTCGACCTCAAGCAGAGAGAATCATAGCAGAAGAACAGGCAGGATTCAGAAAAGGGCGCAGCACAGTGGAACAACTCTTCAATCTGAGAATTCTGAGTGAGAAATTCCGCACAGATCAAAAGCCACTTCTCCACAACTTCATTGATTTTAAAAAAGCATTTGACCGTGTTTGGCAAGAAGCAATGTTTGAAATCCTAAGAAAGTTCAACATCAGTAATGGAATTGTAAATGCAATTGAAGCATTGTACACTGCATCTAAGAGTAGGCCTACTGTACTGCTAGGAGATGAAATCATGCAGTGAGTGGTTTCGTACCCGAGTTGGAGTCCGACAAGGTTGTCTACTCACAGTGTCACCAACCATCTTTAACATCTTCCTTGAGTATATCATGATGGAAGCTCTTGATGGATTCGAGGGAACAGTCAGCATCGGAGGGCGAAGGGTTACCAACTTGCGATTCGCTGATGATATCGACCTCTTGGCAGGACAACCTGAAGAACTAAGTGACCTTACAAGAAGGCTAGATGACAGTGCAAGGCGACTTGGCATGGAAATCAGCGCTGCAAAGAGCAAGGTCTTGAAGATGGGGTCTGATGAAATAGTAGAAGTTCATGTTGGAGGGGAAGAACTTGAAACAGTTACACAATTCAAATACCTTGGTGCAACCATCACAGATGATGCCAAATCAATGCAAGAAATCAAAATCAGAATTGCTGTAGCGACATCATCACTAGCCAATTTGAAACCCATTTGGAGAGACAAGAACATCTCAATAGCAGCAAGAATGAGCCTCCTGAGAGCATTGGTAATTTCCGTCGTCCTGTATGGGTGTGAAACCTGGACGCTTAATGCCGAGATGGAAAAGAGGATTAAGACGTTTTAGATGAATTGCATGAGAAGGCTCCTCCAGGTCCACTACTCTACGCATACTACCAACAAACAAGTAAGGGCAATGATGGAAAGTTTCATCGGAGAGCATGAACACCTGATCTCCATTGTGAAAAGAAGACAACTCCAGTGGTTTGGCCATGTGATCAGATGGAAGAACAGTCTAGCAAACACCATTCTGCAGGGAGGTACAGATGGGGTAAGGAAGAGAGGAAGACCAAAGAAGACGTGGATTGATAACATCAAAGACTGGACTGGACTGAACTTTGACCAGCTCACACGATCAGCTGAGGACAGAGAACTTTGGAAATTATGCATCTCTAAAGCCATCACTACGTCGCCCCAACGGCCTACTAGCTATGGGACATAGATTGATAGATAGTTTACGGAAGGGGCTATGCAATTAATTGTCTGTGAGCAGCGGTGAGTTTGAAAATTTACATGCCAAAATCTGGTGCTCCCTCTCGTCACGTCAATGCCCCAAAATATTCCCTCTCGACCTGCTAAAAATTGATTGTTTTTTGGCCTGCAAAAAAATCCTTTGCATAAAGCATACCGGTATACCTATAACATTGACATTTTCTGTAATGTTCAGTTTCTATAGGGCCAGAGCCAAAATTCCCGTTTGTGGCGGGACGGAATTTTGATAGGCCTTAAATTGTAGCTCTGTGCCTGTTTATTTTATGGATTCTTCATGTTCTTAATATAAACAAGTAAGTTACAGACTACATTCACACACAAGAAAAATAGTCCAAAGAATCAACATGTTGCCACGGTAACACAAATTCATTGATGTGGCGGGACGGAATGATAAACTTCATGTATTTGTGAACACAGTACATTTGTTGAATTTTTATCAAAAGTACTGTAATAAAACATTTGTTTCTAACATTGGTATTAACTTCAACTATCCTTCTTTTGTTATGGAAAGAATTATAAAATTTATAGTACGTTCATCAATTTTTTTAATCATGTCGATGTGGCGGGACGGAATGTGGCGGGACGGAATTTTGTCTACCATGTCAAAATCGAGAAAAAAAGCAATTGATTCACTTTAAAACTGACAAAATTGTCTTTTCTTTCACTTCCAATGAAAAATTATTGCAAAATATTGACTGAGAAAGAAATTTTTCATCCCTTCCTGAACTTAAAAAAATCATCTCAAAATGTGGCGGGCCATGTTTTACACCATAGACCCTGAAAATAGAATTATTGCTGGCATCCTACCACAAAAGGCCTGAAATAGAAGAAGTTAAAATGGCTCTGAGTCTAGCAAAGTTGATGAATTCAATTTTTGTGTACGCAGGAATGTTTATTACCATATAATAGTTGATATTTTGGGAAGTTTTGACTAAAAAATTTTTTTTCGTCCCTTCCGGAACGTAAAAAAATCACCTCAAAATGTGGCGGGACGGAATTTTACACATATTTTAATTTATTTCTTTATTTTTGCAAAGTCCACTGAAATTTTTTTTAGTGCTGAAATTGTCTATACAGAAGACCATTATAATACCATAAACAAAAAAAAAAACCTATATTTTTTAAATATGTAGTATTAAACATCAAATTTAACAATTCCGTCCCGCCACACCGAGAGGGCGCTACGTGTGTATTTTATCTGGCTTGCATTCCGAAATTGACGGGCAAATTTTACTTTTTTTTTGCATATTCATAACCTTTGGTTAGTAGCCTATTAAACCAGAGGAGAAATTCACTCCTGTGACAATTTCTAAATTTTAGGTTGAGTGATGACCATTTTTGGCTCTGGCCCTATATTCTTTTAAGCCTATAGCTTATAGGTCTAAAGCGTTTTAAAGTGTATCCGGAAATACCCCCCCCCCCTGACTTGCACCCTTTCCATTTTCAACTTAAAAGTTGATAAACATGGGTTTTTGTTTGACAAAACCAAGTGAAGTTTTAATGGCTATACATACAATGTGTCGTCCTACAAAAAAAATTGTATAATGAGTAAAAATTCACTTCGTTTTGTCAAAAAAAACACCCAAAATGTGTTTTACAAGCCTATTAATTTTTTACTGAACAAACCTGCATGATGAATCTATTCAACAAACTTAAAAGTTGTTTGCCTTGCACAGCTGCACCCGGGGGGGGGGGGCGTACTCAAGTTTGGTTTTGGTAGGGACGTGCCGCTGAGAATTTGAAAGTGGACCCATAAATATACCAATTTTTAAAGAAATTTGGACCCATTGATATACCAAAAGTCAAAATTTTTGGCCAAATTTAACCCAAATTGTCTTAGTTTTTACAAATTTCCCCAAAATTTTGGGAAAATTTTGGCTAGATTTGGGAAAAATTGGGCTATTTTTTCAAAAAATTGAGAAAATTTAGAAAAAAGGACCCATTCATATACCAAAATAGGCTTTGAAAAAGGGGTCATTGATATACCAAAAGGCTGAAAATGCTACCCATGTTTTGCATGCACGTCCCGTATGGTCATTTGTGCTGCGCCTCTACCAAAACCCTTCCTTGCTTACCAAAATCCCCAAAAACAAACACAACAGCAACAAAACAAAACAAAAAACAACAACAAACAAACAAACAAAACCCATTTGAATGAAGTAGGCCTATGCATGTGCGATCTGTGCGGTGCGGTGCGACTTGACTGATCAACATTTAGGCCTAAAATAGCTTACAATTGCATCCTTCAACCATTTTTACATCCGAGATCATATCTTCAAAACTGTTTTATCAAATGAGCTCTGGTTTTTTGCAAATGATAGCTAAAAGTCGTGACTTTTATCTTGACACTGAATTATTGTTGGAAACACATTTTATAATGTCACCACATTCGTTTGGACCCGCTTTTTCTGCGACAATCTGACTGGGGAAGCTCCGGGACCCTGAATTCTTACAAAATTAGTTTTTTTTAACGTAAAATCCAACTTTGAGGCTCTATAACTTTTTTTTGCAACGGTAAACCCCTTTTTTCCCACGGATAACCTGGGGTAAAATTTAAGAGAATCGATTAAACATGGTTAAAATTTTCCGAAACCATGAACAAATTTCCGCCAGCGTGTTTGTCACACCCTACCATGGCGAATACAAACTGCCCACATGTTTCATTTCCAAATGCGCCATATACATCCCGATTGGGGTGTACATCCCGATCGGGGTGTACATCCCGATTTGACGGATTTGCCGGACTGAATGTGGATTTCATTCAAGTTCAACACAAGACCCACAGTACATGTGCAGTACATGCACATCTTGTCACGATTTACTGAGTGCAAGACAGTGCCAACGATATCAACAGGCATTATTTTTCTAATCTGTTTGATATAATACATATGATAAGTATGAATAGAGTAAAGCATGTTAAATTGTATTTACTATCGTGTGTAAAACATGACAAAAGATCGCGATCGTGCCGAGCTTGTCTGCCTATTTTATTTTTGGCATGTTTGGAAAATCATGCCGGACGCGGACAATACATAAAATTAATGATTGGGATGGTAGGCCTACCGTATAAATTTACATCAACTTCAATTCATGGCTACTTTATTTTTGGCAAGGTTCTTCAACAATCTGCAGATTTGGTTATGAGTGCAGCATCAACATGCGACACTTACCGAGTCGGAAGTGCATGTGCCAGGGTTCCCGTTAAGGTTTTAAAAATGTGCGTCCGTAATGACGCAAGTTTGCTGACGAGGTTGCAAAAACTTGCGTCCAGACAGATTTATGTGCGTCCATCTGAAATTCACGATTATGACGATACACACGTACCCCTCATCAATATGTTGATTGTTAAAAAAAAATGAAAGTGCATTTTCTTTCGCCGTGATATTCCATCTCCATTCGCTATGATAATTTTTCTCATTTCTGTGTCAGTTTTGGTCCGAAACGTGGTCAAAAACAGGTGCAAAAACATGAGCAAAGTCTGTCAATCTTGAGCAATTTTTGTTTGTACTTTCACTTCCGCATTTCTATTTTTAAATTAACGTGTTGTTGATGCTACAAAAACTAAAACACGCGCGCCACAAATAATACGAAAAAGGATTATCATTTCGATTTTGTCTTTAAAATTGCTTTTATTCATCGTAACAATCTTACTATAAATAGGGGAATGTTGTATGTATCTATGTATGTATCTAACATAAATAGTCACTCAATAGTCGTTTCACAGTGCTCAATACCAATTTTTAACAAGGTAGAGTTAAGTAATTTAATAAAACAATTTTGGCTAAATAATATTCAGCATTTAGTAACTAATATTAGTTTCACGCCTCACGGCGATCGTCAGGCTATTATGCTGAACATTGTTGTTATGATCCTTGATTACGGAACCGAAAAAATATACGCAAAGTAGGCCTACATGGATAGGCCTACGCATAAAGACGTGTGGATATGAAACATACGCAAAGCAATTAAGTTGTTGTTTTGATTTTTGATTTGCGGTGCCATTAAAATTTCGCGCGAAATTTACATCTATTTTTCGTAGACCTATCCGCGTGGGTCTACTTTGCGTATGTTTCATATCCACGCGTCTTTATGCGTAGGCCTATCCACGTAGGCCTACTTTGCGTATATTTTTCGGTTCTGTAATCAAGGATCATAACAACAATAGCATAATAGTCTGACGATCGCCGTGAGGCGTGAAACTAATAGTTACTAAATGCTGAATATTATTTAGCCAAAATTGTTTTATGTATACATGTATGTATCACTATAAAGGCTCCGTCAGTTTCGATCCAAATGTTGCGAAATTCATACGGGAGATCAATGAATATACGGGAACGTGTTTAAACTTTATTTGGTTGAAAACGGTCAAGAATTGGCTGCAAAAACAGTGAAAATATGGGTAAAAACGGGGTTTTTGTTATGAAAATCGGTTGTCAGCCTACGCGTCACTGCAGCTGACAGACAGCGCGTCAGCGCCGCTATGCATGCGCCTACGCCAATTCGCGTAAGCGGCGCGAGAGCCACGCGACTAGCGAGCCAGAGACCAGTGGACATGATAATACGGAAAGAAGGAAAAATAAAGGACAAAAAGGTATATGGACGGGTCACGGTATTATGATAACGGGTGAACAGATAAATAAAATGTACCTTTTCAATGATTCTACCTGTTCAGTAATTATTCCTCTTAGTGAACGCTCCCATCTAGCGGGGACCCGCGCATCCCGCTAGTAATACTAATAAAGGAAACCTAGATTATTTATGAGAAAATAAACTTAAAATATTAAAAATTGAATATTTTCAGGTTGTGATAAATAATTAAATAAACATTAACCGCACGTTAGCGGCACATGCTTGCTTGTAAACAAATCAATCGGGACTTCCCCAGGCCATAAAACAGCTGTGAGCTGTACATTATACAGCGATCGTTCGGAAAGCATGCAAAAAGTGATGTTGCATTTACAAATATTGCAGAATTTACTTCAATTCTCAGCAGGTGGGTCAAAATTTTGGGGCTTTTATTATCTTAAAAATATAAAAGAATAAAAATTTCTTATTTTTATCATCAATTAATGATAAAACTTCGAAGTTTGGTCTGCGTCCACATGCATATGTGACATGGACGCAAAATACTTGATTAGCCATGTGAACTTGCGTCCAAATTTGTAAAATACGCGTCTGGACGCAATGACGCACAGTCGCACACTAACGGGAAGCCTGGCATGTGCCATGACTAAGTCTATGAGTTGATTTCTGAATCAAATCACATCATCATGATGATCATCACATCCGCACTAAACTATAGAAAAAATATTTAATTTGTGTACATCGTGGAACATACTCTTTGCGTGGCTGTGCGTAGTAAACTGTTGTACGCAGATAACCTCCCATGACGCGTAGTTGAGTATCATTGTACGCTCATGTATTAGCATGAATAGTCGTGGTGTATTAACAAGCGTAGTTGAATGTTACATGATGTACACGAATTTGTTAATTTTTCTATAGTAAATTTTTAAATTTTATTACTACCATGGTCCAAGTACGCACTGGTGAATTGCAATCGCGTAGAAGTGACAAGGTCGTGTTGTCAAGTACTTTGATCAGCCAATCAGCATGATTGTTTACTCTTCTGTCACTGTGTGTACGCTCACAAAAAGGTCATTAGTTCAAATCTGCCTCCATGCTCCAGAAGCCATGATGCATGGAACAAGTACAAAGCAAATAAGCCAATCAATAACACTTCAACTGAGATTTGAACTAATTAATGACCTCTTGTGAAATTGCCTATATATATGCCTTAGCAATGTACATTTTGGACTGGCATACCGGGTACACCATAATATTTCGTGTCTCAATAGGATTTACACTAACATTTTGCGCAGCTCGAACATTTCACCAAATTTCTTTCCATTTATTATCCAGACGAACCTGGTGAAAAATTATGTAAATATAATTCCCGTCGATCATGCTGCTGTTTTCTCATGAACCTTGACCTGCCTAGTGACTGTATTCAAAGTGTGATTGGTCAGTTCTCAAAAGCTGCTTGCTCCGGTAAGCGTGTGGTGTTTGCCTTTAAGAGGTTATTCCACCCATCGACGACAATAATATTGACAATCAAAATTGAAACTACAGTACTGTGCTAAAAGCATGAGAGCATCGAATTCATTCTTTGTGATTTTAAGAATCTTTGACAAGGCACAGCAACAATGCCGAAGATACCTTAATAAAAAAACATATCTGTCATTTCCGTTTCAATAAGATCAAAAGATATCAAGCTTTCTTTCTGTGTTCCAGTTAATGCCCCCCCCCCAAAAAAAACATGTTTGTTTCCTGTAGCAGGTCAAAAAAAGTCAAATGCGAAATGCGTTTTTTTAATCCATGTCTTCAAATGACAAAAATACCTCTTCCTGCAGGGCTCGAAATAAGGAGGGCACAAGGGCCCTCGGCCCCCGAAAATTAGTGAGGGCCCGCAAAAGATACATCCAGTGGGCCCAAATGGCCCGCAAAAAAATTTTCTCACTTTTTTGTGGGGTTCATAGGTTAAAACCAATGGCCCAAATTTGGGCCCACAAAAGTTTGTGAGGGCACTCAAACATTTATGATCGAGGGCCCAAATGGCCCTGAGAAATTCTGGCTTATTTCGAGGCCTGCCTGCAAATTGGAATGGGAATTTCAATTTACAGTGGGTCTCTCCGACACACACAAAAAAGAATATTTACATGTATGATCCCCTTTCAACCTGCAGATTAAAAAAAGTATTAAAAAAAATGTGTGATGTTTTCTCAAGTAGTTTTTCACTATGCTTGTTTGTTGTGTAATGTGTAAAGGTTTACTCCAGTACTGTTTCAAATTATTTTTTGCAATTTTTCTGTTTTTTTGTTTTTTTTAAATGCGCAATAAGCCATCAAAAATGTAATGCTCGCTACTGGAAACAAACAAACAAACAAAAAACAAACGTTTCTTTGGCCTAATACGATTTTTGGGAGTGAAATATTTTGAGGACAAGCAGAATCTATTCTAAGGTTATCCCTCAGGGACAATTTAAATTTTTCCGTAAAAATGTATATTGGACCGATCCAGTGTCCGATTTACAAATTTTTTCCTACCTGCACTGGTGCATGTAGCCCAAAATTTCTACATGCACAGCAAAAAGTGTGCATGCACCAAAATTAAAGCAAACATAAAATCACATTGAATCACGATCATTGTCAGTTAAGCTTGTAATAATATTCCGGCTCCACTGTCATTGTCATTTTTATGCCGATCACTTTCGCCGATTTCTTAGCCAAAACACTTGATGCTGTGGCTTCATCTGTTCTAGAACTAGTCGCCGACAAGGTGCACGATTTCCAGAATGATGCAAGTGTTTTTTGAGCTATTTCCTTTTTTGCTGGACATTATTATGATTATTTTCCGTGCGTAAACAAATATTTCCCACGCTTTAAATTCCGGTTCTTTTTTTTTCAATGAAATGAAAATGACAGCTTCTACATGTGCGAGGGTATCGGGAATTGGTGGACAAGGCTTATATTAAGCAGGCACCCAGGCTCTTTTTACCCCATGGTTGCCAGGTTTTGGCTCCTGGTGTGTCCAATATTTTACACTACAAACTATAGGACCAGGAGCCATCTTTTGGACCAGGAGCTCATTTTAGCTCCTGGTCCAAGCATACTTAATATAAGGCATGTTGGTGGATGACGTCACATTACGCTAGCCCCTCTAAGGGAGTCATAGTCTCGGACCAGACTGTATGTGGCTATCTCGAATGTTCGTTAGGATCGACAAGTATCAGACCGGCGCAAACTGGCTGTGTAGGAGACTAGGGAAGTCAATGAAAAAAGTGACAGTTCTCACGTGATAGGGGTATCGGGAATTGTCAATTGCGCGATTTGCGCCAGCCCTTCTAATGAAGTCAGGATATTGCGCTAAAAATAGATTGGGTTTTTCCAAATCGGACTGACTGCTTGTTTACTTTTGTATATTGCCTTGTCATATCGCTAGCGCTAAAATCGTACATGCACGCGTGCAGGCAGGTAGTGAAAAGCTGCATGCACAGAGGGAATGTTACATGCACTGGTGCAGGTATGCAGGTGGTAAATCGAACACTGGACCGATCTGTGATTGGACACTGGCCTACATACATGTAATCCAGGCATTGTGTCTAAGTTTCTGTGAAGATGAAATACTAAGTAGCCTGTACTGCCTGTATTATATAATCCGAGAGGTGAATTCTCATTAAAGATGTGCCAAAATCATTCACATGCCAGATTTTGGGGAACCTAAATTTTTATGCCTCCACCGGAGGTATGTTTCTTGGTTGTCCGTTTGCCATCCATCCGTCCATCCATCCGTCCGTATGTCCGAGCTTGCGAGTGCAATTTCTCGGAACTGGTAAGGCGTATAGTGATGCAATTTGGTGGAGGGGTGGCATTAATTGGCGGTCTCCTAATTTAAGCAAATATGGTAATTAAGTACCTAATTTGCATAATTTATGCATATCAAGGAAAAAAACCTTGTGCACAGATTATCTGGAGATCTGTATGAGATACAGTGTCCAGTGATGAAACTTGGCGGAGAGTAGCATAGCCAGGAGTTCTTGACCTGATTTGTTTTTCAGCGCAAATAATGCGTAATTGCAAGGTCATTGTGAGGTCATTTGGAGTCATCCGGGGTCAAATCGCCATATATTGTTGCAGGTTCGTGAAATTTGGTGGGAAGGACCACTGTAGGAAGACAAAAATGTCAAGGTCATTTTGGGATCCGCCAAGGTCATCCGAGGTCAAATTGCCATAGATTGTCACAGATTCATGAAATTTTGTGCTGACAACCACTGAAACAAGGCAAAAATGTTAAATGTCAAGGTCATTTTGGGGTCATTCAGGGTCATCTGGGGTCAAATCGCTATAGACTGCTGCAGGTTGATGAAATTTGGTGGGAACAGCCTCCTTAGTGAGGCAGATAATGTGAAGGTCATTTTTGGGTCAAGTGAAATTGCACGGATTAAAATGATGGGCGTCAAGGACAAGGTGGAGGCATTGCGGCTGACGCTTTGCGTTGAGAACCGCGCAGGTCGAGAACCGCAAAATTCTAGTTAATTTGTCTAATGTTGTGATGTGAGTGCAGCAAGCAGGAAATTGTGCATCATTTAAACATTTTTCTCAGGCCTCCAGAAACCATTCAGCCTTTCTGAGAACTTGGGAATGCTTAAAAATTTCTGCAAAAATACTGCAATTGCCTGCAAAGTTCCATTTGTTTTGTGTGCTTTTCTACAGTCTACCACGCACTGTCTGAAAGAAGTTTTACAAAAATTACAAATACTTTGGTCTTTGATGGTAATTTTGTGCTATTTTTTTGCTAATTATTTTCAACCAGGGATGATCTAACCTCCCTTGGTTTTTTGAGGCCTGGTTTTTCTACACCTTAAAATTTTAGAGCATAATATTGGAACTGTTCCCAAACTATGTGCCAAAATTTGCTTGCTCCCTCTTTGACCTTCCAAAACATGCTTACCCCTTTGATTTGCCAACAAATCTTTGTCCCCCTATAAATCACCAGGGGGGTATATATTTTAACTGATGAAAGTATGTTTTACTTGAATCTGTGGGCGGAAACAATCTAATCATTAATCCATTCTGCACTTGATAGGGTGATGGAGTATGGTGACCTAATGTGCTATTTTTATGTCAGGTTATTTTTACATAAATTTATCAATGGTCACGTGTCTTATGGTGGGACCCCAAAATACCTGGTGACGTTACATTTTTCTGTCCTCTTTCAGATTTAACTTGTTGTCACAGGGCTATTCTTGGTCCAATTGCATCAAGTTTGGGCTCATTATACAGCCTGATTATTCTAATTTTCAAATATGTTTCTCAATTTCGAATGCCAATTTGTTTAATTAGTGAAAAATACCAAAATGTTAACGAAGATAAACCTGGTGGATAAGCGGTAGTGGATAAGCGGTAGTGGAGTATGCATGCATTCTCTATGGGAGACATGGCATCCTTTTGAATTTTAAATTATATCATTGCCAAATTGTGTGCTATACTTGCAAATCATACCTCAAATGAAAGCTTGATCATTCATTATTCATATTCAGCTATTAATTTTATTTAATCGTGTTAACAAGTATTCACTGAGAACCGCATGTCACAAGAACCTCAATTTTTTCCTATTCACTTACACACAAATGCCAAGATTTTCAGTCACGACATGTGTTTTGGCTTTCAATTGTTGTATCTTGAGAATTATACACCCTAAGATAGGAAAAGTATACATTTTTGGAAAGCTTTTTACCACAGGAATCCAAATATGCAGTTAAAATAAATGTAGGATACACTCTAAAGAAAATATCTTCAAAAATGTAATCAACATTTTGTGCGTGAAGTTACATATATTTTCACACCCTGTGTCACCACTTTGGTTGATCATAACATGGCAAAAGTATACATTTTATTTAAGCTCATAGTGTTGCCTGCCACAAAATTAGATTACATTTGAGGTATTCCATATCAGTAGCAAATGCAATAAATTATGAATTTACTAGTAAAATTAATTTTTTTCATGATATCACCCTATATATTTTCTTACGCACCCTGTATACCAACTTCATTTTTGCCTAGTTGGATTCCTTGGAACATAAGCTTTCCAAAAATGTATAGTTTTGTTGATGTGAGATGTATAGTTTTAGAGATGTAACAATTTAAGTGAAAAGGAGGACAAATGATCAAAATCAGTGCTTGTAACGCAAATGTGCCCCGCCATATGACACATGACCCAATATCAATTAGTTTATTTTCATATTTTGTCTGAAATTACATGAATCCACTCATTAATTCACTCGTAACTTCAAAGCAATTTACCTTGTCAACCTCATACTTAGTAAGGTGATAGAGTATGGTGACCTCGTGCGCTGTATAGTGTTGTGTCATATTGTGTTTATGAATATTATTGAGCTTATATGCATATATTTTTGCCTAAAATTCCATTCCAAGCCATTTGGCGGCCTACACACAACTTTCATGTATGTACCTTGGTTGGGTAGTCTTATGATCATCATTTCTGCTTTTTGTGTGATTGTGTCATGTTTTGAATTATATTCAACTTCAGTACTTCGTATTTTCAAACCTGTATTATTTACAAACCTTTGTCGTGGGGCCACCTTAATTACAAACTGTGCAGAACTTTCTAGTTGAAATATTATATATGAAAATGCATAATCAAATCCCTGTGATTGCGTCCGTAAATGTGCTGTCCTTGGCATTTGTGATTTTTTTTAAATGTTGCTTCAGTGTTATTTTAGTTTAAGAAGAAGGAAAGGATTAATACAAATTTGTCCATAAGCTAGTATGAGGTTAGATGGTGAATACAAAAATACTGTTGCAAATACAAGGGTGTGGTGTTATTTTCTCGAATAAAAATAGAAAATATTAATTATGAAATGACCAAAGTTGGGTTATGTTAAAAACTAAAGCCAGTTGGTCTGTAAAACTCTGTATGCAGTAGAAATAAATGTGGAGAATATAGAGTTTGCTTATTTCTACAGTCTGTGGTTAGTTAGACCACAAACCCACTAACCCATTGTTGTGTTCATGTGCTACAAACAAAATGTAGCTAGTTAAAGGTGGGTAACCTGATTGACAGCCTCATCTCCGACTTAACCCTATCAAAATGCAGATTTTGGTATCTGGTGAAAGCTCATATTTTTCTCTTTAACATATTGAAATTAGGCATTCCAAATTTGTATATTTCCGAAGAAATTGTAAAAAAACTGTTGAATTAGTCTCAACTGTGGTATACCACATTTTCGACTAATTCATCATTTTTTTGATGATATCTTCGGAAATACACTGATTTGGAACTCATTAATTTCAGTATGTGAGAAAAAAGGGATTTTTTATTTGATATCAATTTATCAACATCCACTGACTACCCAATTTATTTTCTTCTCAATTTGAATTTCCCTGGTTTATTTTAAAATTTATAAAATGATACACATATAACAGTTTCCTGAGATCACATGCATGATCGCACATGGTGAATATGTCAACATTGACATTGCACAAGAATCACATGTTCAAAGGTTCACTTCCCCAATTTTGTATGAAGCTGTGGTGTAAATGGGTGTCCAATATGTAATGTGGAAGCTACCTTCAAACTGATATTTAGTTGTATTAATTATTATCTATCATCAAAGATTAAAAAGATTTTAAAAAGCCATGCTTGATCTTGATAAATCACTATTGGGGAGGGAACAGTGCTGTCATACTGTGCATTCATGGCACTTGAATTGGGCAGCCCCAGTTACAATCCACCCTCAGGTGCCTCCAATCAGATCCCATACAAAATTAAAAATATTCTCTTTCATACTTCTTTGGAACTTTGATTTTTTAGCCCCCTCCTCCCCTATAGCCCTCAAGAGCTACAACATGTACCACAAAGACACTGGCCATAACCTTGTCCTTTATACTTCCCTGTAAAGTGATCTTGGTGCTACCAGTCACTGATCAGTGTTCGAAATAAGTGCTTATCCTCTTGTCCTCTTGTCCAAAAATCACTGGGGACAAGCATATTGAGCTATGTATTTATCCTCTGGACAACCTTTATTTGGATTCTTTGTACTCAAAAACATAACATTTATATTTTGGGGACAGCCAAAATATTTTGAGGACAAGCAGAATTCATGCTTTAGTTGTCCTCGGGACAACCTCCATATTTTCCTTATTTCGTACACTGCCACTGATTACTATTTAGCAATCACGTTTCATCAGAGAACTAACTGTACACATGTATGTGTCTCCATTATAAATCTCATCAAATGAAGTGTCAATATTCCTTATGTCTATTTTGATATCGGTAGAAATAGGCATGAATTGCACAGGTGCCACCTACACATGTACGTACCTGCTATGTCATTGAGAGCCACACCCTCTTAGTATTACTATTAGTATCAAAATTGTAAGGCATTGTTTCTTTCATCTTTCTTGATTGTAACATGTAATAATAGACAATTCATGTAATGAATGTGATTGTGAGAAGCAAATGGCTTTTAAAGGGGTTGTATTTAAAAAAAAAAATTTTTTGTGAGATATGGCAAAAGTATCAGATGAGAAAACATCGATTTACTTGGATAGATTGAACACTCAGCCTACCGAACAGGGACAAAATCTATTACAATTGAAAACAAAGATGAGCATTACATTAAGCTTACCTGCTGTACATATTTTATGTTGAACTATTGGGAAATTTAGTTCTGGATCTGGTACTTGATTATAAAATCATGACGTTTTCCATGAAAGAAGCTGATACTGATTACAATGTAGTTACAAACATCAATTGCATACACTCTATGCAATATAATGTTGCATACACTGTATGCAATGTTTTAAAAACCATTGTGACAAACATGAGCGCAAGTTTCATAAAATCTCCCATGGCCCCTTTAAAGTGTGGGTGGAACAAAGAAGACTTTCTTCTAAGGAAACCTTACGGAGTTGAAATTATGAAAGATATTTAAATGATCTATCAAATGTTACTGCTACATGTATATATACAATGCTCAATTCACCACATAAGGATTTAAATTTGATGAGAGAGCTGCATTTCATTTGAAACACTGATGATACATCTTAGCTACATCTCACCAATGTCTGCTTGTGACATCTCACGAATGCAACCATGGCAGATTAACCTAGCTCTACATGTAATACCAACTGATACATGTGTGCTCTCTTCATACCCTACTATACCTGTGCTAGCTGTTTGTCAATCAGTGTTCTAAAATGTCTGATAGTGATAGTGTATGCTCTTGTCTCAGAAAAAACAAAGTGCTTGACATTCATCGGTGATACATGTACTCTATTGGAATCAGTGTAATGCAAAATAATTTATCGTCATTGTTTATATTACAGTAATTGATTAAATTTAATATGTTTTTTTATTATCTTTTTCAGATCTTCACAAAGTACCAGCCATTTTGAATTTTGGATTTATACATCTCTATTTATCAATTATGTGTATAATGTAGACCTTTGTGAAACATCGTCAGAAGATGGAGGAGTCGGCAGGTGTAGTGTAACCGGGCCACCGTCTTCGATAAACATACCAAACCAAATCAAACGGATTTACTATCAATTTTGCTTTCTTGTGTGTACCTGTGGAAAACAAAGCCAGCAGCTATCTTTGAATGCCATTGGAATATAATATATTCGGAATTTAAAATTTTATTTTTGTGGTGTGTCGTGTCTTGTCACGTCTCGCTGTATACATGTTGCCCTTGTTCTCTACTGGGGAGAAAACAATTGAAAAGTTGACAATGCAGAGTACCAAACTAGAGGACCAAAAGAGGAAGCCCAGGACGGGTGGCGGGAGGCCCAATAATGCTCGCTCCAGCAGCTCGTCCAACGCCTCTGGTGTCCTCATGGTAGGCCCTAATTTTAGAGTGGGCAAGAAAATAGGATGTGGAAATTTTGGTGAATTGCGGTTAGGTAAGTATTTCACAGTATTTTTCAAAAATTCTTGGACATATGCAGTCTGACATGTAGAGTACATGTAGACCTACATCTGTTGCCACTGCAGCAAAGTATTGAAGTGCTGTATCTTTGTTATATACTAAAAATAGCTTCTCTAGATTACTGTGCACAATTATTTTTTTCATTCCTCACTGGACCTTGATCTAATCTCAGTTAATAATTTTCAATCTATCATTAGTAGGTGACTATCCATGTAATATTTTGTTTGTAACATCAAAGTTATAAATTTTTGATGCCTCATAATGATGACACACAACTTCCATGCCCACACATTTATTGGGCAACCAATAAAATAATTAACACTGGGTACTAGGGGTAGCATCTACTGTTTGTCAACCTTTGAGCTTGTATATTTTTAAAATAGGTGATTATCAGCTTTGGAGGATAAAAAATACGAAAAACAAGATCTTGATTAACCACGTAGTTCATACATTGTGTATTTTGGGTGTATCCAGTATCTCTCCTTAAATTTGCTATTCCACCCATTCAGTCAACAATAATACAACAAGGATACTACTAGTCCCAATTTTTTCCATGGTCCAGTGACTGCAAACAAAATGATGACTAGACCTTACTCACAAAGCTAGAGAGGGGACCCTATAATGACCTTAACTGTTTTTTGCTCCTTTTTATGCTTCAGTTGATTCCTGATCAATGCATTTAAAAGTTAGAACAAAAATTGAGGCAGCTGGTTGACTATCAAATCGATCTCGTCTAATCGGAATGGCAGTTTGCTCCAACTACCTGATTTCAATTCACTTGTGTTTAAAACTTGCAAAGAGCACTTCCAAAATGCCTGAATTCCACCTGAATAATTTGAAGTAAATTTGAAATCGTGGCATTTCAACAGACAAGTGTGTTTTTTGTTTTGTTTTTAATTTTTTTTTAATGACAATTACGGTAAGTATTTGGCATCCAGGATATAGACTTTTGTAATTGGATCATTCAACCCGAGATTTTAAAAGCGATACACGCTCGCACACACTCAGTCAGTATTCTAACGCAGTACTTTTATCTCACAGTCAGGCCTGCTGCCTCATTTCATAGATTTCCGCTTGCATTACAATCTACAAGATTGTGATGTTGAGCATCTCTTTCCCCAAGTACAATTTATATTGATGTCTGGTTACATAATGCGTTAGTTCGTGTATATCCCGATGTGATTATTCAGGAAAAACATCTTGTCATAGCTGGCTCTTTCTCTCAATAGCTCTACCCTGCCAACTGTACGCAGTACACACAAATCAATGCATTGACCAATATAACTGACAGGTGAAATTTGAACTCATTTTTTTCGCAATAGTTGTTAAAGTCTACCTCATTTTTGACTTTAGCATAGGAGACAACTTATTGTCAGAAGCTGCTAGGTTTTTCCCGTTTTTCTTTTTTAAAGTCAACCTCTGTAATTTTACTATTATTTGCCTTGGGCTATGACAGAATTGGTTCATAGAAAGTTTAGCTTGGCATGCCTCATTTCTAGTCAATATAGCTGAGAAGTATAATTTCCTATCGGCTATGATAGATAAATGAATTCCCCCTATGCTAGGAATTTTTTTCTTTCAAAACCGTGTGGTGGGGGGAAATGTTTTGAGCCAAGAAGTTAGAATACTTGTGTTTGATCAAAATAAAAATGATATGTGCTTCAAAAGGATGATTTTTGCATCAAACCATCAATATTAAAATACAAAGCCCGAGTTTAATAATTCAATTACATGTAGAATATGGTGTACTCAATTAATTGTGCCTTTTTCAAAAATTATAGCATTTGCCTCCAAAACAGATGTTTTCTTCTCATGATCTCTGCACTATGGATGTAGTACTACTGTATGATACAGACTCGAGAGTATGTAAATGTATACACACACCCTATGGAGAGAATTTTATTACATCCAAGTGGGAGAATGTACATGGTTAGAATAAAGAAACAGGTCATTATGTGTTTGTGGCGTGTATAATATACATGTGATACCTTTTCACTATCGGATCGGAAGATGAAATCTTCGGAAATTAGTCCAAAAAGATGTCACATTTGGTAAACAGTACACCACAACCAATCACTCAATAGCACAGCACTTATTTAAAATACATAACATGACTTGTTCAAATCCCCAGAAATTGATGGGTTGAATATATTTTGATTGGTGCGTATGATCGGTATATTCTTCATAAAACTTCCTCATGAAAAGACAGGGCTTGAAAACACTTCCAATCAGGGACATTGGTAGACATGTCCACATTGCTTATTATAGAGGGCGACATTCAATCCAAAAAGTTGTGTCCACAGTAGCTCACAGTCAATGGCTTAACTGTGTAATCCCCATAGGGAAATACAAAAATTTGAAATTTGGACACCAGAAACTTGACGACGCAGTCTAAAAAGTGCTGGTACTTTATCCTTGATACAGAAGTCAGCATGCAGTGAAAGATAGATTTCATAAAATAAAATCGCCTTTGTGTAAAATGGATCATCGTGGTAAAAAATGGTGCATTAAATGCTTTTTTGTACAGTAAGTCAGTGTAAGGCATTGTCAATGATGGGCGCAGAAAAGTGCAGTTTTTTAAAAACAGATATTTGCCCATAGCTTCGCTAATTTTTGACCTACAGACATGGTTGACCCCTCATTTTTTAAGTTAAATAATCACCTTTTTAAACAAAATAATTTCAATGTGAAATATCCTACTTGAAAATGTTGTGAACATGCCTAACATTGGCTGATCTACAACTAACAACCAGGAATATCTGACAACCGGGGATGTCCCCTTTATATGGTACAAGCCGAGCATTTACAGGTGTAAGCCTGAATTCAGGCTTTTTTGTTGTCCAAATTTCTGCACTTTCTTTTAATTTTAGTCTGTTTTTGGTCTTTTTTAGCCCAATTTCACGAGCTTTTTCAGGCTTTTTTCAAACACTTCCAGGTTTTTTCATGGATGTTCATTCTCATGCCTAATGGTAGAGACTTTAATAGCTTATTATAGAAAAGCTCAAAAATGCAATAAAAGCAACAAAAACTTGTGTGTATCCTAATTGCAGCATAGTACATGTGGGTAGAAGGGTGGGGGTGAGAGAGGGAAAGAGTAGAAAATGTGTTATATTTAATTAGGAGGGCTGTTCTAAAAATGAAGTGGTATTGGAATAGTTTTCATATATTTTTAGCATTGTTCTGCCAGTGTAACAGTGGGTGTATATATTTAGATCATTACATGTATATACTTTGATGGATTTGTGAGCAATTAGCTATTTTCATTTTTACTAATCCCATGACTCAATGTTTTCTTTTCTTACATTTCAGGCAAAAACCTTTACAACAATGAGCATGTGGCCATTAAACTGGTAAGTAGAACATCCTGCTTGTGAAAAGTAGACCCTATTTATAGCCAGCTATGAGTTGTGGTTAAAGGAAATGCACTACCTATAACATACTTTGTAAACAACTTGTCCTTTTATTGCTCACCATCAGGAGGTCCCTTAACATTTTGAACCCTAAGTACCTTTTTCTGAACACAATAGGTATGTTCAGACCTGAATTGCTTACTGGAGTTAAATTTTACGCGGCCCATGGTAAAATACCACAAATATTTTTGCTAACTCGAGTGATTTGTCCATATGACTTACCACGACCAGCAACAAGGGAATGTACCACGACCCTATTGAGGTTAACTTCTGGAAGCTCTATCGCTGCCGTAAAGTGGATAGAAAGCATGATTTTCAGTTGGTTTCATACCATTTTTTTAATAGAATAATATATATTACAAGCTGTTTCACACTTTTACTAGCACTCTAGCAGTGCATGTCGCTTTCTACTGACATGTACCAATCACTATTTTTTGTGACCGCACTGGAGTCAACTTTTTAAATATTTAGTGTAATTACAAATGCTTCATACATCATCAAATGCCCAATTTCCAAGTTGCAGTTGCGCAAATTTCTGGGAATAGATTACTTAAAAAGCGAGAAAAGCATGAAATGTGATGTTTACTCAACTACACGTCCACACAGGCAGCTGTTTCAACCAGACTGGTCGAGTTAGCGATTTACATCTTGACTTTTTTCAGAGGTAAATAAATTAAGGTCGTGATAAGCTGCCCTGTCTCCTGTCCACACAGGCACTAACTCAACAAATGGTCGTTATCTCAACCTTAATTACGACCTTTACTTGAAGGAAATGCCTCACGTCTGAACACTGTTAATAAGTAACTAGAGGGGGATAAAAATCATGATTGTTTTGGTCAGAACATACCCTTTCATCAATGCCCTCTTCTCAAGGTAAACGGACTGGCAGTCAAGTGGAAGTCATGATTTTTCCCTTTAACAATGTGGAGGTCAGTACTTTGTTAAAAGGTATAGCAAGGTTGTTCAGTTAAAAACATGATCTTGATTTTGTGAAATACAGTAGGGCTGGTATTGACTTTGTTCAGAATATAAAACAGTGTAGGGGTTAACTGTTGAATCAATTTATTTGCTTGATAGGGACAAATTTGAATAAATGGAATTTGTAAAAGGTAATTCCGAAATAAACAAAAAATGGGTGTAGTAGAACTGATGAAGTTTAAAGATCAAAGTACTGTTGGAATGGTCAAATTGTATAGTGGATACATTTACATATGTAAAAGTTACCTCTTTATAAATGGCCTTTTTTTTTTCATTTTCCTCACCTCAAAATAAAATCAAATTTAAACAAAATTTAGACCTTGACAAAATTTAGACTTTAGCAAGAGCCCAGCTTGTGGATGTGCCATTACAATACAGGAAAAATGAA
Source organism: Amphiura filiformis (assembly GCF_039555335.1). Lineage (NCBI taxonomy): Eukaryota > Metazoa > Echinodermata > Ophiuroidea > Amphilepidida > Amphiuridae > Amphiura > Amphiura filiformis. The sequence goes on from NC_092635.1 coordinate 29,562,735, forward strand.
CAGCATAAAATAATAATTACTAATGATAGATAATAATACTCACTTCAATAGGTTAATTTGAATGGGGCATTACACAAACTAGTATTAATATTATAAGAATATGTAGTCCAACAAAGTATTATTTTTTAAAATACATAACATTTTCAAGTGACAGACTTGTAAACAGTGTAAAATGCAATATTACAACATCAAAAATATATGGTATTTTGTTTAAAATGTGTAGCGTTTCGCTATGCAATTCCATCAATAAAAACATGTACACAAACATTTTCTGGTCTATAACATGACATTGTTTAACATTTTCTGTGACTACTTCTGTCTCATTTACATGAAGACCAATAAATTCAAGAAAACATAAGGGGAAGTCAACAAGCCATCAAAATATGATTTTTTACAAACAGAGCAGGTCCAAATATTTATATGGGCCATTTTATGTTCATCATGATCATGCACAGCTCATGTATTTTACTCACAAATATGTTCAGTCAATTAAATACACAGCACATTGCTAAGCTTGGGAAAGTATTGATTAGGGTCATTAGGCATATGTGTAATTAATGTGTATCACAAATGGGAAAATAAACAAACCATTCTATTTAATACGCTATAGTCTACTTGATTAGTGCCCCTCCCTTACCTTGACATTGTATCATATATTTTTATAGTCCAGATCCTGTCATTTAGTTCATTTACAAAAGTTGTACCACAGACCCCATATTCTACAGTCTAACAGCCATTTCAATTTCAAGCATTTTCGTGATTGATAATTAGTTGAACGAAAAGTTTACCAAATTTTTGTTTGACTTGAACAGGCCTACCTGTGGCGGCCACCAATGTTTTGATTACCATTGCCAGGCTTGTAACCTGTTTGATCTGAATGGGTGTTTGCACATGCTGTACATGTACACTGTACAGGTGTTACCATGTTTTCAACTTTGAACCAACTAGACAGACACTGTTTCTACTATCTATGTTTGAACAGCTATGGGCATACTCTATGTTCGGATGAATACATAGTTTTATGTGCAACTGCATAGTGAGAAAAAAAAACACATGAAAATCATAGTTAAGGCCCTTGACAATCAATTCTTAGTTTCCTGTTTCCCGCGCGCGTCCAAAGTAGAGAATTGCAAACATTTGTTTAATTATTTTATTTTTATTTTGGATTTTCTCTTTTAAAATAACTTTTAATGACTTCCATTTGCTACTTTCTGACTTTGCTTATATCAACTATAATGATGAATAAACAAAGAACATAACTGTACCGTTACTTGTGTATAAAATCAAACATATTTGTAAAATAATTAAATGCATATTACTAGTCAAAACAGGTTGATGTGAGTGTGCCATCTTGAGGAAATGTTGGATTTTGGGTAGGTCCTACATATAGAACCTGTAGAAAGCAGTTGCTCCAAGTTACTTTTATTTATACATATGTATATTTATATTTTTTAATAGATTAATTATTAAATTTAATATATTTTAATTAATTAATTAATTTTATTTATTTATTTATGTGTATTTATTTATTTATTCATCATACATCATTCATTATTTATTCATTCACATTATCACAAGAAAATTTATTCTTTACAAGAATTACAGCATAATATCATAAAAAAATGCAATGTCACTGTATTGGACCAACTGATTATACTTTGAAACAATTAGTGCCTTGGCACTGTTGTGAAAGTGTGCAGGAATTGTGAAGCCAAGATTAGATTATTCGCATGCACGTGCATTATCGTATTTGCCTTTAGCGATGGACTGCAGAGATAAAGTGTAAGGGGTTCCCGCCAAATCAATTCAGAGAGTAGATAGCGCAATCCAGTAACTAACACACATTCTATACAAGATATTTTACTTGCATAATATTATTATGATTAAATTCTGTGTGGTATGTGATGTGGGTACATGAAATGTATGTGTTGTGTGGAGGTGATAGAGGTACCTGTGTGTAAATACAATAAATAGGCCTATGTTAATTTTAAAGACGATGAAATAAAAGTTGGGCACATTTGTCAAATTAATTAGTGAATTTTGACATTTGCATAAACTGGTTTTCTAATACGCAGAAATACACGACACACCCGAAGCCCATGATCTTGATTCTGAAAAGGCTATAAAGCTGATCACTTTTAATAAAAGGTTAGAATTGACAAGTCTGAAAATATGTATCCTTACCTTGCATATACATGGGACTATCTAGAGCAAGAGCAGTCAGATCAGTATTCCTTGTGGAATTTGTTTTGTGAAAAATCATGTTACATGTAGAATGTAGATTCGTAGGTACGTATGTAAATACAGCAAAAGATGCCCAGTGCTTTAATTTGACACAGACATACCCCCACACACACCAAAAAAAAAAAATAATAATAATAATAATAATAAAAATTGATTACATTTTACTTACAGTGCCAGAGTAGTTCAATTGCAATTTTTCTCTGTCATGCTACTATGTAATTAATTCAAAATATGACCCAAGTCCAATTTTCATATCAAATCAAGGAATCGACTATTCCAGATTCATTATGTCAGTAATATTGTGGTTGTTGCCATCAAAGATAAATCCACCCAATTAGAATACCAATAAAGGCAAATCGCTGCTGGCCATTCACAACAGACATTTTTCATTTATATAATCATATCTTCCCTTTGACTATCAAAGATAGAAAACGAAGAAAGGGAAAATGGCTGATTACAAATCCTGGAACTTGATCTTCTGGCGAACTTGTATCTTACTGAAATCTAGGCCGCTCATTTTAAGTCTCTGTCTTTTGTCTCTAGCTAGCTAGGGCTCATCTCTGAATGGAATAGTTAAGTAGCACCAGGAAATAATTACAGTGAGGGCTTTACCATGCAGTCAACACGAGATGTCACAGGGTAATTTCGAAAATTGTGGAGTTTGATTGGGAATTTCTTGGAAATGGAAAACGTTAAGGAAATGTCTCTGAAGTGGGACCAGGTTGTGTTTTTCGTTATGTAGAATATCAAATGTACATAATTTTGTTACATAGGGAGTATACATGTATATGATCTCTAAGGTAATGGTAACATGAATATTTGTGATTACATTTAGTATCGCCAATCCTACATGTACTTTTGTAGCACAACTATGTTTTTAATATGTTTTTTCATAATTTAAAAACAAAGATGACAGAAAAACCCACAAAAGTAAAAGATTACATATTATACTTGTAGAGGGTGCGCCATCGTTTTGTCATAGCACACAAAATGTGACCCATTCTTGGAAGATTTAGGGATTATCATGTGTAACGCGCTCACGTGTAACACACACGCATTTACTTGCACTCAGCGTATACAACACTGGAAAAGTGTGGATTAATCACAACGTTTGTCTCTTGTACAAAGGTATAGGAAGAGCGTGTTGAATTACTAAAGAATGTTGTTAAGAAAAACAATTAGACTTGAATGTGATGAAAGCAAATTGTGAAGGTGCTTGATATTTCAGCATCTTTAGAAATAACTGAAAATGTCAAGTAATTCAATGAAAACACAATTATTCATCAGATGAGAATCTTGTCAACCAAACCTTTGTGATCAATAATATTGTAACATTAGTAAACACACATATTCACACTTATTAGTTGAATTATACTGTTTAATAGTAGGCATGATAAGATTGCAACAATTCAATCTAGCTAAATATTGCAATGGGGTCAGTCCATGTCAAAACAGACTGAGTGTACACCCACCCTCTTGGATTATGCTCTCCTTTGGCTCAGGGGTACCTTTCATGGACCCCTAGGTGAGGTCACAAGAAAAAATTCAAATTCAATTTCGTTTCGAATGGCGGGCCATCTAAGTTTGGCGACCTTGACCAAAATTGGGAATTTAAGGTGTCCAAATGACAAAGCGCTCTCTTTGAGAGGCATTTTCTTCTTAATTAAATCAGTTGTGACCCTCTTTTTGAATGTGGTCACTCACTGGCTGTGTCTGAAATGCGTAATGCCAACAAAGCTTGATGTCGGAATTTTGTTGGGATTTCAGAGGGGTCAAAATCAGCACTTCATACTGTTCAATCAAATTATCTTTGATTTTGAAGGACCCATGATAATGCCACAGTGCACTTATAGGTCCTAATTATGTTCAGAATGGATTAACCATGTGCCAATGTCTATGAGCAATTCAAAAAAGAGAAATTTCTAGACCCCCTACAGAATTTTAGGCCCCCTAAAGTGGTTCAGCCACAAATGGCGCTTAAAATCGGCAAATTTTGACACCTAATAACTTTAGGTCGGAATTTCTAGTCTTTTGCATCTGAAAGAATGTAGTCTAATGTTACTAGGAACATAAGATTTGTTTTGTATTTTTGTGTTTTGATACTTTCAAAAGGTCGTTGACCTATGAACATTTTTTCGTCATAGCGCCTCCTGAAAGGTCTGACACATAACAAACTATACATTTTGGAATCCTCATGACCATACGAGTAATTTGATATATTACTTGACATAATTGGAGCATTCTGAAAATTTGACCCCATAACCTGTACTTTGCATGTGCATCGCTGCCAGGAAGTGCATTTTTGACCCCCTTAAAAATCCATACAGAGGATTAGAAAGTAGTTTTTTCTTATTACTTGACTCAAGAGCAACTTGAAATATCAGGATAAAAAATACAAATGGCTATAAAGTGATCAAAAATATAAAAAAATATCATACTAAAATTGGCATTTTGTACCGTATCCTGTATGCATGGTATGTTAAAAAAAATGACTATTTTTGAAAGCGTCAACTTAATACTAAAACACAAAAAATACAAAACAAATCTTATGTTCCTAGTAACATTAAACTACATTCTTTCAGATGCAAAAGACTAGAAATTCATATCTGGTGTACACCTAAAGTTATTAGGGGTCAAAATTTGCCGACTTTAAGTGCCATTTGTGGCTGAACCACTTTAGGGGTGGCCTAAAATTCTGTAGGGGTCTAGAAATTTCTCTTTTTTTTTTAATTTCTCATAGACATTGGCATATGGTTAATCCATTCTGAACATAATTAGGACCTATAAGTGCACTGTGACATTATCATGTGTCCTTCAAAATCAAGATAATTTGATTGAACAGTACGAAGTGCTGATTTTGACCCCCTCTGAAATCCCAACGAAATTCAAATCTATCTTTTTTGGCATTAGGTATTTCAGACACAGCCAGTGAGTGACCACATTCAAAAGAGGATCACAACTGATTCAATTAAGAAGAAAGTGCCCCTCAAAGAGAGCACTTTGTCATTTGGACCCCTTAAATTCACAATTTTGGTCGAGGTCGCCAAACTTTGATTGCCCGCCATTCATAAACGAAATGAAATTTGAATTTTTTCTTGTGACCTCACCTAGGTATCCATGAAAGGTACCCCTGAGCCAAAAGAGAGCAAAATCCAAGAGGGTGGGACGTGTACACTCAATCTGTTTCGACATGGACTGACCCAATGTTTTTCTAATCATTTTCTCAAACCAATTTTAGTTTCATACACATGTATACTACAACTGGTTCAAAATACTTCAGGTGTGTACCTAATATTACAGTAGTGAAATTGTTAGAAATTTTCTTATCTCTTATATTTCTAGAACAGAAAAGCAGAAAGGAAGCTATGACATGGTTGGGCTTTGTGGAATGATCCCTCCGGATTCTCGAAAGGTGTGAGGATGGTAGCTCCTCTACATTGTTTGCTCTATAAACCATTTATTATTGAGCAAAACTGCTTACTCTACAATTGATGTAATGATAATGTATCTATAGGGTCTGGATCAATAATGCGAATATTATTTATATTTAGCTAAATTGATTTGTTGTCTTAAATTAATTTGAACATTAATGAAAATAGATTTTTTTTATTACTTGAGAAACTGAATATTTATTTAGTTAATTAGTAGTTGAATCCCCCTTAGGCAGGCAAGACAAATGATACAATTTACACTGTGAGTGATTTTCTAGATCTTGCATATCATGAAGTAGTTGTGTGCTTGGCTGGGGTGGATTCTTAGCATGGTTAGTGTAGCTACAGAAATTAAGAAGGTCAAGTAGACAGTAAAAAAAAAAAGCGCAGTGATTTATAGTGCGCTACGCATAGGCACAACACCTAGACGTTGATCCACAAGCCTCGGCACACTTTACAGGTTGTCGCTGACCACTACTGCCCTACATCATTCCATAAACCATTTTTAAAAAGAACAATTCAGGGACTTTGCTGCTACAAGAGCGCACACCCTATACATTCCACAAATAACCATCGCAACCAGGATCCCCGAGTTTCGTACGGGTTACAACAAGACAATTAGTCCAGGGGAATTTCAAGCTGTAACTCAATTTGTCCACGAGAGCGTGTAGGCACCGCCAGGGTTCGAACCCGCAACCTCTCGCACCATAGTCGAATGCCTTATCGATTGAGCTAACTTGTTAGTGTTTTACCACCACTCCCAAATGTCTACAGCTGGTGGTAATGGTTGTGAGATAGTATAATTTCAGTCTGATTTACATAATAGATTTGTTTTGTATAACTTTTTTATGGAAATGGAAATCCCATTTTGCATTCTGGTTCACCATTTCCTATTTCCTACGGTATTAGACTGTATGGTGATAGGCTATGGTTTGACAGGACCAAAAGTGTAGCCTGGTGTCATGATTTTTATTCTCAATGGGCTACAGTACAGTAGGCAAGTAACGAGCCTGATACAAGGTCTGTACATGTAGCCCATTTATTTTCACCCTTGTTGACAAGTAAATGCCTACATGTCTGCTCCAAGCATTTTACTAAAACATGAAGTTAATAATTTTTGAAATTTCTTTCAATGTACACATGTATACAGAAAACTATAAACTCTATTTTAGGTAGGCACTGGGAAAACACATGATTTTTGACACCAAATTTTGCGCACCAGTTTTAGAAAATTTGCCATTTGTCCATAATATTCCCAAAATGTGTGCATTTTCCCAAAAAAGTTTGCAGTTCTTAAAAATAAGGTAAGTATTAAATTATGCAGCGCAGAGATGAATGCATTAATAATTTCAAGCCCTACAGTCTATTTTCTATACTTTTTTCTGCATGGATTGTATATCAATTGCAGATTGCCATGGATTTTTAACATTTTTGTGAAAATGTACGTTTTTTGAAAATTAATACTTTAAAGATTAATATCTTTGGAAAAATCTTAAAATTCGCGGCTGAACTTAAAATTCGCGATTATACCCAAAATTTGTCACAGATTTTGGCATTTTTTGCGCATCACAAATTCTCTCGGTGCTTCATTTTAGGATGTGTTGGACAAGAAAGAAGGAAAACAAGCTCTTTGACATTTGCAATGTGACCTGGCTCAAGGCAGCTGAATTCAAATGTACAATGTACATGTTATGAATATTGACATAACCCCAAACCAATCAGGGTTTGAAATCTAAGCTAAGGAAGTACATTGGGTCCATTGATGTTGCTGTACTTACTGACAGAAATGCTTATTATGTGTACTAAACAGGCATCTAGGTCAAGCGTGCAGAATAAATTGCACAAGGTGAATTGTTTAAGTGGACCAATTATGATTTAAATTCTAGAGATGAATAGAGATTAGGGGATGCTATGCCAATGGCATTTTGGTTTACTTATCATTAAGACTGATGAGCACAAATAGAACAAAGATAATAAAAGAAACATCAGAAAGACCAATTGTTTTACTTAAGCTTGCTTCAAATACATATTAAATTGTATTATTTGCGGCGTAAATCACATTTTTTGGTTCCAAGAGTCCTTGGTTCAGCCAAGTGCTAGGATCATCAGATCATAAGTGGTTTAAAACACTAAACAAGAGCGATAACCGCACCATAGCTGAACCATGTGGCTTCGGCAGTATATTGTGGTAGGCCTATACCACTGTCATCATTGCATTTAAATTTCAGCTCAATTGAAGCATTTTGAAAACTTGACATTTGACCCCTTTATTGCCCCTTAATGACCTTAAATGAATTTTAAAATATTTTAAACATGTTTAGAATGTCATAAGGATCATTATGTTTAAATTTCAGCTCAATCTGAGCATTTTGGAAAACTTGACCTTTGACCCCTTTATGACCCCTTAATGACCTTAAATGTTTTTAAAATGTTTCGAATGTCATAAGGATCATTGCATATAAATTTCAGCTCGATTGGAGCATTTTGAAAAACTTGACCTTTGACCCCTTTATGAATGACCTTAAATGAATTTTAAAATATTTTTTAAATGTTTACAATGTCATAAGGATCATTGCATTTAAATTTCAGCTCAATTGGAGCATTTTGAAAACCTTGACCTTTGACCCCTTTATGACCCCTTAATGAAATGAAATAAATGTTTAAATGTTTTAAACATGCTTAGAATGTCATAAGGATCATTGCATTTAAATTTGAGCTCAATCGGTTAAAATGACCTTTTTTGACCCCTGTGACCCCAGGATGACCTCTGACGTTTGGAAATATTTTTATTATATTCTTTATGTTTTCCTCTTTCATATGACACCACTCATGGGGTCATACCTTCGTGGCATTTAGAGATATGTCCATTTCAGACCAAATGGTTAGTCAGTTAGTAAGCTAGTAAGTAAGTAAGCTAGTAAGCTAGTAAGTAAGTAAGCTAGTAACATTCACTCATATAGGCTGATACCATTTCATGGTTCAGCAAAAATAAACGAAGATGTCATTTGCGTTCCCTTCATAATCTATAATAAAGATAGAGAAATGCATTCAAAATCAATGTATTTTAAATTTTAAATAGGTTATGAAGTTCACCCTCTCGGGAGTTTCGTGTTTTGGGTTAGAAATCACATATTTTGTGTTTTTTGGAAAATCAAGGTATTCCTAGCAGGCATGGTGAAACAGAAGTTGTCTGTAATGTACCTTGAATGATAACGTTTCAAAGGTAATGCAATTGGATATTTACTTGAATGAAGATTTCAAAAAGATTTTTGGTGCTTTCAAACAGTGTTGAAAACAAGTGCCAGAAGGGAGAGTAAACTTAAAAATATTTTGACATTTCATCCCAAATTGTTTTCTTAGTGTACGCATGTATACATACATTCATGCATGAATATACATACATACATACATCATACACTAATGAGCAGAATTGTTTTTACTCTACAGTTGTACAGAGGTGTAAGTCTTCCGAAATTCCCGAATTCGAAATGTGGCAAAAAAAAAATCCGAAATGTAAAAAATTTTTTTTTTTTTTTAAATTTAATTTTTTTTTTTTTTTTTACATTTCCGGGATTGAATGATGATAATTCGTCATAAAAAGAGCCCCCCAATTTTTTTTTGAGGGGGTGATACCCTGCAGCCTAATCCCCGGACAAGCTTGTGTGCCCTTCCAGAAATTTGGCGAGGTACTCGCCTTTGGCTTGCATGTTTTTCAGGGAGTGGATCATTACCTCACTTACACCTCTGGTTGTTTCATGTTCTAGTGTACCGGTATGTACATGTACATTAGATAACTTAGTAATTAGTAATTCATGTACTACCAATGTGCTAAACTAACATACAGTGTGCACATTACACCTGCAACTCGGATATTGAATTGCTAAAGGAAGAATACTGTCTAGCAAGCAAATCACAGTGGGTTTTGACTCTGAGAAACAAAATAACAGCTTTTGAGATTCAATCTGACCACACAGGTATTCTACAGCAGGCAGGCAGGCATGCACATCCCGTATTCCTTTCATGTGGCGTCCCAATTAAGTGACTCCCTAGTTTTTCATCTGCTTTGAGAGCACGCACGATCCAGGGCCTCTCGTGTTTGCATGTTCTGTCGTCTGCAATAATGAAAATGAGATGAATCGACGAAATCCAAACAAAATTTGTACATTTGAGAGATGAGAAGCGAAATTAGATTTCCTCTTCCTAGGAGTGAGATTTCTATTGTAGGATGTGTGCTTCTAGCATATCATACCACATGGGCTTGCGCATGTAATACAGTCTCTGTGATTTGTAATGGTTATATCATGATTGTAAAACTAAACCAGGTAACTTTTTTCTTAATTTCATTGTGGTTCCAACTTAGCAGCCAAGTATCATGGTAATTGAAAAACAAGAAATGTCTTTAAAAAAGACAATGCCTCAAGAGATTCCAGCGGGCACCATCTGTTATTTGCCATAAGAGATACTTGAAATGCTAGCTTTAAGCCTAGTACAAGGAACTTATACTATGTCCTCATTCACAAACTGATACTATCTGTCCATCGCACAGTATAAGACTATTACCGTAAGGCAGCGTATTGAATGAATATTAAACAGTCAAGAATAAGCTCCGCCACCCGCTGTTTCGGATCCCTCACTGTCTCCCAAAACATCAAAAGCGTTGCAACGATACTTACTTAAGACTGTCCTTTTTCACACAACGCAGACAAAGTAAGGCCAACTTGCCTACAAATGGTCAAATTTTGGCACGAAATATCTCTGTGTAATCCTATGCAAGTCCCACATCACATCCATCACATCGATATCGGCGATCATATTTTTTTTTACTGAAGTTAGGCTAGGCTGGTTACCACCAGCGTCATGCGCGTGACGTGACACAGCTAAAATAATCAACCGAAATCGGGGATCATTAAAACGTCAACAATTTCAAAATACGCAATGACAGTAAACTTAATGGCGAAGCGGTCCGAATTTTGAGCCATACAAGTTTACGTGGTGAACTAGCTTTATTTAAGCCATCTTGCAATGGTAATAATTCTGATGTATTTAATGCAGGAATATACACACCCAGTTTTTGCCCACTTTGTACATAAATTTTAAATTTACACACCCAGTTTTTTAAATTTACACACCCAAACCTTCTGATCCTGCCTAAGACCCTGCCTAGCATGGAGGACAGGCCTAGGCAAAATCTTTTTTTTCTAATAATTTCTCCATAAGCGTCATTTATGTCAACAAATTGTTCGCAAATCCACAGCAGGGTTGCAAATATACCATATGTCACTTTCGGAGTGCGACAATTTGTACAGATAAATTTATCACAGGTATTTTTCTATTAATTTGGCCATTCGTCTGCATATTACCAAAAATAATGCATTTTGGGCGCACCGTTTCTCCACTGAACGTTATTTATGTCGACAAATTGTTCGCAAATCCACCACAGGGTTGCAAATATACCATACGTCACTCGGAGTGCGACAATGTGTACAGATAAATTTATCACAGGTATTTTTCTATTAATTTGACCATTCGTGTGCATATTACCAAATATAACCCATTTTGGCCCACCGTTTCACCGCGAACGTCATTTATTGCGACAAATTGTTCGCAAAGCCACCATTTAGTTTTAAGAATATAATACATGGCATAAAATGTGACAATTTATCAATTTATTTTGCAATTTATCAAAATAAATTGATAATGAACGCTTTTGTGGATATTTGCCAATACAATTATACATCTGACATGTATATGAATTATGATTATGTCTTCAGGCTGTCTTCAGTCAGTAGGAATTCAGATGAGTACATGCAGCTGAGACTAGTCAATGCTAGTCTCAGGTTGTAGTAAGCTACAAATTTCAAATGTAGGACTTGTTCTCATTGCTTACCTGTGTTTCACATCATATTTTGTGGTCAAAATGATTACAAATGTGTAATTTGCAATCATTTCCGACGGCTAGTAAGGATGTGAATGCACACTAAACCCCGGGCCGTGACACTCGTATTCAATCCCTGTATAAAAGTGAACGGCAGTTGACACATCGTAAGTTTGAGTGACAGTTGCTAGGCATTTTAAATACAAGATGGCGGATGTCGATCGAGTACGTGCTATTTTATCAGCAAAAATACAGCTGATTTAGCCAAATTCAACATGGGGTCATCGGTTATAATATTTTCCTAGCATATTGAGCTAACACCACAGCTACATGGTTTTTCACAATATACTAGTAATAAAATAAAGAAAATCAGTAAGCTTAAGATGAATATACCTGGGGGAGATCGGGGGAAAGTGGAACATATTTTTTGTCCAGCCCAAACAGGATTACGAAGCAAGCAAGGCAAAACGTAAGGTTTACAAGATACATATTTGGTGCATACGCACCAATATGAACCTCGCGCCAATCAACCTTTTTGTTCCTTATGACCGGAGGAAAAGTTCGACATATCGCACGACACTGTAGGATATTTGATTAAAAGATACAGAGTTAAGTGCACAAAGTACAATAAGTGACTATATCTCATTAACCAATGATCGTACAGATACGCCGACCACTGAATTTTTTGTTCCTTATGACCAGACGAAAAGTTTGACATATCGCACGACTCTCTAGAATATTTGGTTAAAAAGATAGAGGGTTAAATGCACAAAATTGGAAAAGTAACTCTATCTCATTAACCAATGATCCTACAGATATGCCACCGCTGACTTCTTTGTTCCTTATGGCCAGAGGAAAAGTTTGACATATCGCACGACTCTGTGGGATAATTGGTTAAAAAGATAGTGCGTTAAGTACGCAAAGTAGAAAAAAGTGACTATATCTCATTAACCAATGATCCTACAGAGATGTGACCACTGACTTTTTGTTCCTTATGACCAGAGGAAAAGTTTGACATATCGCATTTGCGACTCTGTGGGATATTTGGTTAAAAAGATAGAGGGTTAAGTACACAAAGTACAAAAAAGTGACTATATCTCATTAACCAATGATCCTACAGAGATGTGACCACTGACTTTTTGTTCCTTATGACCAGAGGAAAAGTTTGACATATCGCATGCGACTCTGTGGGATATTTGGTTAAAAAGATAGAGAGTTAAGTACAGAAAGTAGAAAAAGTGACTATATCTCATTAACCAATGATCCTACAGAGATGTGACCACTGACTTTTTGTTCCTTATGACCAGAGGAAAAGTTTGACATATCGCATCGACTCTGTGGAATATTTGGTTAAAAAGATAGAGGTTAAGTACAGAAAGTAGAAAAAAGTGACTATATCTCATTAACCAATGATCCTACAGAGATGTGACCACTGACTTTTTGTTCCTTATGACCAGAGGAAAAGTTTGACATATCGCACGACTCTGTGGGATAAAAAGATAGAGGGTTAAGTACACAAAGTACAAACAAGTGACTATATCTCATTAACCAATGATCCTACAGAGATGTGACCACTGACTTTTTGTTCCTTATGACCAGAGGAAAAGTTTGACATATCGCATCGACTCTGTGGTATATTTGGTTAAAAAGATAGAGAGTTAAGTACAGAAAGTAGAAAAAAGTGACTATATCTCATAAACCAATGATCCTACAGAAATGCGACCACTGACTTTTTTGTTCCTTATGACCAGAGGAAAAGTTTGACATATCGCATTTACTCTGTGGTATATTTGGTTAAAAAGATAAAGGGTTAAATGCACAAAGTAGAAAAAGTGACTATATCTCGTTAACTAATGATCCTACAGATATGCGACCACTGACTTTTTTGTTCCTTATGACCAGAGGAAAAGTATGACATATCGCATCGACTCTGTGGTATATTTGGTTAACAAGATAGAGGGTTAAATGCACAAAGTAGAAAAAAGTGACTATATCTCATCAACCAATGATCCTACAGAGATGTGACCACTGACTTTTTTGTTCTTTATGACCAGAGGAAAAGTTTGACATATCGCACGACTCTGTGGGATATTTGGTTAAAAAGATAGAGGGTTAAGTACACAAAGTACAAAAAGGATGCAGCCAAAGATAGGAGCTTGTAGTCACCTGCTCCGCAGCCGACTGATGATTCCGCTTTGCCCCGTGTTCCACTTTGCCCCGATCTCCCCTAAATATTCGTCTCCGGCTGAACTATTTAGCTACCGTTCACAAAAAATTGGACACTGTTGTAGGACGGGGGGTGACGGCCCTTTAAATATCCCTAAAATCCTTCACAGATACCTTATTTCAGATTAACTTCTTTAAAACAATAAAAACTTTACACATTCAAAGCTTTATATTCTTTTCAAAGTCCAGAATCAAGTCAAACATTTTTATAATCACTCTTCAAGGCAAACATTTTACTACAACCCTGTATAAAGAATTTATGACCGTCCCTGTCATTTTTTTTTTTTAATGCATAATTCATTAGCCCGAAATGCAGACTCATTGAGCATTTTGTACTGTAAGAACTTCGTGGCAACATGGAAAACGTAGCCCAAATGTACTTGACAGAATGATTTGTCATGGCAATCCGCCATTATTTAGCCCAATAGTCGTGTTTCATGTTCCAATTCGAATACATACTGCTTTCGGCAGAATAATTTTTTTGAACATAGAAATGCAATGTATTTAAAGAAAAAACAACAGCTTTGATTTAGAGAATCTATAGTCACTATGTTCTGATTCTGACTCCCGAAGCTCATGTTACAGTTTAGGCCAAGAAAAAAAATTGTTTGCTTGCCCTCAAATGAATTTTAACAATTAGGTCGGTCGGTTGGTCAGGATTTCTTTTTTTTCTTTTCTTTTTTTAAATTACTAGCAAATTCTAATGTTTGCATTAATTAAGACTCAAAATATGACAAATCAGACAATTTTGTTGTTAAAATGAATCAATTAACATCACAAAACAACTATAATGTTGAACACAACCTTCTAAAATACATTTTTTTACATCTTCAGAATGCAAAAATTTGAAAAGAAAAAAAAGCTTTTTCAGGAATTTCCAAAAATAGGGTCGGTATTCTTTTGTAGAGTAAATAGAAAAAAACCCTTTTTTTCTGATTTCCAAAATTAGGGTCGGTCTGTTGAGGGCAAGCAAACATCTTTTTTTTTTGGCCTTACGCTCAACTGAAGTAGGAGTTTTAAGAATTTGCAATTGATACTTGCAAGGCTTGCTGATAACAAGCTTTATGATAATTAGTCTTAATTGCACAAGTTTATTCTGCTTTTAAAATAATATAACCAAATCAGACAAATTGATTATTTTACAAATTGATTATTTTACAATTTTATTCAATGCATCTACTTCAATATGGATTAGATCCTCTTCCATGCATTTTTCACTAACTTGCAAATCTATAGACCTGTTTCATGAATGCAAAATGATGTAAGAGTTATATTTCTTCAGTATTTTAATGAACAAAATGATAAAAAACTTATTCTATAAGAATCATTACATTATTCTCTGATTTCATGAATATTATCCGATTTCAATTAGTTCGAATGAGAAATTATGCACCAGGCATCCAGGTAAATTGATATTTATTTACCTACCGGGAGATGGAACACTTTTGAGTCTTCTCTGAAGCTCTTACATACATTTTAAAATGATGGTTATGCAACTTCAAAGTTCGTTAGTACAAAACAGAGACATGTGAAGATAAACACGCATTTAATAAACGTGCACACACACACACACTGGCCCATAGAAGTAATCGCTGCCAAACATGGACCATGCACAGAACTCTGCAAACACAGTCGTATACATTATTATGTTTTCAATGGTTAGGGCAAAAAAAAAAAAGGTTGGTCTCAAAGCTTGCGCGCGCATTTGTAATTTCGTGAGATTTGGGAAAAAAAGAAATGCAGAATTTTTTTTTATTTCAAAAAAAATTTGTTTTTCTGGAAAAAATTCGGCGAAGATTTTTTTCTCCAAATACCATGAAAAATTCGAATAAAAAAAAAAAAAAAAAAAAAATCGCATTTAGCATTTGTTTTCAAACCACTTGTGAGCTTTGAGACAAACCATTATTTTTTTTGGCCTTATTGCGGACATTTTTGCTTGTCAGCCATGGATGTTCTGAATCAAGTCTTTTGGTGGATAATCTGCATGAGTGGAGTAACTTGATACATTGTCTTTGGGAACAACGTATGTATTGTCCGCAATATGTGATACGAAACATGTGGCCAATAGTGCACAATAGCATTATGACTTGTGTATCATTTCTAGGGGATATATGTAAGCATGTTTCTTAATTTGGGAAAGCAAAATTCCTGCAAATGTCAAATTTTACTAGGATGGAGCATCGATTTAAGGACATGCAGAGGGGATTTAGCATGTTTAGTAAGATCTTTTGAAGTACAAATTTATATAGTATTGTAATACATTATCAATGCATAATACACACCATACAGACTTAAGAACACAAATAGCCGATACAGGCCTCATAGTGCAGTTAACTGAGATTGTAAACATGCTCTCAATATAAGGACAGCTTATACAAGGACAGCCTATACTCAAAGATGAGCCAAATTGGCCCCTAGAGACTACTGTAATTGTTTACATGGATACAACTGCTAGCTGTCCTACACAATTCTCTTTATCATGTTTTGTCAACAAACAAATTGGGAAATCATTTTGATCATAATTCGCTCTTTGCATGGATCCGCCATCTTGCTACCAAAATGAGGTTCTCCCTGCAAACGCATGGGCAAAATGTGCATTTTTGTTTCTCACGCTTTTCTAGTAACGCACAAGAAGGCTTTTGCAATGCGTACGCGGTAATTAAAGTATTCATTTGACATTTGCGGTTAGAACCTCGTTTTGGGATGACCGTGCGATCGGCGAATTAGTCAATCTTTTTTTTTTAGCTTTGTTTTTAAAATTTTGTTTTATAAGGAGAAATAAAGTATTGATTTCTAAATAACATGCATATTTAGAATGCGCAAGGTTTGAGACTTAATCGTTTTTTATGTTGTCCTTGGCCAACATCATTCACAATAAAGTTGACCCATTGCCACGGCAGTAAATTTAAACTCATTAAATAATAAAGAATGCAGGTTACCATTTGTTCAGTGCAGAGGGGACCAAGACAGGCCCTCTCTGACATTACAAAATCCACCAGTTCTTTCCTTCCCTCCACACAAACACACCCTCAAGGAAATGGGACCAGTTGTAGGTACTTGTACGACCATAAGGACAGGAATTCTCAATTCTGTGACGTAATTAAAATATTTGCATGGAAAGGGTGACGTTATGACACCACACACCGCCCCATTTCATGTTCCCTTACTCTGTGTGCAATTTGTACACTTTTCTATGCTATGAGCTAAAGGAAATTGTATTCAATATGTTCATAAATTGTTAGCATTTAGGAAGTCAATATTAAGAACAGACGAAATAGCTAAAAATTGGTAAAGCGCAAAAACTTTCATGTACACAAAAATTACTACTTTTATCGAACTATGATTTCAAAAATAAAGATTTAAACCAATCTTTTATGGTACGGTACCTGTTAATAGCAGTGATGATCATGTAATATATTTAAAACAATCATTAATTCATTATTTGATTGTTTTTACTTTTATAAGATTTAATTATTCCAAGCCTGTCAATGCTGAAAAAGGTCACTTTTCAATCAATTTCAACGACCCAAAATAACTTGTTATTCTATCGTATAGAAGATTATAAAAGATCATTGGAATAATTTGTTATATCATGGTCACTGCACAATACCTTGGACACCCCCGTTTATTTATCGTTTGCATGATGCGTCAATAGTTTCGTGAATATAATAATCCTGATTTAATATCGACAGGGAGAGAGAAGAAAATCTTTTGAAAACTAATATGAGATTTTCAGTGTCAACAATTACAACCAAATGTTCAGCGTCGCAGCAGGTCTATTTTGAGATGCGTCCCCATTGACAAAATCAAGAATCAATACCGACGATATATGCAACGATGAAGATCTTTTGAAAGGCAATAGAGATAGCAATAGTGACCCAATATCTTGTATACATGCCAATAGCCCTAGTGGTCAAATGGCATATTTTCACTGTTTAGAAATTTCAATGTATCCATTGAAAAATGAGAAAACAGTAAAAGACAAAAATTGCAACAACAACAAAAAAGCAGAACATAGCCCCTTTAATTTAGTTAATATCATCTGCTATAATAAGCTTTAGAGCAGTTTCAAGAAGGATACATGTTATCAGCTTCATCGGTTTCAAGATCACCAGTCTGCAAGAAAATTTGGTCAAATCTATAATGTCTTACATAATTTGTTGTCAACAAGCTATTTTCAATAATTTATTTGGGAAAATAATGATCAATGGGAATGATAACTGTGTGTTTCTTTTAAATAATTCCACTTCCAATTGATCATCTGACTAAAATAATTGATGAATTGTTCTTTTAAAAGTGTACTTTTATTACTACTTACATGCAAGACTAATATTTTTATCTCATATTTTTTATTTCTTTTCAGGAACCCATGAAATCAAGAGCACCACAACTTCATTTAGAATACAGGTTTTATAAGATGTTAGGTCAATCAGGTAAGTCATTTTCAATTCAAATGCATCAACTTTTAAAAATCTTAAAATTTCACAGTGTATACACTGAGCTACATGTAGTGGCAAATATTTCATCAGCAGATGGGTCTTTATATTTCAGTATCACTAAACAATGTTCTTGCAGTTCTGTCAACAATTTGATTTGACTTCAGTTGGTGACATAAACTTCTATTGCCAATGCATGTACACTCCTTGATTAGCATGTCAACTGAAGCATTGGCAAATTAATTCTTACAAAATCTCGTAAAAATAATGATGTGCATGAATCAAAAATTATATTACATTGTATTAAAATAAGTGCAAATTATGTTTTACAAGTCCTCACAGTTTAGACATTTCATCTTCTGTGCAAAGATTCTATCAGTAAAGATCTAGTCGCTGCATATCCTCGGACAATCCTCCTACTCTCATCCCTATACGATCAGCTAATAGAAGGAACTGCACACTCTGGGGATGAGAGTAGAATTGCAGTAGCTATAGTCTTGTTGTGTCTCAAGTTGAGAGTAACGCCATGTTAGATTTCAAGTGGCAGATTCGAATTGCACATGTTAAGCTATTTCTGTGGGATATACACACGTGTAGCAGGGTGATTTGTCCGTACGCTGGCGACACAACTGCGTAAACGCACTGATTTGAATCTGCCACTGCAAGATGCAACATTGCCTTATTCTCAACTAGAGACAAGACACACTATAGATCAACACATAATACCAAACCATGAGGGATTCAGCTAATTGTGAATTTTTTAGCAAAGCAAGAAAACAATTTGGCGCATCAGCTTTCCATAAAACTGTAGTATCGTTATGAAATACCTTAAGAACCTGTGTCTCTAAAAGTTTCCAAAAGCTATCATAATTGGGGTCTAATAAATGTTTTGACCAGATTAATTTCTGAGCTTCTGAAAAAGCCTCAACGTCAATCATATGTAACCCTCCAACACTATATATAATCATTGAATAAATAATTTCTTTTAACCCTGGCATTCCCACCATAATAATATGTTGTTACACGTGCATTGAAGCTGCATTTACTGTAAGTGATCACGATGAAGTACGTACAGTAGTCTCACATTGACATCAATAAAATGTGTCTACATGCAGCGTTTGAACTCGAATCGGAAGTTGGTGACCCAATATGTTCTGTTGTTTCCTCAATCTGTGGTTGATACTGACATTGAAGTTGGTGAGCGGCTTCCTGTAGTTGTCAAAGCGTCAACCCAGACTTGTCATTTTCATAGCTTTGAAAAGCTCCAATAAAAATTGATGTAGTCTGAATGTGTGAATGAAAGGCTGTTATAAAAGAATCAAAAATGTATATATTTAAAGAGCTATTTCTACTCTGTGAGCTCATCCAAGTAGAAAAACTATTTTAAGAATTAAAATTTCTAAATTCAATCTGATCTACTGAACTAGTTTTGGAGTGGCATCCTTTTGTACATGTAGCCACATGATCAGTCAGTCTGATATAGGATGTGAAATTATCGCCACTCCAAAGCGTAAGGCCAGTAGATCAAATTGAATTTGAAAATTAATACCTGTTGTGATTGAACTTTCAGAGGGAGTTGGAAACTTGTGATACGTCTTACTTTAAAAAAAGATGAGCATTCTAATATTATGCAATGCGAAACATTTGAACCAAACCTACATTGTTCAATGCCTGCTCCTCAGAGTTGTCATGGTCGAGTTGAGCCATTTCTTACAATATATCGAGTCGAGTCAAATGATTTGAGTCACTTTACAATCTCTATGGGGAAAATTCATTTCATTTTTGAGAAGTTGGCTCTTTAGTCATGACTCGTTACAAGTCTACAGAGATCCTAGCACAGTCTATTTCTGAATGCTACTCAATCATTCAGGAACTCAATTAATTTCAGGGGTAGAGTAGAACCATAATAGATTTAAAAGAGAAAAATGATGTATGTAGTGGAAAGGACTGCTGAGGGGAATTCTTAAAACTGAAATCGCCCAGCATCCCTTAAATCTCCCAAATATAAACATTGAAACGATTTAATCCCAAGTGGTGAACTCAACGCCACTGTACCATAAATAGGATTGCAGATTTAATCAATGAGGAATGAAGGAGTGTAGCTGATTGTGTATACCCTAGCGTGAATGTGTGTGTCTCCTCACCATTCATCACCATGTATTGGGTTCAGTGTGTTTGGTACATTGAATGGATACAGTACATGTATGTGGATAACACCTGTCAGGACGTAGATCTCACCAACATGGCTAAATGTAGAACAGGTTCATCATGGTGGTGGCAGCCATGTTTACCAATGATACTTTATTACAGGCAGTGTTATGCAAGGGAATAATTAATGCTAGGCCCTATTAATTATTTTATAATACGTCTGTGCTTTCATTAATACATGGGTTGCCCCTTAACTGCAAGGGGATGCCAAGGCAAAATGCATTTAGGGGCTGTGCAATAATTATGAGCCCCCAATTTTTTCAAAATTTCAATTTTTTCAAAACTTTAAAATTTCTAAACGGCTCGCCAAAAATCGCTTGACCCCCTCTCGGCCCACCAAAAATCGCTTGCCCCCCTCTCAGCCTGCCAAAAATTCTTTGCCCCCCCCTTGCGCATGCCAAATTTTTGGGATCCCAATTTACAAACCTCAAATGGTCTAGATACATGTTGCGAGCGCAGCAAGCAGGAAAATTTGCATATTTAAGCATTTCCGTACTGTTTTTAGAGCGTTTTATTTAAAAGGCACCCCATGAATGTGTGCCAAAAATGGCTTGCCCCCCCTTCGGGCTTGCCAAAAATGTCTTGCCCCCCCCCCCCAATTTTACCCTCCCCCAGGGCTCATAATTATTGCACAGTCCCTTATAATACAAATATAACTGATATTGCACCAATATGTGATACGATTTGGTCAATGGAGGGTTGGAGGCCAAAGGTGGCAATTTTGATCAAGGCAAAAATATGGACTAAAAAAACAATAAAATGAATAAGAAAATAAGCATCACATAACTTCATAACTGTAGAACCAAGTATGCTAGATTTTTGTTGTTTTCAGTATGATAGCCTAATGTTTTTATGAGGTAATAATTATAGCAATTCAATTTTCAAAAATACTAGGCCTCCCATGGCCCTGCAAGGTGCTAACACTTCAAAGTGTTCATAGTTCTGGTCACTTGGGTTCAACTCCCTGCACAGGCATAGAATCCTATATAATATGTATCATGTTAGCTTCCATCTAAAGTTTTTGTCAGAGAAGAACGGCACTTGTTTACATTTTGAGAGCGTATACGCGGAAGTGGGGTTCTGATTGGCTGAATCAATCGTCTGACAATCATAGCAACAGACCGATAATCTGATTGGCCGATTGTGCGTGAAATTGTTGGTCAGCACAGATCGGCGCCCTTAAAGTGAACACAAAGCTTACGCGTATGTCGCTCATTAACAGGGCGCTCGCGTCAATCTGAGCAAGGGAGTGCCATTCTTCCCTGAAACCCAGTGTAGCGATCAATAACCTGAATAACATGTGTAATCCAATTCAATGCACAAGCTCATACACATGTGGTTCTTTGATGTCAACTGCATACAATAGAAACCTTGATCAATAATGAACGTTGGTCAAAAGACGAGCTTACTGAAGTGAAAAATTACGTATATGCAGAATCATCATTTATGCATATTGCCTTGAAAATCATAAAAAGCGATTGCTTGATCAACTCAAATGATTTTATTAGTGTTATTTATAAACCATATTTCAATATTTCAAAATGTTTGATATGCCTTTTGACCCAGAAATGTATGAATTTGATGCGAAATAAAGAGAAAGAGAGAATCTCATTACACGTGTTAATTACATCACACTGCATCACAATGGTCAAGTTCATGAAGAATGCTACAAACTGTTGTATGTTTTGCTATTTCGTTTTTTCTGTAGGGAATATGTTTTATCATTAAAATCGGATGTGAAAAACTATCAAAAATACAGCACAAACGGACATCACTATTTGTGGGCATAAAACAAATTATAAGAATTATACAGAAGTGACATAATAACACAATATAAATGCTGTATCTTGAAAAGGAGAGATTACTCTAATGTTAGAATCTCGGCAAGGAAACTCAGGTGAAATGAAGAAACATAATTCTGATTGATTTTGTGTGCCTTTTGAGCATTATATGTTTCAAAATTTCAAAATAAACAAAATGCGAGTAACTATGATGTCATCAACATGATAGTAATATTCATGAGGAATAATTATTGCTCACTCAAGAAAGAAATGGTTAACAAATGGTTGTATTTCATCGCACGACCTTCTAGTAACTGTATCTAGAAATTTATGTTAGTTACTTGTCAATTTTTGCCGGAAACAAGCTTTTTCTATGGTTACTGACCAGCTCATTAGCGCGGTTCATCAGACATTCTTTACCCCGGGATTACTGCCCTCTGTTGATGACAGAGCTTCGAACTCTTATCAAGGCGATATAAGAAGTGCAGGGCCATGCTCCATGGACAAGATCATGTCACCTATTGCAGTGTTGGTTTTTTGTTAAACAAAAACATTGAAATGAGTCCCAATTGATAAAACAAATTAAGTTATCTGAAGGAATTGAGGCACTAGTAATTTTGTATGGGAAAGAGAAGTAAATGTGGCCCAGTTGTCAGTTTGTTTTGCCATCTGTATCATCAGCACTTCCTATAAACCTACTAAGTAACTTGATTTATATTTTGATCAAGTGAATGTTTCCTGCATTTAAATGGTTTACATATTGAAGTAACTCAATTAGAGCAGTGCACCTTGAAGTTCAAGCCTTCCCCTTCCAATGGAATAGATTTAACCAAATTAGCTAGAGGCTGCCAGGTGATGGTACAGGTAGCAACATCCACTGGAAGCTGGATGGCCAAAGAGCTAAACAGAGAAGTAAACACAAACATCTGTAGATGCTAGTAGTGCACACTAGCAGGCATGATAATTTGGGGGATTTAAGGTGATATGAGGATATTTCTGGAAATTAGGAAATACTCTGAGTATGTTTTCAGTAGATTAATTGAGTGGGCCAAAGTACACTGATCAATATGCCTTTTGTTTGAAGCAAATCGGACATACAGTCTTCATAATACATCAGTTTATATTTTCTTTGTATCTTATTGTTTTTATCAATAATCAATGAAGTTTCTGAGCTAAAATCACTGGAAAGGCTCATTATTATGTAATTGTTGCCAATATTTTGCTACAAATCCATACATAAATGTTCAGGGTACTTACATGTACTTGCCTTGAAACTTGGTCAAAGTGTTTCTAATATGTTCTAATGTATTTTATAGTATAGCCGCCTTCTAATTTGCATAATTAATTAGCATTTATGCAAATTAGTTCATTAATTGTGCAAAAATTCCTAGATATTTTTATCTAGTTTTTAAAAATTAATACAAAAATGTTTTTGTTACTTTGACCGAAAAAAATTTGGGCCAAAATTGAGCATTTTGGTCCAAATTTGACCTCGCAGATGAATTCATCAAGTCTTTGCCATCCTAAAAATCAGACCAACGGTTTTAAAAAAGCAGTTATGAGGCCCAAAAGTTTCCATAATTCCACTCTTAAGTATACATTGACATAATTTAAGTATAAATTGACATAATTTAAGGGACTGGCTTAATATTTATGCATATTTTTGTTTTCCCTGGAGACCAGTATTGAATTTGAAAAAAGTTATTTAATTATTAATTGCAAAAAAGAGCAAAATTAGTTACAATGCTGGCGTTTATGACTTATGTCCGAGTTGTATCAAATCAATACCTTAAACTGCTCCATTGGGTGGAACATACATTTAGTAACCATGTTACCCCAAATGTTTGCTCAGAGTTTGACGTGATACGATTATTGATGAGGGCAATAATTGGTTTCCAATAATGACAAACGGATAATAAAGAGGACTGTTATTGTCGGAGGTAGGGGATCAATACGTGTGATTATGGATGGATAAGCAAAACACATCACCTTATGGTACAGACCTGTGTGCTGTGCTATCATGAAATAATGATGTTTTCACAAGAAACTGTATTTTGGGAGGAAAATTGTGGTCCGGTGCAGGGGCAAATTCAAGATGGGGTGGCATGAGGGAGGACACACATACATTTTTTTATTCTACTTAAATCTGGCTTTTGTGTGAACAGGTTTTGAGAAAGAGATATGCTCAAACCAATAAGGGGGGATGTGTATTTCTTCACTTATTTTTATTGGCATGACCTTGGCTAACCTTCCTCGACCCACCTGTATAGATTTTTTAAACCCTGTAAAAAAAGTGGTCATTGATAAAAGAAAATTGAATACAATTTGATTGCAGAAACTTTTTGACATGAGAAATTTGAAGCTTCCAAATTGTTTTTATCAGCATTTTAAAAGCAAGGATTCTCAGTCTCAGCCAATTTACAATGCAGGAATGTAAACTAATATATGGGACACAATTTTTTGCAATAATGATATTGCTATGTTGTGTTGATCTACTGGGTAGATGTTCAAAATGATGTATGTATATGCATTTGAGGCACTAGATTCTGAAATAACATTGTTCACATTATAAACAACACTTCCAAAAGCATAACAAATAATTATGAAAAATATACCGACGTCATAATTACAACTAGTGTAATTGTGCATGTGTGTGTGTGCAATTGACATTTAATATATCAGAAATCTGCCCAGACACACAATTTAGTTGTGCTTGAATTTGTACATTAACATTTGTATCAACAGCCAAACAACATATTATCTGTTGAGTATGTGGATAATTACTTATGATGCTACAGAGTCCCCTGATTAGAACATGCCCTAATTACATGAGTTGCTTAACAGAGGTGGTCTCATTATGGTCCATTTCATTTTCAATAACGAGTCTTTGCAATTTGCCAACACGAAGCGGATTTACAACATCCCACTCCAAACTGTAAGACCCAAGCCAAGCCTACAGAGACTTTAAACAACAACTTCCCAGTCTAAGTAGTCACAGCGAGCATCAACAAAAATAAATCATTACCCTCCTTTAGGACAAGAGATGGCGAAGATATGATATTTGCAATATATGATTGGGTAATAAGCGTAAACAGAGCCGAGTAGCGCGGATTTACGCCTTGGTGGAACCTGTCGTATTGATTCCTCATCACCTACACCTGCAGACGATGATGGCAAACTGATGCGGCAAGTAGTTACCATGTTAGCCAAGTGGCGACGATGAGATAAAAAAAATGGTGCAAACTATGCTGGGCTAAATTCTTGAGGCATGCATAGATGTATATTTTGTAGTTCCCTTTCAGTGTGAGCTTATTGGAGTGGTGCTTTTCATTAGCAATTGATAAACGACTACGACTTTGAGGTGCATGTTTTGGTTTGCGGGTTGAATGTAAATATTCATGTTACCTTTGTGATCTATTACAGAACTTGCAGTGAAAAAGAATAAACAAAATGGGCGTGGAATTTTAATTAAAGGAAGGTGACCTGATATATTTGGAAAATCAAATTTTTAAAAGTTACGTATAACATAAATTGTCATCCCTTTCAAGCACTCATGCAAAAAGACCATGTAAATGTTTTTTGTAAATGTGACTAATTGCTAATGGAATTGCCGACATTCATACAGCATGATATTGGTAGTCTACAGTGTTTTATTAACGATATAATCATCATCATCATGTAATATATTGCTTTCAAGTGAAAGGCCCTATTTTTCTCATAAACACATTGAAATTAGAAGTTCCAACTCAGTGTATTTCCGAAGATATCATCAAAAAACTGCCTAATTAGTCTCAAATATGGTATACCATATTTTGAGACTAATTCGACAGTTTTTTGATGATTTCTTCGGAAATATACCGATTTGGAACGCCAAATTTCCATATGAGCCTTCATCTGATACCAAAATCAGCATTTTGATGAGGTAAAGTGGGGGATGAGATTGTCAGTCAGGTTACCCACCTTTAATTGTGTAACATGCACATGTACTGAGTTTTGCTGTAAATTATGAACTAATACATGTACCCGTGAAACAAATCAATTATTGAAAGATGAGGCAGTGTAGTTGTTAGCCCACAAAATAATGCCATGTAAAGTACACATTTTGGAGAATTCAGAACCCAAAATGTATAACCAATCTGTAATGCACTGAGCATGCTCTATTTTGGCAAACCTGTATGGCGTTGCAATCTCTACTTTCAGAGAAAATGCTTTCTGTGAGAAAAATAGCTCAGTGATTTGGGTTTGCCATATTATAAAATCTACATGTATGTAAGACACCAGTGGGAAAAAGGGGGAAATTGTTTAATAATTCCCCCTGCTCCAGAGGCCATGTGGGTTTGGTGCTGTGCAGTGTATCACCAAAACAAAGAGAATATTATTTGAATGATATACCACATGAAATGTGTTCATCATAATGCACATATGAAACAATGGGAAACGTTTGAAAGAGAATCACTGTGCAGGGTCTGACCAGACTCGCAAGGTGAAAAGTACACTTGTCTTTTGCCTATGGGCATGGCTGTTTTTGAGGACGAATTAGGGATAGAGTGCACATCACTGTAACATTATTAGATGTATACAATGCAGTGTTTCTAAGGAAGTGGTTTTATTTCAAATAGAAAGAGATAGCAGGGATTTTCATTCCATTTTTGATAGCTTCTGTTGACTAGGGTATTACATGTACGGCATGCAGTTCTACGATGTATGTTTATTTGAATACAATATATGTAGCTTTAAAATCTTTCATTTAATTGATTATACGTCCATAGTTATTGGATGCAATGCTTGACCTTAGTTTAATTTGATTGAATGGCTATTTTAGGGTATGGATGACATCTACTTTGTTGTGCAGTCATGATATTTTCTGTGTATCATGGTAGCAAATTAAATCACTGTTGCTGTTTTTGGTTTTCATAGCAAAATTGCAATGCATTACAATCTTTTGTTTTTCTTTTTCAGGATTAAACAAACATACAATGTACTAGAACATTTCAAATAATATTTTTGACATTGATGAAAACATCTTTTTAGCAATGATTTTGATACTTAAAAGGGGATTTTGTGATCCACAGCCTCATCCCTCCACTTTTCTCAAAAAAGTTTTTATACCACTGGTAACCTGGCTACATAATGTTTATGTACCAAATATATCTTGCAGATTAATTTGTTTAGCAAAAAAAATGTGAAATTACAACACACTAGAATGTCTAGATGGAGCAGTGTAATACGTATAATCATACAAACTCGCGAACACAGAATCGGAATCAACTGAAATTTGGGAATAAGCTTTTTTTGTGGATATCTACTGGAAAATGTCATAAAAAGAGGATGCTAGGATCAAGAAATACTCCTTTAACCCTAACCCGCCCGAGTACTTCAAAATACTACTTGATATATGCGCTGTTCGTGCGTGCATCCCACATGGTGTGATGACGCAATTGCCCTAAGTGATATATAGGCACGGTTTCGCTGGCCAGCGAAGCCCAAGACCCGTGGCAAAGTGTCGGCGACCATCTGCTTGGCATGCGAGGGTCTCGGGTTCGAATCCACCCAGAGCAAACAACTTCTTTCTTTCTTTTCTCTCTTTATTCCTTCCTTCTTTCCCTTCCCGTCGCCAAAAAGCCCCTGGCAGGCTAGGGTTAAGATATTTGAATTATATTATAAATCCCATTTTGATCCTGTTCACCAAATTGGATATTGCAACAGTTCTGTGATACTAAAATAGTGCAATTATGAGGTTAAATAGAGGTGACAGATGTAGGTGGCGTATATGTTTGAGTTCATCCTATATGTAGTTAACAATTGCTACTTTTATAGCTTGATCTTTGGAGTTTGACCGCTGTGTGTTTTGATTACAACTGTCTGTGTGGTGTAACTGCGGTCAGTCAGGCCAAAGCATATTTGTTTTGACCGATAAAAGGTTAGTGGGATGCAACTGAAGATTCAATATGCCATTTGTTTTGGTGTGATTAGGTCAATGTTTAGCTAAGATTAAATAATCTGACTAATGATGAGTCTGGTCTTTTATTGAGCATTGTAGGGCCCAGAGTGTGAGCAGGTGGGGCTACTTGTACCTGTAATGTAGAATATGATACAGGGTGTCCCAAAAAAAAGAGGCCCCACATTGCGCCCTCTTTTTCTCCTATTTCTGAAAAGTTGGTCAAATATATTTTGGTATGTAAAGAAACCTTCAATCGTTAGCTTTAATAAACCAAAACAATTTTTTCAATCGGCTCATAACTTTTGAAGATATGTCCTTTTAAAGAAATGTATCCGTTTTCACTCTGTCCACGGAGGAGGTTTAGCTACTTCAAAGATTGAAAAGTGCATATACCATGCATGAATATAAAACATTCCTTGATGATAACTTTATAAAATAACAACTTTATTTAAGGGAATGGGCTTTACCGGTGGGCTTATGGGTTATGGATTTTGTTAAGTGTCATTAATTTGGGCTGAAATTGATGTGGGATGGGACTTCGTTTGCTATACTTGCAATTACTTATGTTTTTCTCGTTTCTTGCTTTCTTTTTATTGACAACATAAGTCATTTCTCTTTTTGGAATAAAAGGTAGCCCTGAAAAGGGCTGTTTAGTTTGTCTTTGGTTCTTTTGAAGTGAGTTTACTGTGCTGCTCTGCTCTCTACCTGGTTGCCTCCGTGACGCATACAGGTTTCAGCCCTAGTTCTCATTGCATTAATTATGCGTTGCGTACCATCCTTAAGGCCTTGTGCGCCGGATACTTGCGAATGCAGCAGTAATCTGGGTTGCGAAGATGTTTGAAGCTAGCTGGTGATCCTCGCTTATAGTGAATGCTTTCCCAAGACTAATGCTATTATCTATCCATGTCATTAACCATGTGTTTCGTTTAAAATCTTTGATGTAGCCAAACCTCATCCGTGGACAGAGTGAAAATCGGGTACATTTCTTAAAGAGGGCATATCTTCAAAAATTGTGAGCCGATTGAAAGAATTGTTTTGGTTTATTATAGCTAACGATTTAGGGTTTCTTTACATACCAAAATATATTTGATCAACGTTTCAGAAATAGGAGAAAAAAGAGGGCGCAATGTGGGGCCTCTTTTTTTTGGGACACCATGTAGTTTAAGGGGTACTACACCCCTGGCCAATTTTATGCCTATTTTGCATTTTTCTCAAAAATTATAGCGCATTGGTGACAAGTAAGATATGTATATTATAGGGCAAGGACTACAACTACTGCACTGAAAATTTTATTTCAGCACAGACAACAGTTGTGGAGTTATAGTCAAAATGAGGAAAACCAATATTTGATCAATAAATCAATAACTACTTGTCTTGAGTCACTGAAATTCCAGTGTAGAAACTTGGTTCCTTGCCCCTATAATATACATAACTTTTGTTACCAGTGCTTTATTAGTTTTTGAGAAAAATGCAAAAATAGTCACAAATTTATCAAGGGGTGTACTACCACCTTAAAAGCAAATAGAAAATGTGTACCTGGAAATTACTGCTGACAAGATCTGTTCATAGAATCATTATATGCACTGCAAACCTTTGAACGTAATGGGATGGGTGATTCTCTTTACTGTTTTTAATTAATTTGTGATTAAAAATTTAGCACCTAGTAGACCTTTTAAACATTGCATTCAATTTCATGATCATAATTTTGTTGGAAATTTACATGTATGAAGATGACTTGGTGAATGGATGTCACCTTATAAATTTGGTATTGATTGTTGGTTCATTACATGGGATCATGTATGGTTGCATGTATGTATAATATGTGCACACCCATGTGTGCACACCCCTGGCATACAGTCATACACACTCACCCCCACACCCTACAAACCACTGTGTGCTCCTTAGGCTACGATACTGAATAAAACAATAAGAGAATCCATGAGTTACTCACATGAAATTAGCCTTGAAACATTTTTCGTAAATTATCAATCAAAATTTTTTGTTTGCATTCTGATGTGGCAGTAAAGCTACATGAAATTGTTTAGTCTAAAATTCTGCTCCACATACATTTGTTCATGCTCATGCGAAGCCTTACACAGACGTTATTTTCTTTTTAAATATTGAATGAAGCCATGTTAAAACATGGCTGATAGAACCACATATGTAATGTGCAGCCCAGGGTTATTTCAATACATGTTGTTTACTGGCAAGGGTTTAAATATAGCAATTGTACAAGATAGGTAGAATCAATGAATTCATGTTCAAATGTGAGCAGTTACATTTTAGCACGGGCATAAACATAACATGGATAGGATATTGAAAGTTAATTTAATGATTCAATTCAATTTCAGTGGCCATTTTAAATTCATTATGATCCAAACATGCTCTGTGGTAAAATGTATTCAGACATTGTATTCTATGAAATTTCAAGTTCAAATTAGTTCTAATAATATGTAATATATGATTATTTCAAGTTATGTAAGAAAACATGTACATGTCTAAATATGAGCGAGTGAAAAGTGTCGTGCCTGTAATTGAATAAGCCATTCCTCTGTGGCCTCAGGGGGAAGGGTAATTGTATTCAGCCCGTTAATGTACTTTTAATATAAAGTAGCAGATGGATCTATTTTTTTCAATTTTTGTGTATGCATTAAAAAAGAATATCAAGAATGGCCTTTTGAGTCGGAATAGAGACCAAATGCAAGTGTTTGTTGCAATAAATTATGAAAAAGTTACATGTGGGTTTTGAATTGTAACTCAAGAACACTATATTTTTTGCCAAGAAATAACTGATCGAAAAAGGTGAATGGATTTTTACATTCTTTCAAAATTTGAGCACAGTCTTTTTTTACTTATTTTGCTAGTGTTATCTTTAGTAGACAGGTAAAAGCAAATGAGAAATATACAAGTTATTGTCAACTAGCATAAATTTCCAGTAGATGGTAATATTTGTTTAACTATTGCTATCTTCAGTAGACAGCTAAAAGAGACTAGGAGAAATGTGCAACTTGTCGTCAACTAGTATTTCCAATAGATTGTAATATTTATTTAGCTATTGCTATCTTCAGTAGACAGCTAAAAGGAGGAGAAATTTGCAACTTATCGTCAACTAGTATTTCCAGTAGATAGTAATATTTATTTAGCAGTGCTATCTTCAGTAGACAGCTAAAAGGAGAGGAGAAATATGCAACTTGTTGTCAACTAGTATTTCCAGTAGATAGTAATATTTATTTAGCAGTGCTATCTTCAGTAGACAGCTAAAAGGAGAGGAGCAATATGCAACTTGTCATCAACTAGTATTTCCAGTAGATTGTAATATTTATTTAGGGCTCATATTGAAATTCCCTTACACAGGAAGGTGTGCACTATCCTGCAGCTTTCCTATGCTAGCCTTCTTTTGTTAAAATCCTGTGTGATTATAACACTGCAATTAGCCACTTAAATTAGGAGCGTGCTTTCCTGGGTTGTGCGATGAGCCATAGTCAGTTTGTTTTCTTCACATTCATCATGGACCACTTCAAAAGGCAGGGTGTATCACTGATGCATATAATTACATTATAATCCATCTTTATAATCCGTTTTATGACTGAGCTTTCCTGAGGCGCACGCTTAGCGAGGGGAATCCTGTCTTCTTTCTGTGTGAAAGCGTGGTAGGGTATTTCAATATGAGCCCTTAGCTAGTGATATCTTCAGTAGACAGCTAAAAGGAGGAGAAATATACAACTTATTGTCAACTAGAATTTCCAGTAGATAGTAGTATTTATTTAGCCAGTGCTATCTTCAGTAGACAGCTGAAAGGAGTAATGTACAACTTATTGTCAACAAGAATTTCCAGTAGATAGTAGTATTTATTTAGCTACTAATACCTATACAATTACTGGGACTTAGCAAAGTTGTAATTTAAGACTCGTAGTTATATAAAAGTGATGTTTTATAAATTTTGAAGGTGGACCACATCGACTTTGGGCCCCCTGAAAATGTTGAATTTGCAATAAATTTCATCTTCGTGAGGGCGCTGTTCGAAATGTAAATGAGTTGTGACCCCAATTTTTTGGATATGCATTGTATTTATCCTATATATAGCATCAGTGATAACAAAAAATAATTAATCTGACAAATTGTGAATTTAGGGGGGCTAAACTTGCCAGTTTACAAAACATTACATTTTTTCTTGCATATTATATTTAATGACCCCGTGACACAACGCGCAATTACAGAATTTTTTTTATTTTTATTTTTTCACAAATTGGGCATGCAGTTAGTGAGTTTCAGACCTCTCTCATTTTATAAAGACTCCCAAAGATGAAATTTATTTAAAGGGCAACTTTTTGGGTCCAAATTTAGACCCCCTACTCCAACTTTAAATGGCTGCCACAGAAAATCCGTAAGAGCTACAGACCTCAAATTTGCAGGTTTTTAATATTTTTACAGGTACAACATATGACTAAAATATAAAGCAAATCTGAGGGGGTCAGGTGGGGCGCCTCCTTGATTTCATATGGAATGACCCTTTAGCCAGTGCTATCTTCAGTAGACAGCTGAAAGGAGTAATGTACAACTTATTGTCAACTAGAATTTCCAGTAGATAGTATACAAATATATACTGCCATGAGAGGTTCTGGTTAAAACTATGGGCCGAGGTGAGATCAATAGTACTATTTTCCTGAGGGGCGCAGCCCCAAAGGAAAATAGTATTAATTGATCTCAACGAGGGGCCATAGTTTCAACCAGAACTTCGAATAAAGGCAGTATATATTTGTTTTATATACTTCATTAATATGTTCTTTGTTCATTGATTGGTTAAAAGAAAATTATTTGATGATTTGACTCTCCAGCTTCTATCCTGAGTGAACAGTACGACCAATTTAAGCACAACCTATATTTGCCCTTCAAAAAAATAGAATAGGCTAAAATCGGGCTAACCAATTTACAGCAGCGTGAAATCACGCTATGGCAGTTTCGTGTGCGTGAACTGTTCCATCGCATCGAATGCGCGCACGCGGAAGGCATGGTCAAAAGTACTATTTACGGCTTGGAGGTACTATTTACGGCTCATCCGGGACATTGAAAATACTATTTACGGCTTAGAGGTACTATTTACGGATAGGAGTACTGATGGTTAGAACTATTTTTGGTCATGTGATCCACTTTTAACCAATCAATGAACAAGAATATATTAATGAAGTATCATATAATATTATTTGTTTAGGTAGTGTTTTCTTCAGTAGACAGCTAAAAGCAAATATGCAACTTGTTGTCAACTGGTATTTCCAATAGATAGGCCCTAGTAGTATTTATTTAGCTAGTGATATCTTCAGTAGACAGCTAAAAGGAGAAATGTACAACTTATTGTCAACTAGAATTTCCAGTAGATTTTACATATTTGATACTGGCAGGCAGTTTTTCCTCCTTATTTTCTAAAATTTTATTGGACAGGAAATGGAATTATAATGTGATTGTGCAACACATATCTCATGCACTCCTAAACAAAATAATGGGTATTTGAGTGAGTCTTAAATACAGATTATTTTGATGTTTCTCAGTAGTAGCTTTCTGTTGCCATGGTTATGTGAATATTCTGAGTGACTATGAAAGAACTATAGAACTCAAAGCAGGGTTTGTTTGTCAAAGTTAGCATGTATTCATGTAAAAAAATAAAGCATTTTTAAGTGATAGGCTATCAGCATTTCCCACAAAATTGGCATGTGATTTACATTTTTAAGGATTGTGTTACAATTACAAAAATTACAAAAAAATACATTTTCAGTAAAATTTTTCAATTTTAAGATCTATGTTGTGTATGCTCTGTTTTGTACCTACACTCTGTTTATGCCATGTTTTGTACTTAATGAGTGGATTATCACTTTGTGTCCCATTCCATCTGATCGGGGACATCAACTCACCCTAAAGTTACCCCCACACCCCAACTGAAGAATTTGGGGAGGTGGTGGAAAATATGGCATTGTAGGCGAAAATGAGCACAACTTGGCAATGCAGATTTTAGCTACATACACAAGTGTATACTGTGCAAAATAACAAGATTAAAACAAATCACAGTTGTTTATCAATATCTAATTGATCAAATTCTTGGTATGTTTACATTGTATGTTGTGTGTAATATTAGTGTCCAAATTTTTGATGTGTCATGGTATTGCCCTTGTACATGTGTACACATGCCCATACCTGTACATCACCAGCATATTGAACTGTACATAACAAGAACTTATTTTTACTAGCAATTTTAATTTCATGAATGAGTGCCTATCCACACACATACAAATTTCAATAGATTCTGTTCATTTTAATGTGGTTCTCACAGAAAGCTTAAATTAGCAACATACATTGTGTACATGTATTCCAGCTGTAAATTTGTGTTTTGAATTCAAGAATGAATGACTGAAATAAGAGGTGTGAAAATAGTGCAAGCATGTTGCCTGTACACTGCCTAAAAGTACATGTACATGTATAGGTGACATTTACGTTGAGCTCACTTTTCAATAGAACTACCATATGACTAGGGAATTCTTGGTATTAGAAAATCGGGAGAACTTATTTTCACAGTGTGGGTAAAAGTGACATGCAGCAATTGTGAAGGTATTGCTAATGCATTTGTTATGTTGTAAATTGAATTTTGTCTTCAGGTTGTTGCAAAATTTAATATTGAGATAAAAATGTAACCAGAAATTTTGAATTACGTCAGTTCCACTGATTTTAAAATGTGATATTTCATGTTAAAACCTATGGGAAATTGCACACAAAGGGGTATTTGAGTAAATAACCTTGGAGTATATAAAGGAAGTATATTTTGTAAGCAAAAAAAGTCTGTTTCAAAATTGTGAATTTTCAGCCATGAAATAACCAGTCGAGGATTTGTTCCTGTCCGCACTGCATTGACCTGTTTAGCTGTAATCCTGCGATTACTATTTGCTAATTCTGTCTTTTCTGACCCATTGAACATCTCAATTTGTTCAATTGACAGTTCACATTCAAATGATTATTTTAATCTGTGCCACTTGAGAGCTGCATGATGTGCTGGCCTTGAAATTCACAGAGGCCATGAAGGCCATGGCCTCCATTAGACGTGGCCTTGATGCCCCTTAATTCCAAAGCATTCTTCAGTACATAGTGGCCTTCATGCCTTTTGCTGCACTGGCCTTGAAATGAATGGCCAGATTTGAATTTCGAGGCCTGATGATGTGGCTGTGAAAAATAAAATGACTTGCATGTTGACTGGATTATGTTTTGATTGATACGATGCTAAAATTTGATATTGTATATTGTAAAAATAAAATCATAATGTGACTGATTGATCTTGTTAATTACTAGATATTATGGCATATTTTTGTCATGCTTTTTTTAAACAATAGAAAACAAAAGAAATTACAAATTTGAGTTTGCTGTGTCTGGAAAAGTTTTCCAGATGACATGTTCAATTTATTTGATCGTCACAATTATTGTGATATTTCATTTCTTGCTCACAATCCTGCATGATATGAGTATTAGGTAAGACAACCATTAAGGTGGTATTGGCCTGGTACATCTAGTTCTGTTTGTCAAGTTATTTAATTTTTCTCAGGATTCATAGGAGTACTTTGTAAAGTAAGCAATTTCTAGAGACAGTGATTAGAATTCTCGCTTCTGATGCAAGAGATTCTGTGCAGTGGAAAAGGTGCTGCGATATTGACCTGGAAAGTCTGAATTTAATTGCCAACAATAGAAGATTAGATTTAAGACTTCTGCTCTCCCCATGTTGCATTTAGAGTTGGTTAAATATGAACCATGTGCAAATTATATCCTTTGCCGGGGATGTTAAGCAGTAAGTCTTGTGGTACAGAAGAGCCATACCTGTACATGTTTAATACCATCAGTTCCGAGAAGAGAAAGCTGTAAACCCTGACTATCCCCAAGAATATCCAATGATGATTTTATCATGCATAATTATATAAATTTATTTTAAAAACAAATATTAAATTCTTTATCTCATGCTGTGATACATGTACTTCTGAAACAAGTGAAATATGAAAATAAAATACATTCTTCAGTATGACTTGATTCCAAGAATCTCAAAACCTGAATTGGGGACCTGATATATTTTCCCTTCCTTTTTCACAGAAAGACATTGACATGAACCATGCAGAGAATCCGACATTTACTTAATGCCTACCCAATGTACATGTAGTTATGTTGTATAATTGTTGTTCCTCTATACAGGGGTAGCGCGAGCACAAAAATCAACGGGTCCAATTTAATTTTTCTGGACCCTTTGGTACCTGCAAAACCAACATTTAAGGGGTCCAATGAGAATTTAAGGAGTCGACCTGTCCGAAATTCTAAACTTTGGAACTTGTCAAATATTCCAGTGAAATTATTAGTGTCGTTGGCCCGGTGATTTGGAAGATTTACTGATCTCTTTATTTTTTTACTTTTGATCGACGATTCTTATACTGATTTACGCCTCCGTGCATCGTAAAACTAAGGAGTCCGTACAGTTTTTATCGGACCCTTTGGTCACTTTCAACTTGTAATTTAAGGACTCCAAAATGGCCAAAATCAAAAAATAAGGAGTCCCTGGACGCGCAAACTCCTTAAATGCGACCCCTGCCTCTATAGTGGTTTAAAAAAATGCATTCAGTTCCTTGAGTACACTATTTAATGCACAAAGCAAAAATAGGATAATAAAATTCCAATTTTATCTTTTAAATGGGACTGATGAGGTCATCATCTCCTTAAGCACTCGTATTATTTCAGTCATTTCATTTTGCCAGTAATTCCTAATGAACATTATTTGACAGGTTTATAACGGATAGGATGACTCGGGGTCAAGTGTGTAAGTAAATTGTTTCAACCGTTCGGTAATCAGTTTGTGTGTAGTAATACACGGTAACTTGCCAACGGCCCATCATTTTTTCAGCGGATGAATAGGTTCATAGCCTTGATCATGAAGTCTCAAGTTGTATTATGGGAAAATTTAAAAGATATTTAAAAAAGTATCATATTATCACTGTCAACATTGTTGGAATAAGAATAAAGATATTTACAAGCATGTGGACACTATAAGTATATCTGACATTTCAAGCGAGTGAAATTAAAAAACAAGTGAAAAATAGTTTAATCATCAAAGCATGATATATTAACTTTCAAAATAACATTATCACTTTCACACTACATCACCTGTAGTTAGTGTTATTATCCAATATTATTTATAAACTCTTGAACAAGGAACTCATATTTTCCTTCATGCCTCTGATACTGTATCCGGCAAATTTTCGTAGGGTGTTAATTTTTTGCAAGTTACTTATTTTCGTGGTTAAACAGGTAAAGTCCCACAAAAATATTACTAATATTATATATGTAGCAAATAAAAGAAACCACAAAATGGTTCAGGACGGTTAAAATTGTGAAAAATTAACCCACAAAATAACCTGTTAAACAGTATTTGATAGAGTGCATATTCATAGACAAGGCATCTTGAACCTCGTTATTGTAATGACAGAAATACCTGACCTATTATACATGGTGGGGAAGTTCTCACCACAACCGTACCTTTGCTATGCGACATGCTATAAAGCTGCTTATATGTATGGCAGTTAGTCAGCCACCCGTAAAAGCCGGTGACATTCACTAACCACCCACTTTAGGGGCTAGTTTATACTGAATTGGTTGCGTAAGTCTTGATGGGATAGGGGAAATACATATTCTTGGAATTGACTGAGCCTCATTCACATAAGTAGACGACAGCATGTCGCTTATCATAAAATCACAAGTAGTGATGTGCTATATTGGAAGCGGAAGTGCAGTGGGATGTATCGTGTCGAAGAAAGATGAGGGAAGACGATCGTTTTGTAGATAATGACATGAGACCTAATGTTGTGATGAAAACTAAATATTTTTGGCTTTTAAACTTACATACTACACTAATTGAAAGTGCTGCCAGGCAAGTGCAATACTATTATGTATTGTGGGAGGTTTATAGCCAAAACAGATGGAGATATTCTTACATTTTATTACTCTGAACTGTGTCTAAAAATACAAAAAAAAATGCATGATGAAACAAGAAAATTGCTATGAGGTATTCCACAGTGTGGGATGCTTCTGAATATTCTGTTAGTGTGCAGATGTGATAGATTATAACTCTTGAAATCTTCTTGAGAAGAACCTAGAAGTTAAATTTATTGTTTGGCCAGCAGTTTTTATGAATTTTTTAAGTAGAGAGCAATTATAGCATCATTCATATTGTCAAAAATATTTTTCCCCATGGGGCCGAATAAAAAAACCATGTTTAGCATCCAGGTATTTGAAAAATAAGGAAGGAGCAGGGGCTTTTTTTTTTTTTTTTAAATGGTGGAAAACTCCTATTTAATCCGCTTCTGCATACACAACGATACCTGGAAAAAAAGGAGGTCTGTTTTATTTTGTTTATTTGGTAGGTTAGGCCCCTATACTGATCACAAAACTTTCTTGGAGTGCTTCTTATACATTTGTAAGGCTATAGACGGCTATAGAACTTCTCAAACATCTTTGTTAAAAAGTTATAACTGAAATTTTAGAAAAGAAAAAGAAAATTTAAGAATCTTCAAAAAGGAAGCGGGAGGGATGCTAAACATGTTTTTTTTTTCGGCCTTACGCATGTGATGTAAACCTAAAAATTGAGCTACAAATAAAATAATAAATGTTCACATTGTTTTTCAGTGAAAATTAAATCCAAAATAATATGTGTAGGTAGATATGGTGAACATTGAATGAACAATTAGAGAATCAACCTCCATGAGCAGGTCCATAAATTGTATGATTGCCTCTTGTTTATCACTTAACATTATTTTATGTATTTCAAAGGCTACTTGAAGCTGGCTCTATTATTAGTCTTGATCAGAGTATAATGAATGAAGAGTATAGTTTGACATGGGAAGTGGTGGATGTCCCAAGAGTTTTACTATTAATGTGTGTACACATAGTTAGCCGCGATTTACTTATTATTAGCCAATAGAGAGTTGTTTTTTTTAAGTTGGACACTCTGAAACTACTTTTTGATTAACATTTACATGAAGCTTTGATATTTTATTTTTCAATGTTAATGAGCATACTGATTTCACTTTTAAAGAATAAACATACCAGGCTATGATCCGAATATGGTAAATAACATCTTCAACTATAAATCCTATTATTAATCAATCTTTGCATTCTATTATTTTTGTCTCCACAGAGGGTGTTCCACAGGTGTACTACTTTGGTCCATGTGGTAAATACAATGCAATGGTGATGGAATTACTTGGGCCGAGCCTTGAAGATCTATTTGACATATGTGATAGGCAATTTTCATTAAAGACAGTGCTCCTTATAGCCATTCAGTTGGTAAGTATATGGGAGGTATAATACATCTTATCCGTGGTCGTCTTTCCAGGAATAAGCTGTCGGAAATTTCACCATAAATCCTTGTGTGCATTTTGGAGATTCCCTATTTATAAGTTTATGCATTTTGAATATATTGCAGGTCTTTGTATATATCAGTAGCTAATTTAAGGCAACACTCAATTTTAACAGGTTTTGGACACCTGCTTCAGTCTTGATAATGACCTATTCTAAAAAATTGTAGAATTTTTCTTAAAATAGCTGATGATTCTGAGATGAAACTGGTCAATCCCCCCACACACACACCCCACACACCCCCACACCCCACTCACTACATGTAGTACTGTAAAAGTCAATATTTTTGTGAGAAGATATTTTCAGGATTTAGAAGATTTTGTCAATTGCACGAGAATTAAATTTTGCGGTTTTGATATTGATACAATAGAAACCTAATGCAAAAGGTTATTTTCATGAGTTTTATTT
Organism: Amphiura filiformis; assembly: GCF_039555335.1. Lineage (NCBI taxonomy): Eukaryota > Metazoa > Echinodermata > Ophiuroidea > Amphilepidida > Amphiuridae > Amphiura > Amphiura filiformis. Next base: position 29,602,706 of record NC_092635.1, read on the forward strand.
TCGCAATTTTATGTCCTCATGAAAATAAAAACCTCATGAAAATTTCTACTTTTACAGTAGGAGATTTTGTTGAAGAAGACTACTGTAATATTAATTTTGTCAACCATCAATGATAATATTAAAGTTAGATTTAATTTGCTGTCATTTAGCAATTGTCAAAAGGGCAGTAGTATAAAATGGCACACACACCACACACACACACACCACGCACCCCCACACGCCACTCGCTAGTAGGAGATTTTGTTGAAGAAGACTACTGTAATATTAATTTTGTCAACCATCAATGATAATATTAAAGTTAGATTTAATTTGCTGTCATTTAGTAATTGTCAAAAGGGCAGTAGTATAAAATGGCATAACCATTATACAATAGTTTGATGGATTGTATACATGAACCACTTGTCTGGCTATCACAAATGATTGAAAATAAATTCTGTTTGAAGATCTATAATGGTCAAATATTGACAAGACTGAAGTATTTAAAAAAGCTTCTCAATAGATTGTTTTTAGTTCCTTTTTCATTGGAAACCATGCACTGTGTTTTATCAAAACGAATCACGTGAAAGTAATATACTTACGTGCTTTAATTGCATATGGAATGCAGTAAAGCATGCACATTCTACGCAGAGCAATACACTGTGATACACGTTCACGCGTTGTCATTTGCAGTGTGGATATGTGCTTTACCGTGACGTAAACAAAAATATTTAGGCGAAAAAGTGATATTTTCTCTTTAAATCACACAATGTTTAAATAAATAAATAATTGTTGGTATTTATACAGTGCCTTTTACATGGTATCTAAGGGACGCACCATTAGATTTAAAGGGTGGGGGCAGCGCTCAATGGACAGCGTTCAATGGACAATATTCATAACAGCTCCCCATTTCACATTTCACCCCTGGGTAGAGAGAGGCAAGTGAGGTAAAGTGCCTTGCCCAAGTTCACAACACAATGACACTGCCAAGACTTATGCTGTGTCACCGTTTTTGCTGCCTCTGACACATTATTTGGGTTCAAAGGATACAGCATTTATTTTTTTTTTTTTTGTAATATCAAGTATCATACTAAATAACCCCACTCATTCTTCAGACTTACAAAAATCAGTGAGCCACTAGAGGATACTTACACACATGCAAGCCATCCTTTTCATAATAACCACTATTAACATTCATGTTCACTGCATTCCATTTATGCACAAGTAGAAGGAAACAGTCATTTCAAAGTCATTTCCAGTTTGGTCATTATCGTGATTATTATCCCCTTTAAAAGGATGCAAATCTAATCACCATCCATACTCGTTATGGCCAATGTAATGACACTATTGTGTCTGCTGACATTGGCAATTAATAACCAGTGGTAATGATAGAGGAAGTGACCCATTCTAATTCTAGTGGGAGTTTAATAAGCCCGCTACTTGCGTTAACACTACTTTGTGATGTGCTGCTGTGTGTTGTGGAGTTTAATTAAACCTGTCACATTTGTAAATTGTTTTATGTTGTTTTGCTTATTTGAAATTAAGATAGCATGTTTATTTTTTATTTATTTTGTTTGTTTGTTTGTTTGATTTTTGTTTGTTTGTTTAATGTTTGTTATTTCATGTTAATTCTCTATCTCTGTTTTTGTGTTATGGGTGGGGCAGGTAGATGAGGCAGATATGAAAGAATAATTTGCACTCTGTTGACGAGCATTTTTTCCTCGTTTCCTGTGTGGGTTGGGTTTGAACAAAATGAGCAATTTACTGAAATAACCTCTGATTTAATAAGCACAATAATATGAGGTAATATTTTATTGCAAAATCATACCAGTATTGGATATTAGATATAGAACTACGGTCCAAGTATTAGTTTCATTATCCAGAATAACACATGTTTTCCATGAAAAGTATCCAATGTGAATTTTATAACATAGGAAATAACAACATACGGTTTGGGGGTTTATTGACGCCCACTGCATTATGGGAAGTTATTTTGGTACAACTCAACTTCCGTTGCCCTGATTTCTTGGCAAATTGAAGCTAGGATTTAGTAATTGCAGGGTGAACTAATTTCATTTCAATACATACGATTCTTGAAAAGAAAATGCAACAGTGAATACATTTCTTGTTCAAATCATACAGTATTTAATATTTCACTGTGGCGTGTAGTTTTAATTTTGTGGTTTTGATTTTTGATGTCACTCATGCCAGCAGAGAGTATTTCTTACTCGGTACTGTGAATTCACTAATGTGATCAGCTCCATTTTTGTGTCTAGAATTGTGATCGATTTGTTAATCCAGGAGCCGAAAATTGAGTTGTACCAAAATTCACTCAATGCAATGGGCTAAAAAAATCCAAATCAGCATATTTCCTCCACCTTTTGAAATTACATAAGGGCATTGGGCGTTTCATAGGTTAAACAAGGTATTTATACAGCAAACTCTTGCAGTATATTATTAAAAGTGTTTGCTAGAACCAGTTTCATATCATGAATAATCTACAGTTTCCTGAATTATTAGTAAATAATAAATTATTTATATTAAATAAACTCATTTTGGATACAGTTGCTAGAAGCAATGATATGGTTGCAAGTATAGATTGGTGTAAACAGTCATGACAGTTACGAAGCTTGATAAATTGTGTCAATGAGCAGAGCTGTAAATTATTGTTACATTTCTATGAAATTTTAAACTATTTTCAATGTGTTTTATCTCTTTGTTTCCATAGCTACACAGAATAGAATATGTACATAGCAAGCATCTGATTTATAGAGACATCAAGCCAGAAAATTTCCTGATAGGACGGCAGTCAAGTAGGAACCAAAACATAATTCATATCATTGACTTTGGGCTAGCCAAAGAGTATATTGACCCTGAGACCAACAAGCACATCCCATACAGAGAGCACAAGAGCCTAACGGGCACTGCTCGCTATATGAGCATCAACACACATCTAGGAAAAGGTAGGTTATGGGCAAGTCTTACTGTATGTATATCAAAGAGATTAAACTCAAAGAGGACCAACACCACCATATTTGCGTGTCCTTAATGAAGAGCAAAATAGTGTACCTCCAGATTATTTCCCCACAGGCCCGGTAAACTTTTGATATAAAGGGATCCTTGTTTGTGTTCTGCGTTGTACCAATAAGACACGCTAAATGCTACATGCGCAAACCTTTGTAATGGGCAAGCTCACAGAAATAGGGCTTGCTGATCCTCCTGTCCTCCATCGCCTTTCCCAGGTCAGATGCTTCCAGTCCATAGGTACACTATTTGGTCTCCATATGTGACAACCCAAGATGGTGGATTTACCATAGCATTGTGCATGGATTAATTCCGAGTCGGTATTCTAAGGGTCTAATCTCTCTGATGTAACTATTTAGCTATCTACTTAACTTGCATTGGAGTAGAACAGAGAGAGTTGATTGGAGCGTTTTACCTAAATTCCTAACACAAGACACAGTCAGGAATTCTCCCACTTGTGTGTATGTGAGGAAAGAATGGCGATTCCATTCACCTGCCTGTTGGTAAGTAATGCAAGGCTTCAAATTTGGAGAGAATCAGAGAATTTGATTCTTGTAATGATTCTCCTAAACATAGTTTGCTAGGATCAGAATTGATGCTCCCCAAATCATGCCCAGTCTGCACACGGGTAAGTTACGAAGATCAGTTGATTCTTACTTGATTCTCACCAGATAAGTTTGTGAGCATCAAAGTTTGATTCATTGCAAAGTGAACTGAAATTGAGGAGAGGCGCATAGCGACGACATCGAGACCGAAGGCCAAGGACCGCCTCTCTGCTCACCACCTCACGTTAGATAGCATCAAGTTTGATTCATTGCAAAGTGAACTGAAATTGAGGAGAGGCGCATAGCGACAACATCGAGACTGAAGGCAGAGGACCACCTCTCTGCTCACCACCTCACGTTAGATTGCTTGTGGATAGTGCAGAGGCTCTTTACTAAAGCTTACCTCAGCGTGTCCATGAATTGTAGAATGGAAATCCCCCTCGGAATATATACCAAGTCTGGCCCAAGCATAAGGAACAAGAGATTTGGCATTCTGGCCTGGAAGCACCACCCTTTGCTAATGTATCATATTCATCTTAGATTAGAAGTGCTATAAAATAGTATACATAGATGTATAAAAAGGTGTATAATTTCATAGAATATTTTCAGAATTCCATAATGAGGGTGACAAAAAATTTATCTGGAAATGATCACCCTATATAAGTACCCCCTGAAATTCCAATTGATCCAGAAGCAAAACAAGCCGCAATTAACCTAAGTATTAACACTGTCTATATATGCATCAGGCAATGTGTAATCCCAGCAATTAGGGTCATGTGGTAAATTAAACGTGAATGAATGGGTAGATTGGCCTGGCTGGGAAACCCTCTGGTGAGATCCGTTGGTTATGTTGGTTTGGTTGGTTAGGTCACTAGCACGGGACTATAGCGGTAACTAAATAGTTGTGATGTACATCATCATTGATGATGATGCTGCAGAGGACAGGGAGTATCCAAGATGCACTGAGATAGGAAGTATAGTGTTGATATTGTGGGTAGGCAATGTGATCATGGGTTTGCATAATCTTACTAGTGTCTGCATTTAAGGAAATGATGACTATCAAAACAAAATTTCTACCTGGCACTATAAGATGCATGCGTGTTGTAGACTTACTCGGTGTCATGGGGTAAATTAAGGTAATTTATTTTAAATGGTCAACTTGTGGTATTTTCCATTTAATCATTGCTCATTCATAATTAGAGAATAAAAGCATTGTTTTGTCATCTGATATATTGTGGGAGATATCATTTTTTAAGTGGAACAACAAGCACACAAAAATAATGCTATCTCTTTGTTATATCAGACGATAGAGACACATGTGGGTCTCAAAACAATAGTTTCATTCTTATTCTTAAACAGATCGCCCGTAAAATCATGTTTACATGTAATTTACGTCCTTTCTTTATGACTATTTTTATCAAGTTATACCAGTCACTCCCATTCACCAAATGGGTGAATCCATCAAGTCCTTCACATGCAGACGCGAAATATGATGTTGCGCCGTTACGCACAGCGCAAACAATACATGCAGCCGCGCAGTTCAAATGCATCCAGGTGTACTCTATTGTTTCAAAAAACATGGGCAAGAACCAATGAAATTACAGGAAAAACGACAGCTGTTTAAGAAATTGAAATACAACAGATCAATTGATATCAGATTTTTATCTCTTTGTTGAACATCCTTTTTTTCATTCTTTCAAATTCTGATCGCTATTCTTGTACACCCTTCAAAGATATTACTGGATGTTGTCAACTTTCGTATAACACAACATAACAAAATTGATTTGATGATCTATGAGATGTCAAACCTAGACAGTCATCCAAATACTTCCCATTATCGTTCCGAGATACATGTCAGACAGTTGGTAGTAGCCAAGCCAATTGAATTATTTAGGCCAAGGAAACCCAACTCCGTTCAAACATGTGCAAGACCATCCTAATCCTGCTATAAAAAGACTTATAAAACAATTTTTTTAAATTTGCAAAGTTTTAGAACGTATGTTACATAGAATATCTGGTAGAAATATATTTTTGATTTTACGTCATCAAACATTCGTTATAACTTAAACATTACTGAAAATAGAATGGGAATAGATTAGATAACGTAGATATGTTACATCTAATATTCTACATCCACTAAAAAGTCTGTAGGGTTCTTAAGAGTATATTTTGTTTCAACATGTCAATAAAATGAAACATTGGTCAGAATTCACCATTGAATCAAATCGAAAGTTGTTTGTTTGCAATAATGTCTTATTTTTAATTACATTTTAATCTGGCAAATTGCAGTTTTTCATCAATCTTATTTTGGCAGATTTTAAACCACTTTGCATTTAAACTGTGTGAAATGTGAGCATTTCATGTGTTATTTATCTTTCCTGTTTAATTCAAATGTATAGTGATGCAAATGACAGATCCTTCATGTTTAAAATGTTGACAGGCAACACATAATTTTCATAACAGTTACGAATGTTTTCTGAGAAAAGTACATATGAGTGACCTGGATCTGTCAGAAAGTGAAGATAAGCATCTTGTTTAAAAACTACTCAACATGAAGTGTGTTTTCAATTAAATTATTAATTGCATTGAAGCTGTCATCTTCTCATGATTATCATTCAGTCAGTCAATACAAATTGAGGATTATTGCCTGTATGATGAGAATTGGAATTGACTAGAAATCTTTATATGTGACCCGTTCTGACAAAACCAGGAACAAATCGCATTTTTGACATTCCATGATTTGAATATAAATGTAAGCTGTAGCACGAGACAATAAGCTTTAAAATGATACCAAAATTATATACATAACATCAATACTTTTCAAGATATGTATAATTTTGTAAATGATACCTGGATATTTTTGCCAAGTTGTTATTCTGAATAATGGGCTTATTAGTTTCCTACCTAATAGGGATTATCATAGTTTAATTGTTAATTATTGATTGAATAAACCTCGTTTTAAAGGAAGTGTCCGGCAATCACAACATTATGTTAGAAAAATAATTATCAAGCACGAATCACATGGTTTTTTTTTTTTTTAAAGTCATATTAACCATAAAAACGAATAAAACAGCCATCTCTCAATTTCTAGAGCAATGACGTCATGGTTATTTGTGCTCATTTGTCGGCAGGCCTCATTGAATTATTAAGACGTCATTGCTCTAGACAATTTCGGCGCGGGAATTTTGAATATCGCGTGTTGAGAGATTGCGGTTTTTATGGTTAATATGAGTTTGTTTTAAATAAAACCATGTGATTCGTGATTATTTTTCTAACATATAAGACATAATGTTGTGATTGCCGGACATTTCCTTTAATAAGTACTTTCAAGGATTTGAAAGTCCGCTTAGTCCCACAGTCAAATACCATGAAATGAATGCCAAAATTTGATTTTTTTTTTGAATGTCATCTTTAAAGGCCTATACCTCAAACACATGCATGGCGACTTGTTCCCGGGTTTTGTTGGAGCTGGTCACACATATCCTTCTCCCCCATTAATTAATTGCCGAGATATGGACAGTCTGTACTTTATCCTTTTTCACTTGTTTTAGCACCTATCCCTGCTCATACATTTTGTATGACTTGGGAATTTGGTTCTATTATCAGTATTATGCACACTGCTTTTATTGAATTCAAATCACCTTGACAGCCTTGCAGCATTCAATCAAATTTGAGAATATTTTCTGTTCATTTTCATTGATGGGGAAAAGTGGGTCTTGCAGCATATATTAGTCTAGATTGTTGTATATTCTTTGTAAAGTAGTATATGAATTTAGATATGGGTGAGATGCGGAGTTTGGTTATACGAGAGTCACAGATTTCAAGTAATTGTGAATGTGATGGAACAACAACTCTGTCCATTTATTGATAATAGTTGCAGGGTTCGGTTTTTGCCTGCAAGGGTGGCAAAAACTGGCAGTTTTTGCCTGGTTTGCCTGGTTTAAACCTTTTAATGAATCATTCAACTTATTTTGTGTCTCATCAAGTCCTTAAAATGAAAAAGTTTTGAATTTGATATATGCCACATTTTGGTTAAATGCACTTGGGCAATGAATACGCATCTTACTATAAATAGGGGAATGTTGTGGGGGTGCGTGCGGGTATGAAAGTTAAAGGCTCCGTTAGTTTCGATCCAAATGTCGCCAAATTCATACGGGACATCGAGGCATATACCGAGACGGTAATGCGAAAATGTGGTTGAAAACGGTCAAGAATTGGATGCAAAAACAGTGAAAATAGGGGTAAAAACAGGGTTTTTGTTATGAAAATCGGCTGCCAGCTTACGTCACTGCAGCTGGCCGGCAGTGCGTCGGCACGGCGTGCGTAATGCGCACTACGCCAATGCGCGCGTAAACGGCGCAGAGCCACGCGACTTGCGAGCCAGAGACCTGTGGACATGATAATACGGAAAGAAAGAAAAATAAATGACAAAAAGGTAGGCCTACATGGACGGGTCACAGGATTATGATAACGCTTAATGCACGTCCGCAGACACGCTAAGAGAGGACGTAATAAATACGGGGAAAAGATATATAAACAACATGAAGCGGTACTATAAAGAAACATAAAATTAAAATGAGGACAAAAAAGGTACGAGTAATTAGGCCAACGGGTTAAAGTGAAACGGGAACAAAACAAAAAAAAGAAGGAAAGAAACTAATCAGGAAATATAAGAAAAAAAAAGAAGCTAAAATAATGTGAACAGGTGGGAACGGGGTTAAATAAATAAATAACATGGACACGGAAAATCACAAGCATGACAAGCTAAGCAGAAGAAACTAAAAAAAGAAAATGTAAGAAGAGACAGATTTATATAAATAAAATGTACCTTTTCAATGATTCTACCTGTTCAGTAACTCTTCCTGTTATAGTGAACGCTCCCATTTACTCATCTAGCGGGGACCCGCGCGAAGCGCGGGTATCCCGCTAGTGCCTTTAATTTTACTTAATGTTACTTATAATTACAAAATCTGGCCTTGTTACACTCAGGAAATTATTTTTGTAACTTAATCATTTGTTTTGAGATGAAAAAACTGAACTACAAATCATTTTTTTAGTTTCTGTCATTTTTGCCGGCAAAAACTGACAAAAACTGTTTTTACCAAGCAGTTAAAACCACGTTTTTTTCCACCTGCGGCAAAAACCTGCGAACCCTGAATTATAGTTGTAATATCATTTTCATCATATTTTATTTATTTACAAGTAGCAAATCTTGCGATTTATGGTGTGGTGGTTTTTGTGCTAAAAATATTGAAATCAACAGGGAGAAAGTTGGATTCTGCAATATTTGCATGTCACTCATTACGAAGGGGAAAATAATTGTGATCTTTATATTGCATTCTCCCAGCAAATCCAGAAATACTAGCAATACTAGTTGGAATGCTTGGTTTGGATGATTGTTTGATTATAATGAAATGCACAGGGCTATATTATTTGCCTTTCAAATTCTTTGGTCAAGAGACTTAGGATGGTCAAGAGACTTATAATGGTCTTGATTTGTTGAAGAGGAGTTTGCAAGATAATATGCAAAGGCATCATCGGTATTGGTTGAATGGTGCATTGAATTATTGGAAGTAGCGTTACCAAGATGTGTTGGATTTGAAAGGCTTGAATCATATTGTGTACTATTACAATGCTTTTATATATTGCAAATCTGGTAGAAAGGATGCATAGGAAATATTGTAAATAATGATAGCAGAACTAAAAATAGTATTGCATTATACACAGACACTTCAACTTGATGTATAATGGACTCTGGTGGATGATGGTGACATTTCAAGAAACATAGAAAGCTATAATATGTAGGAGTGTTTGTACGTCTTAAAATTGTGCAGATTTAAATTGCTACCAAATTTATCAAAAATGTAAATGCCAAATGTAACTTGTAACTTTGTTATTACACATCAGCAGATATGTGTACAACTGGAGTGAATAAGAACAGTGATGCTTCATTAAGGCTACAATCACTTACACAGCTCCACTAGTGTCATTCCCTGCGAGGCATGCCCTCTATCTGGATGTCCTTTTCTTATCGTCTCCTGGGTTCAGTATTTGATGGAACATTGCTTGTTTAGGCCATGCGTACACATGTTGTGTTTGGTTAAGTTCCCCCGTAATATTGGGATTTCAATTGTAGCGTTTATTAATTGTGTTAGCTTCCACTCAAAGGGTTTTCTCAAATGTAATAACAAGATAAAGGATTTGTTATATATTCAATGAATTACACTAAGAATAAACAAAGAATGCATGCTTGTAAATGGTTCAAGCAAAACTATTTAAAATAAAAAACCAGTTTAACAACATTTCTGTCATTGTTTCTTTTTGTTTTTACAGAACAAAGTAGGAGAGACGATTTGGAGGCAATGGGACATATGTTCATGTACTTTCTCAGGGGTAGTTTACCATGGCAGGGGCTCAAGGTAGGTGTGAAGAGGAACCAGGGCAGGAAAAACCTCCTATGTGTCATTGGCCCCTGAACATGTTTAAAGCAAAACCTCCTATGTAACCTTTTGGCAGTTTTGTTTTAAACATGTTCAGGGGCCACAATCACATAGGTTTTTCCTGCCCAACGACGAAATGTTAATTTTTGTTCAACATTATTTAACGTCCATCACAAACCGTTCACACTTTCTGATGTTTAATACCTGAATAAGGGAATAAAGCAATTGGTTGATGAAGTCCTATAAAGATAACTAGTTTTGTTAGACCCCCCTCACTCCCCATGCAACAAAATTGGAAGTGGGTCACAGTATTTTCGAGAGTATAAAAGAAGCGTAATTGACATTTTGAATTTCTTCCGCTACCAGTTTGATTCCGCTAAGTCCACACAAATCATCTACCAATTTTAGTGTAAAATGCTGTTTGGCTATACTGTATGCCATGAGAAATGTCCATCTGGGAACATAAAATAGCATGAATATGGCTCTATACAGGGTTTATCAAAATGATTGGTACCCATTAATTTTGATGTTTATTGAAAAGCAATCCTCTTCCAAATACAACATTGGATACTCTTGAAATGTCCAGAATGTATAGTTTATGACTTGTTTTACAATTAATCTACACATTATTTAGATCTTATGTTGAATTTTGATGTTTCAGGCTCATCCATTATCAATGAAAATTGATGGGTACCAATCATTTTGATACATCTTGTAATAAAGCGGAGTAGACTTATCTCTTCCCTCCCAAATAAAACTCTAGTCTGTCTCATCTCAAATTGAAAGAAACGCCATGTTGGATTCCGCAGTGGTAGATTCAAATCGCACGAGGCGTTTACATACATGTTGAAGGGCGATTTGTCCATATGCGGGTGATGCAACCGCTTAACTGCACTGATGCAAATCTACTACTGCGAAATCCGAACTTGAGACGAGACACAATATAGATTCGTTCATAGGGCTTCATCAGGATTTTTGTTTATTCCCTAAATTTGTAAAAAAGGATGGGGGACATGATATGAATGACTTTACTTGATTAGCCAATCAAAAGTCAATACTTGTTGACCTGAATCAAGCAGGCCCCTGCTTTCATATTTACACACTTGCATGCAGCATCAGCCAAATAGTGCTATTAAAATTTGTGATGGTGACTAGTGGGCTAGTGGTGCATTTACATCGTGTCTGGATGTGAACAAGCAAATAGTGGGAACACATCAGTTTGATTTGTACGAATGCAAAATTGATGCCGTCCTTGCAGTAATTTGTATCAGAATGTCTGTGAAACGCCCTATCCAACTACTTAAGTTCAAAATGACCTAGTATGCAGTAACTGTGTACATGTAACAGGCACAGCCTTAGCTCAATTTGTTATTTGAATGAGGTATTCAATAATATGAAACTGCAAACCTTCACAGTTCCACTCGAGATGATGTGTGGGTGTTTGCACAGACACTGTGCATATCTTTAAAAAGCTTTAATCATAAGTGATTTGAGCTCTCAGAATAAAGATTGTTTAGGACTGGCATAAGGATAGTGATTCCTCTGCTCAACTTCATATACAAAAAACAAATTGGAAAAATGACTTGCCTTTTGTTTTGATATGGGAAAGGGCAGTATTGTCCCTCTTTTAACTGAAGGTTCATCTCTTTAGTTTTGTCTTGAAATATACCCCCTTAAAAGGTACTATTATTTGTCTTGTTGAGGCAGTGATGTCAATGCGGTGAGCTGTTTTGCACGTACATCTATGCCAGCGAATGCCCCTGATTTGAAGCTGTGAACAGTGATACACGTATTGACGTCACTGCCTCGCCAAGGTGAAAAATGCTGAAGTGCTTTACCGCAGCTTTGTCAAAATGATGTAGACCTGGCAGAAGGTTTGATTTTCTGCTTTTATCAAAACTCTTGAAGTTATTTAGAAGGTACGCAAGACAGCTTCCTTATACAACCCTGCTTGTTTTTAATAATGGGCTATTCCAGTTGAAATCCACACTCACCCTGTGGAAGATTTTGGAAATATCTTCCACGGGGGAGTATGTTTTTCAAATATAATTGGCCAGGGTTAATCATTTTGAAACTCATACTCCCCCTGTATTATGGCTTTACTATATCTTCCACAACTGGAGTGAGTATTTCAAATGGAAGTTACCCAATTATCTATTCTATTCAAAACTCATACTCCCTTTATGGAAGACTTTAGCTAAATCTTCCACAGGGGTAGTGTGGATTTTAAATGGAATAGCCCAATGCTTAGTATAGTGTGCTAGCTTGCTGAAGTAGTTGTCAAGAGTGAAACTTAATCCTATCGGATAAGTATATCAGCAATCTTGGCTCCCTGATTACTTAGGCGTCCTCGTATGGATACAGGAATTTTTTTATTATAAAAAAAATGAAAGTTTTGTCATTTTGCTTTTAAAGAATTGTAAGTGTATTTGTTAAGTGAATGATGGTCAGTGACTTGGAATTGTGGTTGCTATAGTGACGGACCTAAAGAAAGTGATTGAAAGTAATCGTATACTGTATGGGATTTAACAAACAAGATGATGCATGTAAGTGTTTTTGGTGTCCTGGCTAACTTTGCGTTCGTTTATTCTTGTTGATTTTTTTATGTGGCACATTCAAATTTTCTTGCATAGTTGTGGGTCACATGTGTATTGAAAATTGGACGACTTCTCCCAGAGTTGCTTACCTAAACATCAAAAACAATTTTATTGGATAAACTTTGGAAGTGGGTTTTTTCCATTGTTTTTTGGTTTAAATTCATACTAAAAATTACTAAAAAATGTGGTGGACAAATATGTTGTTGAATCCATAGGTCGTAAAATCTTGCGAAAAATTGATTTGATTTTTATTTAAAAAAAATTAAATTCATAATTGATAGATAGATTTATAATATTTGTAACATTACTTGGCTGAACACGAATGAGATGATAAGGAAATATATGTGCAATCATAAAAGCAGGCTAACAAATGAGAATAGAAAAAGAATTACACACAAAAATAAAATAAAAGCATTGATACGATTTCCCCAGGACAGCTCGCTGGGATTATTGTGTTTATCCAGGTGTGCATTGCATCAAATTGATATCCGCCTAACTTTCATCTGCTGTTACTGTGGCCTAGATGACAGCCATTGTAACACTTGTATCGGATGGTGTAATGTCTACTGATACAGGTGGCTCTGTTACATCGTCAGACCACTTTGTCTGATGGACATGGATCAGATTTTTGGCATAATATCAAAATAAGCTTACCTGTTGCACTTTAGATTGTGGGTTAAAAAATATAGGGCGGGAAGAGACCCAGCAAACATAAAAATGTTTTCAAAACATTATAGAAGTATTATAAGCGTGTTTTGATTTTGGTCAAAATGTTCTAATAATGTTTAAATGTCAAGTTATATAAGGTCATGAAAACATTTTATATGAAGAACATTACCACCTTTTAAAATGTTGTCCGTATATTATTGCAAAATATTACTTGGCAAACATTTGTTCAAAATATGTTGTAAACATCATGTTAAGAATGTTTTGCATCATGTTTTCAAATGTTTTTTATTTTCTACCCTTTATATAACCTGACATTTTAAACATTTTCTGTTAAACGTTTTGTGTTTGGCGGGGACAAAGGGGAAGGGTTTAGTTTATGATTAGCATAGGTGGCAAAAGGTGTGGTAAACTAGCACAAAATTGAACTCATGATTAAGAAAATTTACTGACTTGGTGCATATAAATCTTACCAGCCTAAATGCTTTTTGATGAAAGGGAAAGGAAAGAAGGAAGGAAGAAAGAAGATGTCTCAGGACAAAAATGGTTTTCTCCTCCCCTGGTTTTGAACCACTGACTCCTTACATGTAAGTGCGGAGCAGCAGATAAGCGATAGCAAGTCACGGGTGTGCCATTATGTCTCTTATCACATAGAAATACCTAAACCTAGATTTTAGACAATTGGAAACATGAGTTTTGATGAAAGAAAATAAAACAGTGCTGTAGATATTTTACAAGAAAAACACAATATCTTCCATGCTGAAACATAGTAAAATATTTGTTATCTTAAAGTCTGCAAACCCGATTCCATCATACAGTAATAACAATCTGTGGAGAAAACCTAGACAAAAATGTTACAAATAATGCAAGAATTTTAGGAAGATTAAGATTTCTATGCAGGCACTGTTTTTGGTGAAATTTAAGATGTTGCACTGTGGTGCCCTTGAGAATTAAAATTTGAGGAGTGGGTATAGGGTGTCTATGAATACCTACATGTACTAGCAAGGTTGATGTGTAGGGCACACTCAATTTCTCTCTCTTGGGACACAAAGTAGTTCCAGTAACATGCAACCTGCAATGCAGATTTCTGGTTGAAAATTCTGCGAAATTATATAAGTGATGTAACACATTGTACTTTTAGAACGTGGGTGTCATACTGGAAGTCTTTGATGTCAGGTGGTGCATTTGAGGCTTATTATTTTATGCTAATGCGAGTTGTAGAAATTTGAAGGCTTCAGAGTAACAAGAGCAAATTATTAAGTATAACAGATTTACAGCAGCATGTCTTACGTTCTTTTCTGAAGAGATTGTTTCAAAACCAGACCGCTGACACTAGAATCAGTGATTGTGCATGGTTTTTGTTGTTTGGGGTAAACCTGCAGTTGGGTATTGAAGCCATCACTAAGGGTTATGAGTATGGCTATAGCTATAGGGCAGCGGTTGACAAACTGTGGGCTGTGACCTTTCTGGGTTCATAGGAAAATCTTGAAGCTAGTATTATAAACGTATCAAAATTTTACAACTCCGGCTATAAATAGCATTTTTTAAAGCTGTATAATGTAGCGAATTGAAAAGTTTCTTGCGTGTAGACCAATTTAGCAGTAAATACCTTTTGAACATTTCAGGTCAAACTGTATCTTATTTTATAAGTCAACATTGTCAATTATGTGCAAGTTATTTAGTAAGCTGGACGACTCAAACTTTGGGCTCGCCTGGCTTGGATATCTGTGGTTATATACCACTATAATTGATTAGTTTGTGGATCAAGAAGTCAGGAAATAATCGCTCATAAAAAAGTTTGGGAACCGCTGCTATATCGCCTATATGAGTAAGGATAGAGGTTATGAGTAGTTAGCTTTGTCATCTTAATGTGAAAAATCAAGTGGCTAGACATGACTACAGGTGTTTGTGTGAAGTGAGATTTATCCAGATAGACTGCTACTGATGCATCTTGTGATAACAAGAAAAAAGTGAAAGGAAATGGCATCTTGGCAAATACAATACAGAAAATGAACAAAATAGTGTTAGATGATACAAATTGATTAACTATTTATTAGTATATATTCGGTTGATATGCCAGGTTTTTTCACCCGTTCCACATGATATCTATAAGGTAATATCAAATATTACCTTATAATATCCCTCTCACTTAGTGGAATTGGTGGCCAGTTGAAATTCATAGACCCCCTATGGAATACATCATACATGGCCCTAATATTCCACACAGCAATACAGAAAATAAACAAAATAGTGTTAGATGATACAAATTGGTTAACTATTTATTAGTATATATTCGGTTGATATGCCAGGTTTTTTCACCCGTTCCACATGATATCTATAAGGTAATATCAAATATTACCTTACACAATGTATAACATCCCTCTCACTTAGTGGAATTGGTGGCCAGTTGAAATTCATACACCCCCTATGGAATACATGGCCCTAATCTTCCACACAGGGAGTGTGAATTTCAAATGGAGTTTACCTGTATTTCAACTGGAATAGCCTAACCAGTGAACTTTGCATTGTATTGTATTTTACATTGCCAGTTCATCCTAAATTCAGTTGTGGAAGTAAGTTTTGTGACACAATTTATTATATGGCTTGTCATGTGTTATTAAAATATTAACTTTCTTTGCACAAATCCAAAAAAATAAGTTTTTGTCACAAATTATGTCATTTTGTATTATATGTGACCGTACACCACGAATGAGCCGTAAATGTCCTCAATTGTATTCTGAGTTACAGTGTAAAATGGGCATGAAGGTCGTATTCATAGGTACCTCAATTTGGTGCTTTCGTGTACCTCATTTAATGAGATACACGTAGCACCAAATTGAAATACCTATGAATATGACCTTCATGCCCATTTTACACTGTAACTTAGAATACAATTGAGGACATTTACGGCTCATTCGTGGTGTACGGTCACATATGTGCCTGTGAAATACAATCTTATTAACTGTTATTTTGTGCCTTTTCCTCTCCTTTTCAGGCCGATACCTTGAAAGAAAGATATCAAAAGATAGGTGATACAAAAAGGGCGACGCCTATAGAAGTTCTTTGTGAAAATTATCCAGGTAAGATAACATGTCAGATTGATCTTGTCAAAACTAAGTTAACATGCATGCAGATGTATAAATGAGGAAGATTGAAACAAAACAATGTGTAATTTGTGCATAAGCACATGCCACTTCCATTCATGATCTGCAGTTATGTAAATAAAAAGTACATTTGGGGTAATAATACATGTAGTGTATAATGTTAACTTTTATGACTGATCAGTCATTATATTAAAAGAAAAATGACAAAAGTTGATCACCTTTTACATTTTTGGAAATGCACAAGTTGTTAATATTTAACCATGGACCAAATTGCAGGTACATTTTTGTACTGCTGCAATACACTCTAAATTCCATGTACTCATCTCTTCTTTTTCGTCCTAACTTAGCTGTTTGGTTTACTTTTATTGTACAATTTCTCTCTTAGCAAAGTTAGTATTTCTACAAAGCTAGATAGTATTCTTGTACACTCCTTCGCCAGCATATGAACATACATTTTTGTATACACCCAAACACACCCCTGTCCCCTGTGTGTAAAATGTCGGCAACTGATGAGAGCAGTCCGCCCTATTTGAGTTTTTTCTATCCAATCGCGGACACACAAATGAGTTTTTCCGCCTTACCATGGACACGGTTACGTTTTACTATCCAAGCACGGACTGACCCTACACCAGCAACCGCAATCAATTACTATAATACATTCTTATGCTGTTTTGTAGCTAGAAACACTTGTTTATGAACCGTGGATGTCCACAGTTCCCGTGTATCTGTAGCTACACAGAGATTTCTTGTGTGTGTCCTTGTTTGCCGATATGTACTTTACAAATTCATATCCATATGTGCATCAACTAAATATTGAAAATAAAATAGAAACTTAAAAAAAACCAAAAAAAAACAGATTTTTCTTTAAATAAATAAAATGGGATAACTACTTGGTCATTGAACCGCGGTGCAAATAAAATAATTGTATTACCCATCTGAAATGTGTTGGTAAATCAGAAAAATATCATAATAGTCATCTTATGGTTAACCATCAACATGTGTGTGATGGACAAGTCCAGATTGGTGATTTTGAAAACCTTGTTTTTTAATAGAATTTCATAGTTTTTATTGCCAAGTTTGGGATTTATGTGGAAATATATGTTAATGAATCAAGACATAAAAATGGTACAAAATATCTGCAGTTGTTGCGGTAAGCTTTCACAAACTGGAGACAAGCAAATTTGGTTCTGTCATGTTTGCAGTCTGAATACACGGGTTTAAGCAGGCATGTACGTCCGCCCGTCAAGCTTGGCAATAACCCGAGTATATGCTGCTGCTACAGACTAACAGGAAATAGTGATATGAGCATACACAGGGCCATCCACCTCCAGCAACCTACATTTACAATGCATTATGCAAGAATCAAAATTAAACACCCAGGAGCTATATCATTAATGCAGTCATCAAGAAAAACACTGAGTACACATGTATATTAAACACAGACTGCTTAAATTGATTATTCAATTAATTAGGAGTGATTCTATATGTAAAATACACAATTGGTTTGCGATGTTTAGCTATAGTATGTCTGTAAGTTCCTCGTATCTATATAATCTGGAAATACTTCATGCACACTGCCAAATATAGAACATGTTTAAACATTGCATCATTTAAAAATCTTTATTAATATAATGCACATAATAACTGTATTTTCATTTGATGATTGCAGAACACAAACAGATATAATTGTTACATAACTAACAAAAAAAAACTTGCCTTCACACCTCAACATTAACAAACCTGGACCGCGATAAACCACTTTTATTATTGCTTACTGTGGCCGGTTAAAAAAAAAGCGCAGTGATTTATAGTGCGCTACGCACAGGCACAACGCCTAGACGTTGATCCATAAGCCTCCGCACACTTTACATAGAGTTTTTACCACAGAGTGCAGACTGACCCCTACACATCCACCTGCAGATGTTGTTTAAAATGAGTTTTTATATTATTTGTCATTACCAAAAGCGTAAAGCGGGCGCAGACTACCATGTTTCTTGTGTGTTCACAGTTACAGCATTTGCTGTGTGTGTCGCTGATATACTTTTCCAACACTCCCACCCCACACACATTAATGTGTACATTTACAAGGTAAAATGGGAGAGGTGGGTCTGGATATGACCTAATTGGCCAGTGAGAGCAGGCCTGAAGAAAATGGGGAATTCAGGAATCTCATTCCGGGTGAAGTTGGTAATCTAGAGGGAAATTAAGCTTCAAACCCTGTTATGTTGGAGGGAAATTTGTCCACATTCCTGAGAAATTGACATTTTTTTCCAGGCCTGAGTGAGAGATTGATATTGTGGCTGAATCCATCAGCCAGCCACTGGCAGCCAAGACGTTACACATCCACACCAAATGCTATATTGTCATAATTATACTAGAGAATTGTGACAATTACTTACGTTTTACTATTACACATGAATCTGTTACATGATTATCTCACCTGCCACATATCATAGCATTTAATCACAAGCTTATCCAGACGTGAAACCTGTCAGATGAAAAAGGAAATGTCGTAAAATCTTGCGGCATCCAAAGTTAGCACATTATATATTGATTCATGCTGTGATTCTGTTTCTTGTGTCATTCAAATGCCACAAGTTCATCCAAGTTCATCGTTAACTTTCAGGCCGATATTTAATTAACCCATTTTTCCCACAAAAATTGTGTGATACACATATTATCCACTAAACTTTCCATTTAAATTAATCATAATTATTATTGGTCATTAGTCAAATTACCGCAGCATCATATGGCATCTGATGGCTACCCAGGTGAGCATTAAGGTGACACTGACCCTTTTTCTTTTTGTTGCAATGTTTTTTGCATTTTTCTAAAAATTACAACAGTATGTTCGGTTTTGTTGTGTATACGAAAACACATATTGTTGTCACAGGTCAAGTCAAGTCAGGAAAATTGTGCGACGGTTGCGACCCACTTAAACATAGACAAAACTTGTCATGTTTGAGTAACAGTTTAATCTTCTTCACCTCATTTCTTACTGATTTACAAGTTTTAATCAAAATCCCTAAGAAAATTACAAAAAAACTTTCAATAAAAGGGCTGATTGGTCAGTGTCACCTTAATTTGTCACAATTTCTTCTTACAAGTTCACACCTTTACTTTTATCATTCTTGATGATTTGTTTTGAAATTTGATTGATTTAACAACATTTTTGATCACACACACTCATCACACATGGGAAGAGCATGATGATATCATACTGTTGTGTTTTCATTATAACAGCACTAATTGCCGATTGGAGCACTCATTTTTTTCTCTGACAGTGATGGAGACCGATTGAAGCATGTTTACCAGTGTCTTGCAATATAATGGGTGTCATGGGAGGAGGGGGTTCATTAGCCTCATGGTACAGTTAATGTATCGGGGTTAGAATTGATTGCGTAGTACATGGATCAATTTTTATCCTTGCAAAGGAATTTTGTAGGAATGATTTGATTCACATAAATCGCAAGGACCTTTGCTAGAATTGATTTGTGGATTCTGGCTGATATTCCGACCCTGTGTAAGGGTTCTGGTTTCAGAGGGACTTGCTGCGCATCATTAGCCTTAACCCCACAGGTGGTTTGGGTGAGGGTGCATTTACCCATCCCGCCCCATCCCAATGGAGGCACCCAGGGTGTGCGCTTAGGTGGGGTTAAGGTTAGTGTATAAATTAGATTTACACAACTTCAAATCTATTTAAAATCAGTTAGAAAGGGTGCAATAGTACTTTCACTGCCATTAATACTATAGAAAAATTATTAAATTTGTGTACATCATGGAACATTCAATTTTACGCTTGTTACTCCGCGACTAATCATCCTAATACACGAGCGAACAACGCTACTCTGCGCGTCCATATATACATGCAAGGTTATATGCGTACAACAGCTTACTACGCACAGCCACGCAAAGATTATGTTCCACGATGTACACAAATTAAATATTTTTCTATAACAGAGATTAGGATTCAGAGGACAGTTCAAAGCTTAGTATTAGAATGCTAAAACACTTATGATAAATTTACCAGGGACTGTTACAAGCCTTCATCACATAAGATATGAATGAATGATATGTGGAAGACGCTGTCTGCCAGTCAGTGCATGTTGACAGGAATTCTTGGTGCACTTTGGATTTTTTTTCCCCTTTAAAACACAATGAACAGTAGATGGATTAATCAGATCATAGTTGAGTGTTGCAAGTACCTCTAATAAGCTGTGCAGCTGTGGCAGAAAGCCATTGTAAAGGTTCGTTCATACTACCACAGCATTTGCGATGCGTTGCTTTGCGATGCGGTGCGTTGTCGCACTGCATCGTACTGCAAACTACTGCATTGCGATATCGCAATGAAGTTAAATACATTTTAACTTGGAAATGCGGCGAGTTGCGTTGAGTTGCGGCAAAAGTAATCGATATATCGGCATCGCAAAGCAACGCATCGCAAATGCGGTGGTAATATGAACGAACCTTAAGTCTTCCAGACTAACTTAAAACAAACCCATGAGTTCAGAAAGAACTGGTTCATTTCATGTTCTTAAATATGCCGCAAGTCGTGGTAATTTGGGGTTCAGGTCTCACCAAGCACCATTGAATTCATACATGTAGTGCTTCATGTTCTATGATTTGAACTTACAAAAGGTGGGATGAAGATGATTTAGGAAAAGGTATTAGGGATTTATGACCTACATGTACAAAAAATCACAAATATTTGTTGGTTCTCCCCCTCCCCTCCCAACAACTCTAATGAACTGAAATTGAAGCTATCTACCCTGGGGGTCACTCGCATACCAAAGTGGTATGCATGCTCGTGGTATTGTACATGTACATGTATGCCTATTTAAACGGTACCATTTATATTAGATTCTTATTCAATAGGTGCGTCTTGTAAAGAATTCACGTAATTTGATTGGTTTTCTGGTGTATACTATATCACAATAGTTGATAGTGATATTAGTCAGGGCGCGATAATGCGTTCGCGTAATACACGTGCGAGAACTAAGAACGTGATTTGGCGGCTTAGATGTTCGTGATGGTTTCGTTCATTTAAAACAACGGGATGTCCTCACAAAAGTAACTTTATTTTTTCTGAAAAAGGCAGTTTTTCTCGCAAAAATTACATTAAAACTGAATAAGAATGAGAATAAAATGCGCCGGCATCCACTACTCAAAATATTGGCCAGCCCATCCATTATGACACGATATTGGATAGGCAAAAGACAAAATCCTATCTTTTATTCTCTAAATATCAAATGCATTTAATATCTTGATTGTTCATATAGTTATAACTGTAAGATAATTGGAAAGAATTTAAAGCGAGAATTACTGACCTTGAAAGGCCAATTATATAATGCTATGTAAATCTGACATATAATTGGATTGTCACAGAAGCTAGGAGACCAAAATAGTATACCTTTAGCATGTTTTGACCAAAATCAAACAATATTTGGTAACAATATTTTAGTTATTTCTTTTATAATAAAATAGTGCACATGTGCTAGTGCTTAAAACATGTTATGACAGAATTGCAGTACCCATAGGACATGCTGTGATTAGCTTTAAAATACATGTTGTTGGACAGGCACACTGTAAAAACATACTATGAGATATTTATTGAGTAATAATAACATACTTAATTTTACATGTATATTTGCTGTTAAAACATGCATAGACTGCAGCATTAATTTGATTTAATGTATAGTTATTATGTCAGACAGTTCTAATCAATTGGTTTCATTCAATTTGTTACATTGCAATACAATGTGATTTCTTTTCTATTTTACTGCTATTGTCATCACATGATACCATTGTTCATTTGTTGTTTCTAAACATACCTGTTGTCATTTCATTTATATCACATGAATCAAAGTTGTAATTTCATATCTGAAGTTGGAATTGATGCCAATGTGCATTTCAGGGTGGGCTTGTTGCCAGAATAACTGGTGACTGAAACTGAATGGCCTAGAGTTTACTCACAAACAAGCAAATGTGCATTCCAGGAAATTGTAGACACTTATTAAAATTGTCACAATGATCAAGACCATGAGCATGATCGCATTCCGAAATGTTATTGTAACTTTAAATGGCATTCTGCAAATGTAGCAAGGAGTGCTGCTAGATGGGAAATGAGGAGCTCAAGTTTAAAAATATGCTAAGTGAAGGATTAAGTCATTTGGTATTTTTTATTACTGCAGTTAGGAAAGTGTAAAGTGAGTTCAGTTGATTTCAACAAATCATTCATTTTGTACATTAACCACAGTCAGATCACCCCCACACACATTTTTTGCCCAAGAAGTGACTCTCTTATGTATCTCAGCCTTCATTACTTTGCTTGCAGTAAATGTTAAAGGTGTCAGGGGAAGGTACTTATTTTTGGGTGCAGGTTACCAGGTGATGTGTCATGGAATTGATCAATTGGGTGATCAGGCCCAGTAGAGACACAATGGATTGACGAGTGCACACGAGGTAGTGTTACTCCATACCTGAATTGATGATACAGAAACTACAGAAACTATTTATGATACAGAAACTATTTACAGTAGCAACTTGGAAGTTAGAAACACTGGGGAATAAAAGCATGGCAATGTAATGTGTGTAGTAGAAACATAATGTATGCGTCACTTCTTCGGCGGCAATTAGGGTTCAAAGGTCACTTAAGAATTTGGTTACATGGTAGGTCTAACACTGCAGTTTGGTGGGTTGTGTCCATGTTGGGAGAAATATTTTGTTTAAGTTACAAATTCTTTTTTCTTCTTGAATAACACCTGTTTCTTCATTGATATAATCATGTTATCTTTCTGCATGACCACATCACACATCGGTATTGGGTGTATGCATGATGATCATATGATGTGATAAACTTACTATCATCATTCTTATTGGTTTAGTAAATTTGGTACGGTATTTTAAAAAAAGAGGTGAAATAGTTTAAAGTGAAACAAGCAATCTAGAAATATGGAGTGATTGACAATAGATATTCCAATGATATGACCATTTTGCAGAGTCAAGCTCCTTTTAATTAAAAGAAGCATTACTTCATGTGTCCGACCATTCCTGTGATTGATAAATGTGGGAAAATATGAAACTTGCAGAATATATCTAGATTGTATTTATAAAAACGGAAAATTTTCAATTTGACGTTTTACTTTCATTGTCATACGCCGTTTAAAAACAAACAAACAATCAATAAAAATGGTTAAAAATTGAAGGATAGCGTATGCTTTAAACATTTACATTGGGTGAATCAATAATAATCTGTGCAGATTACCCACATGAATGATAAATGTGATCGCTCGGTTAGGTTTGAGCGAGATGCTAAACGCTGAATTTCATCCCCCGCATCTCGCATTGATTTGCCCATGGATGGAACCCCTTAATGGATGCTAAAGTAGTACAATAAGGAGGTTATTCTGTAGTCTGTAATCACCTTATCTACATGCAAGTAAATTTTGTTCATTTTGCAGGAGGTGTCGGTTTGAATTTCCTTGACATTTGTTCTGTAAAATTTGGCTCTGTATTGCAGATAAATTCAATTTTGTGAACATTTTGCTGCTAATAGAGTGAACAGATGCTAGTCTTTTGTTTTCATGAAAAAAAACTGATGTAAACTAAACAGTGATTTACATTGTCATGTACAAATGGCATTTGCACTGTTAATAGCCCAGTCAAATCAGTATAACTCGCAGACGGATTCCTAGTTCAAGGCGGATGTGTGTTATGAAAGATGAGCCGGTTGTCGTTGCAAGTAACGGCTCGTCTATTTTAAGCACTACATATTCTCACATTTGACATATTAAGTCATTTATCATGTGTGCGAATGTATTAACGAGGTTGGCGTGCATGTGCATTTACATGGCTATTAACCAGCGTGTTGAAGGATTCATTTAGAACATATTGGGTAGTTGTGGAGGAGGGCAGGTGGAGCCGTGTTGCCATGGCAAAGCCATGATTATCCGCTACAGTGGCCTGCTAGTTGTGTTTAATTGATCTTTTCCTGTAGGCATAGAATACTTTGGTGTAATAGGGACTCTATTTCCGCCATCGTTATTGTTTATCCCTCCCCACCATCCTGGCAAAAAGAGAAACTAAAATGGAATTGTTTACATCAGACTAATTGGATGTCACAGGCCTGACTTTTGTAACAGATACTTATATGCATCAAAGATTTCCATGAAATTTAGAAATAGAAGCTCCCGTACAAGCCAATTAAGGGAATTATGTTTTGATATATATGAAAGACTTAAAGATTTCCCAACTATAAATAAAGATTTTGTCATGCTATTAAAGAGATTAGAGATGTTATGAATTTATTAAAAGCAACACCACATCTTCCTTTGTCTTAATATTTATCAATCTTTCCTACCAGCTTCTAATAGTCTTAATGCAGGGTTTGACCTTTGAAATTTATCCCTAGATGAATGAATGCATTTTCCCTTCTTTTTTTCTCCCTCCTTTTTTCTCTTACCCAGAAATAATGGAAACCGGGTCAAATTAATTGTACAGTTGGTGTGCTATTACAAGACTGTAGCTCACTGAGTGCTTGAGGAGCATTATCTTGTAATTCAATAAGATCTTATTATATGATTGAAGACATCTATTTTATGATAGCACTAAAAAATTCATTATGCCAATAAAAAATTAGATTTGTTTTACCTATACATGAATAGAACAATTCGTAACTCATTATTTATCAAATTTCATTTGTTTACAGGGAATCACATTTTCTTCTGAAAAAACTAGAAGCTAACAGCTTAATATGTTGTAAGCAACATGAAACATATTCATTTGTTCTAGGCCACATCAATAATCAATCTTTCTCAATTTTCTTTTCTTCTGCAGAGGAGATGGCAACATATCTGCGGTATGTAAGGAGACTAGATTTCTTTGAGACACCTGACTATAATTACCTAAGAAAGCTCTTCCAAGATTTATATGACCGCAAGGGCTATGCGCACGACTCAGAATTTGATTGGACTGGGAAGCAGTTGGTTAGTATTAAAACATACAAGTACAGAAAATCATTAAAAAAAATGATGCTTGTGATTATGTAACTTAAGTTTCCTTCTTTTTCTTAATGTTATCATGTAAGAACTCAAGTTCTGAAAGTAATAAGTTTTACCGCACTAGAAGAATATGGATAATGTGCCTGTATTTTTACTTGCCTGCCACCATTATTATTTATAGGAAAAGTAGAATGTCCCTTCCTGACACCCTAGCAAGTTTGTGAAATTTAAACCACAGAATTTTGCAGTGCCTAGTAAGATTAATTACACATTCTTAACAATATTAAAGAATATAAAATTAAAGAACAGAACATCCTGTAGTTGCATAAAGCTTTTCATTCATTGGACTGTAAAGAACAAAATAAAATTATACATATAATTTCAAAGGCAGAAAGTTTTTTACAGAGATTTCAAGTGGGATTTTTAATTTGCTTAGAATAAGGAACGTCTAGCTGCTCGACAGCAGTACCTTTTGAGGCAGAAGAAAGCAAAGGACAAATACGAACATGAAATGCGCAAGAAGGAAAGGAAGAAACGAAAAGCCGAGAAAAAAGCGGCGGAGAAAAAAATGGCGGAGAAAAAAGTGGAGATGAGGGTGGAGAAAACAGTGCTACGAAGAGCAATGGTGGTTTGTTTGATCCTCCTATCAATTCTGAGTGTGACCACCTTCATATACTAAAGGACTTAAACCTGATTGAAGTGTTTTGGCAATGTTGACCTAGACACTGGTACAGTTATGCACCTGTCTTGTGATGTCCCGGCCCATGGGTACCCGGAAATGGCCGGGACTTGTGCCATGCTTTAATGTTAAACTTCCCGGCTAACTCTCGTCCATGTCACCCGACCGATGGGGCAACATTTGTTTGTGTAAAACCCGGCCAAGTCCCGACCTTTACTAGCCGGTCAATTGCTGTAAACCTCAGCCTTTTGCCTTGGCTCAAGTCTCCACTCATAGCCCAGCTCTTTGGACTTGGTCAACTCCCTAAACCAGGCCAGGCACATCCTTGGACCTGCGTGGACAAAATTTGTGTCAACTCCCTGTACTAATGTTGTCAACTGTCAGGCCCTCCCTGGGTACCCAGGGGCAGGGTTCCAATTGACTAGTGCATAAATGCTAGTACTCAACCAAACAGACCAGTGTCATGGTTATATTGGGCTATTCCAGATGAAATCCATACACCCCCTATGGAAGACATGACCTTAATCTCCCACACAGGGGGTATAGATTTCAAATGGAGTCATCCATTCAGGTCATTCCTATTGAAATTTACACCCCTGTGTGGAAGATTAAGGTAATGTCTTCCATAGAGGGTGTATGGATTTTAACTTGAATAGCCCTTTGGAAAACAGAAGCAGCAAAACACCTCACTCTGTCCTTTTGTATAGCACAGTTTTATGCACGCCAACAGCCATCAGGAAAAGACCAAAGCTTATGGCTGGAATGCAATTCATAGGAAGATCAAGGACAAAGATAACCGTTTTTTTCTGGTTTATTCTTGATCTCTTATTTCCTTTGGACAGTTTGAGCTAGAGGGTTGCAATCCAGTTGTAGTCTTATTGGCATTACACATTTTGTCAACAACTTTAAAATAAAAAAAATGTTTTCAGCAGTAGTCCCCCTTGTGTCACAATGTTTTACTTCAAATTCAACCCCCATTAACTTCACAGTATCACTATTTTCTCCAAATCAACCTTTATTTTCACGTTATACGCACCATCAAAGTCACATAGTTGGTGTAGCCTTTCCTCAACAGCATCAGTTTCTAGTAGTTTGTTCCTTTTTCTTGCAAATTAAAAATGTTACTGAAATTGATTTAGCTTTATGCACACAATTGACATGTTTCTTACCCTTAGTATCCTACAGTATATATATCCTACCTGGCATGCACCATTCAGTATGTCAACCTTGTAGTTTATGTAGATCTCAAAATGCCAACCCAGACCCTCATTTGGATGTCAGATGTACTTGTTAAATATGTATTTAGAAACCAACACAGCAGTTCCTGGTGCTTAGTCACATTAAAATGCACCTAAGCTATCTATCCCAAGTCTATCAGTAAATTGTGTTGATATTTTAAGTGATGTTATTAGTATGTTATACAAATCTGGATATTCCCTGTGTCATATGTGGTTGATGAATAGCATGCCAATCTTTCACAATCTGTGAAATAGAACCTTCCACATTTGCACCTTTTATTTGATTTGAACTACTGAAGGATTTAGATAGGTAGTTTAAGCAGATATTTAGAATTCTCCCTTTGTATGTTTCCCCTTTTAATTAAATATGATATTAGGCAATTCAACTCTGGGTGCAATAACTCTGTGGAGCAGTTTTAGCTTAAAATAAGTAACGTTGGTCCTCACTTCAATATATGATCCGCTTGTGGGCAGTATGTTGTGCACCCCGGTGAAACTAAATTATATATGCAACAGAGGTTTTACTTGCATATATGTATGTTTATGTTAAGTGATAGTTAGTAATTTCCCATCTTAGTAACAAATTGTGGTTTGTTGCATTGTAAGTATGTCTGCTGCTGAATAATTCAGTAATATAATTAATCCTAATTGTGCCACTGTGATATTGAACATTATATATGTCATAGTTAATGAAAATTGAGCCTCGCTTGAGTGATCCAAGTCACCTTCCCAGAACAAGAAGCTTGACTAATTAATTGTCTTGATTGTATGAGACAGCTAATTATATTTCCAAGAATGATTAACATGATGATTATGACAAATCCACTAATGGGCTTATCTAGGTTAGCTCTTTACTTTATTGGCTATGTGGTTTTGATATTTTGCTTGCTACATATTTTATATTAATTGCTGTAATTTGATTGATTATTGATGCTTGCTACTTTCATGTAGCTAGTTTCAATCACTTGCTGTAATAATATATATTTTTGTTGTTTGTCCCCGAGGAAGGGCAGTTTATCTGCTTGAAGTGTTTGATGTATTTTTGTTTACTTTTGTCTACTACTCCAGCGGTTTTGGATTTTGTCTAGTGCAGTGTCAATGTACACCTCCATGGTTTACATACTGCATTAGTTTTGATCGATGTTTATCTTTATCTTGTACCCCACATCAGGTTGGTATACCTGGCTCGAGTCTTTCTCTTATCTAGGTTATACAAGATCACTTGATGTTTCAAGTTGATAATCTTGTCAGTGAGTTGTTTCCTCATTTGGTCTTCAAAAGTCAATATTTCAATGAAGAATTTGTTTGTTTTCTGGCATGTTCAGTGAACCATACCTCCTTTTCTTCCATGGCAACTTTTTGCTCATTTTGTTAGAGCATGTCTCATTTGTCATTGTTTTTACTGCTGTCAATTTGAAAATGGAAAAAAAAAAGTCAATTGCAAGCTATAAAAGTGGTGTTCTCCACAAATTTGCCTGCGTGTAGTCCTAAAAAATGCTTTATTTGATCAGGTCTCATGTCTGTTTTCATATTAGGACTAGAAACCATGACTTTTTTTGTGTTTGTGATATTATCTGCCAAAACATGTAGTTACTAATGTTTGCAAGGAAATGGCGGTCAAAGATATGGAGATTAGAACAAGCCTATACTAATTTGAGCGTGTAATCAATCTCATCTTTGCAAAGTTGATACAAGCAACATGATACATATGCATTCTACCAAAGAGATGTAGTTGTTTGAATTTCACATCAAAAGCTGGAAAAGTGAGACATTGCAAAGGGGGGAATTAGCTCAAATCTCTCGGGTCCCTCTAATAGCAGTGATGTTCTTGTTAATACCTGCAACATATTTTTTTACCACATACGAAGAACATAATATGAAAGTGTCGGTTTTCCTCTTCGCTTTGGAGGGAAATCCGCATCGGGTGGAAAGAATTGTGATGCAAATTAAAGCAGAAAGAGGTTTTTTTTTGGTTATGCCAAATTGTTTTCTATTGTATTTCCATGCTTATTTTACGAACTATAATCTCAGAAAAAAAATGATTGAATGCTTACTCTAATTTTCATGTTCTTACCAGAATATGTATACTATTTAAGTCACTTGAAACTTACAAATTATGTCACATATCCCCTCTCCTTTCCCCACCAATCAATGTTGGGCGAACATAATATGATGATGATGAGCATATTGTGTACATGGATGAGGGTAGAAGAGGGGACCATTTCCAATAATTTGAGCCATTTAAGTGTACGAACAATTTTTTTTCTGAGATTGTATGTAGCCTATGCTTAAACCACCTGTGAAAGTTGGTTTCTAATGTAGGAGTATTTTCTAAAACAATAAAATTTAAAAACTTAATGGATCTCAAAATCAATTATAACAACAGAAACCCAGCAAGCTTGATTGCATCATGTTTTATAATGGGACTTTTTGTGAGCAGTTTGTTTCCATTATATCTATTATTATAGCAATTATGATTGTAACCTCCATGTAGCTTTACTAATTGACAACCATTGTATGTTTTTGTTGTTATTTTTGTAGCACACGCATGTATCAAGTAGTGAGCCATCAAATAAAGATGCAGGAAGAGAAGGAAGAGACAAAGGCCAATCAGGCAAGGTAGGTTGAAGGAATCAGAGGTATATTTGAAGTCATAATGTTGCTTAATACCGTACTGACGCGAGTATAGTCCCACCTTCGAGTAAAGTCCCACCCCCAAATTTTCGAGAAATTTTATGCATAGAGCATGTATACATTTTCAGAAATAAAAAAAATAAAAAAATAAAAATGCATTGAATAAGTATGCATTTTGAAATCATTAATAGAGTATGACATGAGTACAAATTTATTCAAAACACATAGGCCTACAATTTTTTTTTTTTTTTTATTTTTAATCAACCATGAATGATCCTAGCATTTAGCTCTGGGTCCAGTGACACTCCAAAGCCGAAAAAATAAATAACTTTAAAAAAAAATATAGAATAGTATAGTCCCACCCCCAATTTTGAAAAATGTTCACCCAAAAACGGGGTGGGACTACACTCGAGTCAGTACGGTAGTTGTTGCAAGGATAGTGTTGTCTAATGTCAATGTCAAAAGTGTTGTAAGCAGAGGATTGTTGGAGCTGGTAATTAAATTGATAGATTGCAAGAGTATCTCACCTTTGTTTCCAATGGACATTTTATTGTGAAATGTCATTGTACAAGGAATACATTTAAAAAAAATTCCACATAGCCCCTGAATAAAAAGTATTTAATTATCTTTGTAATCACTCAAAAAGCATTTTGTGTGAATTTTACATCCAAACTAAGTGCTATTAAATTTTTATGATCCTTTTTATTTTACATGTAAAGTCTATGGGGGTGACGATTAGAAATGGACGGCAATATTGAAAAACCCTCATTTTGGGCCATTTTAGACACTAAAATGCCCATAAAAAAGAATAGCACTTAGTTTGGATGTAAAATTCACACACAATGCTACCTGAGTGAGTACAAACATAATTAAATACATTTCATTCGGGAGCTATAGAAAAAACAAGGGTTAGGGTTAGCATTAGGGTAGGGTATTCTAGATACATATTTACAATTAGAACAGGTTTGAATTAATGTTGGCCGATCTGAGTTGAATTGTCCTTGAATCTGGATGGGGGGAAATTGTATCAGCAGAAAATCTACTTACCGATCCGATTCAAATCTACAAACCACACTTAAATAAACCGCTAATGTTCAACTGGATTCTATAAATTTCAACAATTTTCCACAGCAATTTAGCATAACATTGGCTTTTAAATGGAATTTAGTCCAAATTTCACAACGCAACACTCTACTTGATCTTGATTGTCGAAAAAAATATAAAATAATGTCTAGAACAAAAACTATATTTGTCCAACAATTAACAATTCAACCTGTCTGTTTTCAACGATTTCAAAAATTAATGTGTAATGAGTTTTTTACATCCCCATTTCCTTTTGTTTCTATTGGTAAATTACCAAGTTGTATTAATGATACCAGTATTTAGTCATGTACTTGGGAGAAATGAATTTTTATACCTGGCTTAAAATATCCAAAATTTTGGTCGAAATTCAAATTTTGACCCACAGTGTTAAAATGAAGAAAACATTCAAAAATTTGAAAAAACATTAACTAGTTTTGTGTCTTTAGAACATAAATATGCAGTTTTCATCGATTTGGAAATTGAAGGTAAGTTGTTATCGTGGACGAAAAAATTAGCATGGAAAATCAAATTTGATGCTTTTCTCAAAAACTGCTCATTTTGTCAGAAATCTGCTGTACTGGTTGGATTCCTTGCATCATTTCCTTTCTGAAAATGTATACTTTTGTGTACTTAACATCATTACTTTTAAAGATACAAAACAATGTCTACTTTCCCACTTTGAGTGACTCTGCCTCCCTGAATTTAACCTTGTCTCAATCTTATGTTTTAACAAGAATATAATTTGCAGCTGTATATACCTAGAGCATCATATGATAAATTGTTGCATTGCATCTTGACTTTGCTAGAATATTTATAGTCTTTCCATGCTAAATTATTAAAGGAGGATGCTCTGATTTCATCACATGCCATAGTAATCTTGATTGAAGGACTCTGACCTTTTCTATATGAGATGAATTCTATAGAATAGAATAATTAATGGTTAACCCAACAAGACACATTTGGATAATCCAAACCATTTTTTAATTCCCAATATTTCACATGGTTATGAGAAGAGTATGGGTTTACCGATGAGGCCAAAAAAAAAAAAAATTGTTGTGTTGCCCTCAACCGCCCGACCCTAAATCCTGGAAAATCAGGGTTACATTTTTTTTTTTTTTTTTTTTTTGAATGATGATTTTACAGATTTGTTCAAAAATCAAAGTTTTTCACTTTAAATTAATATTTTATTGAGAGACTAGTCTTTAATTGATGTCTAACAGGTATCCAGAAGTCAAAATTGACAAATGTCTCCTAATTGAAGAAGTATTATTTAATATTTGAGGGGATTTTTAAAAACTGAAGGTTTAAAAAAAAAAAAAAAACAAAACTAAATCCGACCGTCCTACCCAACTTTCCCATTTTCCCACTTGAGGGCAACACAACAATATTTTTTTTTTTGGCCTGACGATGAATGGTGGGAGGACGACGCTATAAATCTAGCCATCTATTAAAGTGACGAGAGTTTTACTGATAGTTTTTATGCTTACTGCAAAATCCAAACTGTAATCAGGGTAAAAATGAATTCCAGAATTAGTAATATAAATAAATACAAAATGGTGAAGATTTGACATGTTCTAATATTTTCAAACTTCTTTGTATTCTCAACGTACACCAGTACATTGGCAATAGATTTTCAGCACAAAACTAATCAATCAATTTTCTCTGTATGATCAAAAAGCAATTCTATATGCGACAGACAAATAGATGTTATTTTATTCAATTCAATTGAATTTGTGTGGAAGTGACATTGCAGAAAATGTCACTGCTGCATTTACCACTTTATATATGACATTTTGTGATTTGGCATATTGCTAAAATTAGCTGTAATTTGTTCAATTTGATACACAACAGACAAGTAGGTACAGTTAAGTGGGTGGAGAAAATGCATACAAAACAACATTGGAATGTATAGAAATATGCTAGGACAATGTGGGGGGTGTTATTGTCTTTGGATGCATGTAAAGGGGGGCAAGACACTGCAGGGGGGCAATTGGAAGATGTATCACTTTCCACACATTGTTGTCCACATTTGCAGGGGTGTTTGCATATGTGTTTGCTGGCAAACACGGACATTTTAATGAAACTTTACATTCCATGTTACTGCAATTGACTGCAAACAGCCTAATAATGCATTTGAGAGTACGCCCCCCTATTGTTGATATAAAAATCAGTCCCTGGTTGATCCAAAATATCTAGTCAACTTCTCCGGTAAGGTGCAGAAAATCAGGAAAAGCATGTCCACGTTTGGCTAGTTAAGTACAGAGTCAGAGTTTGCCGGCAAATACCTATAGGGGGTGTGTGTTGGTGTAGTATGTTAGTGATGGGGTAGGGGTGAGCTGTATACAACAAGTGTATATAGTCTGGGTTTGTAAGAATGCATAGGCTGTGATTAGAATTATCCAATGATCCCTCTTCTTTAGTGTCTGGTAGAATCCGCCACTCAAGTTACAATCTCAAGGATAATCTTTTGTGTCAGTTAGCTCTATGTCATACTATCACTAATTCATTTCATGAATCTGGTCAAATCGCTTCAGGGTGTTGCATTAATATCATAAGAGATATGTCCACACAGGCAGGCGGCTTAATAACTTCAGAGAAAATTTCAGATAGCGGAGGTTCAGGCTAGGGTTTTTGGACTGTTGATGCACATAGAGGATTGACACTGAATTAAAGCCATATTGTAACATTTCCATAAAAATAGATTAGTATTTCTTTTCCATAAAATGGTAGCTTTTACTGTCAAATATGTCCCCTTTTTAATTTTAAGCCAAACATCTGAGGTAAAGTAAAGAAAATTGGAATTTACTACCAGTGCTGATGTCGCCAATGCGTGTCACTCCGTCGGTTGTGTTACTCTTTATGAGATTTGTTGTATGAGTGGGTACAATAATTCGGAAATAACTTGTTTATTGCTCTTCGATGGCTAATCCTATTGTTGTCAGTTACTCCGGGTTGACTAGGGGGTATTAGGTAGCAGAAGTACCGTGTGAACATAACTGATTGAGGATTCACCACTTGGGAGTTTCAAATACTAAAGATACTCATAGCCATCTGAACATGGGTAGGGCAAACTATGTGATTCTATTAGTATTGGTGTCTGACAAAAAGTGTAGTGGCCACAGCCATTATATAATTGTGTACTGCAGAGCACTGACCAAAGACAATATTTGAATTTCACTCAGAGAATGGACATGAGAGTGATGGAAGGTACTGACAAGCATACAGAATGACAAATTTGTATTCTTGAGTTAAAATGCACTGAGTGATCAGACACTGACCAGTTCTGTTTGATTCTGAAATGTACTGATAATATTAAATACCTGGCCCCCTGCACTCTGTGTATCCTTGAGTAGCCATAATCGTCTGAAATTTTGCAAAACAAGGGGTATTTTCAGTTGATGAAATGTGATTCGCGAAACAAATTGGTAAGTTTTCAAATCACATGTTAGCAAAATTGAAAAAAGTTCTTATTCATGAATCTTGTGCATAAATCATTGCAGTTTTGTTAGTTTTCATTTGAGAATCATATGCAAAAAATAAATAGTTTCATTATTGTGTTCCGCGTGCACCCAGCTTCCGCTTGAAGATCTTCCACATAGTCATTAGCATAATTTGTACAAAGCCTGCACATTTCTGTCAGAAATATATTTGAAATATCCTTTGTTTTATCAAATAATGGTGTATTATTGGAAGGGCAAAATATTTATGAAATTGCTATAAAAAGAGGTGTTTTCACCTGAAAACTTAGCCAAATGAGATGCAAAAGGATTGTTTTTAGAATTCACTGATAGTCATGCCTACCCACGGATACACAAGAGTGCAGAGGCCGGTATTAAAACCACTAAACCATAGTTACTGCACTACTAGTATATAGGCAAGGTCTAGCAACTGAAGAATAGTCCACACATATATCACCGTGTTATTGAGGAGCTGAAAATTGTTTCCATATATTCAAGTTAGGGTACTACTCTGATTTTGTTAGTTATTGATTATTAATCAGTTTTGAAGTACGCTGCCTGCTAGGATGCAGCAGCTAATCACTGTTCCCCTGGAGCACAGTTAGCTACAAATTGCTTGGACATAAAGAGACTGGTCTGATTATTTTTGTTTTGCTATTTTCTCCTCGTGGGTATTTATGTTAATGTATTTCTGTAAAGTGTTTGTTTTGTATAATTATGTTAGTAGTTGTATTCATAAATGCGGGAATGGTATTTTAGGAGAAAGGCTAGGGTTAGAGTTTTAGGTGTGAGGCACAGGGGCACTCAAGGTTGGTTTGGGTAGGTAAGTGCCAGTGAGAAAAAGTATATCTATTCCTATAAATAGATAAATCCAAGATATACATCCAAGATGGTTGAAATCATCCAAAGGTAAAGTGCTCAACCGTAATGGGAGCTAAATAATGAATTTGGACTTGTATTGATACAGTTACATATTACTTGACAGATCCTATGGCCTTACTGAACAGATCTGTCAAGTAATATGTAACTGTATCAATACAAGTATAAATTAATTATCTATTCCTATACCATTTTCGAAGAAAATAGAAGCTCAAGTTTCATCTTTTTCTTCTTCCAAGTTCAGTGTGTATTTCAGGAACTAAAAATATCACACTGCAGTTGCATGTACCGGCTATGATAAATGTGGCTGCAGGTAGAATCAGGTACAAAATATATACAGTGGTGATATGCATTAAAAAGATGGACTGTCAGCTTGTTACTCATCCTTGCACTGTTTTTACCAAATTACCAGAAATGTTTGGTAAATGTAACATTTTGGCTACAAATAATGCAAATTTGAGCTATTTGTTGAACAAATTTGAGAAATGACCCAACACCATACCAAAATAGACCTCGAAAAAGGGTCATTGCTGTATTAAATGGCCAAAATTTTAACCCATATTAGCGGCACCTCCCGTATGGTTAATTGTACAGAGGAGCGAGACCAAGATGGGAGACAAAATTTCTGTGTAAGTAGTTGTGTATGAAATCCAATTAAAATGATACACACATTACCTCATTTTCTGTGTTCATTATGAGGGTCTGTTAATTATGAGTAGCCTTTTTTAAATGAATTGCCATTAAATTAAAATTTTGATTAAGTCATTGCTTGAAGAGCATGAGCATCATTTTCTAGATGGAGTGTACAGCAGGAGAGAGAATTTGACACAATTATTTGGGTTCGTGAGTGATATGTCGTGTACAAAGGATTAGTACGTGTCAGCTCAGCTGCTTAGTATTATTGTGCTGTGAGGTGCAGCCAAGGGTTCAAAACGGAGTCCGCAACTAGGCATAATGAACATATAGCAGACTATCGTGTCTGAAGCCAAATAGGCGGGTGAATGCAAGGTCGTAAGGGAGTATTAATTACAAATCACTTGCAACCATCGGTTTTTGATGTTTAAATTAAATCCACTTCTTGTCACTTTTACCATGCTTAAACGTTTTCAAGATTGTGGTAACCCCAGGTGGTAACTTACTGAAAATACTTTTTATTTGAGATATTAGGCATTGTCACCAAATATTATGATGAGCCACACACTTTTCACAGGATGGTATTGCTTCTGGGACCAGTGAGCTCCCTTCTTTCTCTATCAAAACATTCCTCATTTCCCATCCTTATAGTCCTTATGGAATTCTCTACCTGGTCCAATTACCTCCAACCAGAATCGGCTGAGCTTCAAGCGGAGGTTAACAACTATCTTGGTGCTAACCCATCAGCGCTATCGCACTGATGGCAGCTGTTAATGCTTTGCATAGTTCAGACATTAAAATAAATAGCAGTAGTCAAGTTCAGATATAAAAATAAATAACAGAAGTCACATCATGTTTTCATCTTTGCTACTTTCTTTCTTCCCTACACATTTCCTTCTTTCTTTTCCTGCTTACTTGCATTCCTTTCCTATTATTTCTTTCATTCCACCTTTCTCCCTCATATTCCTTTCCTGTTTCACTCCCTGATAAATTTCATTTCCTTTCCATCACCATTTTGTCCATTCTCCTTCCTATAGGTATGCAATTATGTTAATAATATTATCAGTTCTACATTGTACCATTTTAATGTATGTATACCTGCTCGACTCAATCACCACCTTCAAATGACAACCCTCCTTAATTCATTCTTACTTTCCTCACCTTCATATTTCCCTTCTCTATGTCTGTCCCTACCTCCCTACAGAGATATACCCTTTACCACTAATATGCGTAGATTTCACAGCTCTCTTGGATGTCTTTTATGATATATGCCTGCTAGACTCAATCAACACCTTGTACAAATGACTCGTTGGCAATGAATAGTGCCTCTCACTGCAGCACAAAATGCTCTCAGGAAATGTGTTCATATTTTATGAATGAGAAGGATTGACTGACTGGTACGACATAGTACCAGAGCAATATGTTGTAAATATTGTACACTTACGCAATAATATAGATACACAACCAACTGATAATTAAAAGAAGATGGTTGACTATATGTAGTTGCTTAAAATTTTGTGAATGATATTTTTCTATTAATTTTTGTTAACAACAAACATTTTTATATATAATTATATTCATATATAATTCAATATAATTTCTTGGGCTTGCACTGTATATTTCTGATCCTTGCATATATTATTTGTGTCTCGCATTGTCTTACGCCCTGCGAGGGTAAAGCATATAGGATGCCTTATTCTTCATTATATTTATATTCAGTATATTTTCTGTCATGATATATCAGGCATACTGTAAATATGATTTGATGTTAAAGGAAATAAGAATGCAAATTTAGTGAATTTAAAATCTGAATACAAATTGTTTAGATGTCGCTACTGCTCAGAAACATTTGACACAAAGATTTTTCATATCGAAAATGATTATCATTCAGTTTCATTTTAAAAAAACCAATCCAGTATCTGATACTCCCCAAAATAGCAGCACTCGATGATGATTGTATTTAGTAGCATCACCCTTCCCCCGCAAAAAAAAAAGAAATTATAATTGAAATTAAATATTGCTTGTATCAGCACTACCAACTGATGCTGGGAATTGTTTTCTTTTGTTTTCAATACTTCTATAGTATGTATGCCTTCCTTGAGTCAGTAAAGCAAATAAAATTCTTTGTAAGATGTAAGATTTTCTCAAAAAACTCTTTAATTTTTGAAGGATTCTGTTTTACTAAAAAACAATGCCTAAAATACTGCTACGAGGAAGACATACAGAATATATATATTTCTCTACAGTAGGAATTCCAATTGAATGAACACAGCTTTCAACAGCTGACAGCTATCCAACCGTGATCGTATATCGCGTATTTCAAACTACAACGCAAACGTACAACCTTGGATACAATGCTAACCAATCACGAGTGAGTTGGCATGGTTGGATTCACTTCCGTGTTACTCACGCACAGTCGCACACGCTGGCGTACATCGCACAGTATACGCAAAAAATCGTCGCGCTATTGAAAGCTGTGTTCATTCAATTAGAATTCCCACTATAATTGTAAAGGTCAGCATAATCATTTCAAACTTCCCTTTTGTTTTGTATGATTACAGCCCAGTACAGATAAGAAAGCATGGGAGCAGGCTCCACATCATAGACTGATGGCACAAGTACCGGCAGACACAAGAGGTTCGGTACAAGTGATGAGTTCCACTAATGGTGAATTAGGACCAGATGATCCAACAGCAGGACAATCAAATGCTCCAATCACACAACCCCCAGATGTAGATGTTGTCTCAGATACTAAGTAAGTGTTATCGATTAATTAATGTCACTGAAGGAGCTGTAGACCCTGTATAATGAAAGCGCAAATAAATGCAGCAAGGTTCATATTAGCAAGAAATATTATTTGTTTCCAGTATCTTACAAAGTTTTTACAATTTTAATGCTCAATTTGGAGGTCTTAAAGCAGTGGCTGACTTGTACTTAATGCTCTGCGTGCTAGCCATGCGCTTCAACGGGAGAAGTTCCAAGTTTTGAAATATTTTCTCAAAATATCAAGAGCTATCTTAAGAACTACTGAACCAATACTAGGCTTGTTTGTACTCATTTTAATGCATCTTTCATACTGATTCCAAATATGGTCATGAAAATTTACATTTCTGAAATTTTCGAATTAAAAAAAAAATTTGAAACATCTCGTCTGCAGTCGACACCCGCGTGAAGAGAATTAAGAATATGGCTCATGTCAAAAAGAAGTGCACCATCCACCACAAATGGACTGTAATGTCTGTCAGCAGAGCTTGGTTTAAGATATGACCCATTAAACTTCTCAAAAAACAATAGAAAACAAAGGATTTCTTAACACTTTTACCAAATTTCTTACTACCTTGCAAACAAGCGACAGGGACATGTAATATATCATTGTAAAGCTTATTTTGAGGTGAATTTGCCTGTCCATTATCTCAAAAAGTGAAAACGCTGACATTACAGCTCTTTTGTAGTGGATAGTCACAAATATAGTTTTACGGGAATGTTGGTGTTATGCGAGATTAGTAACAACTTGACAGCCTATAGCCACATGCACAAGGATGTGAATTGACACTCCAGCTGATATTTTCATATCTGTGTTGTAGAATAGGGCAGGAAACACTGTTTTCCCAACATTTTCAGACATTTTGGTTATGATTGTGTGTTATTATACTTGGGGATAGCACAGATGCCGAGATCTTTTAAGATCTTAAAAGTGCTATAAGTGAATCTCACAGGTGCAGAATTGTCCTCTCAAAATGTTAACATATCTGTACCACCCATTGTAGTAAAAAGTTGGAATCTGCTATGTTTCCATCATGAAGGGGAATATTAATAGTGCAGGTCTCAGAGCTAATTTGGCATGTACTCAACCTTTGATTTTATGCAGATTTTTATGATATTACTCACAGGGCTGCATAGAATCTGGACTTGCATATCTGTGCTTCCATGTGCCTGTCTCCCCAATATTCTGATGATTCCATCCTTTTCAGGAGGTTAAAAAATGTTGACAGGCATGAGAGGGATATTATAGGCTATGCAACTCTCTTAATAGTTGCAATGCAAACATTATTATCAAAGTTGGTAATTCCAATTTTTTATATAATTTTTTTTTCTCTCTGTTTTCCTTTGCAGGTGTTGTTGCTTTTTCAAGAGGAAAAAGAAGAAGCGTGTGAATTTGAGAAAATAGAAACTGCTTTATGATCTGAGGCCAGTCTTTGCATTATTCTGTCCACAGACAAAGAATACTACAACACCAACTTGCACTGTGCTGAGAAAAACCAATGAAAGAGACACTGTGTTTTACTTGATGTGGTGAAAACTGGTGCTTTCATAACGTCATTATATATGAGCAATGAGTGTGTGAGTGGGTGGGAAACTGTATAAGAGCGAGTGTGCAAGTGGTTGTGTCACCAAAATCTCTTGTTAAGTGTGTGTATGTCTGGGGACACCTGCAATATTAAATGGTGTGTAAATCTCTTTTTTGTCTTCACCCCCGATCATACCATATCAAACAAGATGTTCTTTTATTTTGGCCGAAAATATCCATTTTAGTAGTGGAGGTGCAGCAACCTGGATCTTGCCCTATAGTGCCCTAAATCTTTTGCCCAAGATGGAATATGGAATTAATTGAAAGTTGTAGGGCACTAGAACAAGATCCATGTTATTGCAGCGGAGGCACTCCACATAAGTATTGGGCTATTCCAGTTGAAATCCTTACACCCCCTATGGAAAACATGCTGGTAATCTTCCACACAGGGAGTGTGTATTTCAAATTGGGTTTACCGCAGCGGGTGACTCCCATTTGAAAGCTACACCCCTGTGTGGTAGGTTAAGGTCATGTCTTCCATAGGGGGTGTGAATTTCAACTGGATTAGCCCATTATAGCGGTAACTCTGGTTATGTACCCTTTCACCTTTTTCGTGCGGAGATTTCACAGTTGATACCATACCTTTAGCTGCCTAATCAGGGCTGAGAATAAAGGAGAGTTTGATGGGACGATAAGAAGCAACCATCATTTATAAATGTACGCCAGTAGCCACGCATGAAATATACAAAGTCCATGCTGGATCCATCATTATTCCAACTGTGAATACACCGTTCAATTTTGAAGCACAAAAATTTAAGTTTTGCCTTGTATCCTTAATAAACATTTAGCGACTGTATTTTCTTTTGCAATTGCATAAATTCTTTTGCCATTTTTTTATCTCAAATCGGTTTAAATCACAATTTATGAAAATCTGTCTAGCTTAACTGTACTTTTTATACCATTCACAATATATGTGAGATTTGTCATTAGAATATGGGGGTAGAATAGAGGTACAAATGCTGTCAGGTTTTTGCCATCATAATGCTGAATTCATCCGAGTCACTATTACAATATACTTTCCATGGTACGAGCTGCTCTGGGTGGTATGTTGTTCAGTTGTAACAGCTGGTGGTATGTACCATAGTGCCAAATTGAACTACTCTAATTTTTAGGATTAAAAAATATTATCAAGTTCTGCCAAATGAAACAGCTCAATCCTAATCATTCATTTAGTCCTAAATGGAAATAAAAAGAAAAAGTTCACTATATTACTAATTTCTTGAAAAAAGAGCCAAAAACATGCATTTTCGGCATGTTTTCTGACAATCGAGTCACAAAAATCAAATACCAGCAACTGCAATTCACTCACCTAGGTCTGATGAGCTGCTATGGATGCCATGTTGTCCAGTTGCATCAGGTGAAACTACTGCATTCCTGGTTTATAAGATGGCCCGACCTGAGACTAAACACTGTCAGCTTCTATTCTATCAGTGCTAGAACCAAGATTCTTCTAGTCAAAAGGTGTGTGCAAGAAACCATTTTGACGACTGCATCACATACTTTGGCATCTCTAAAGGCAACCATGTATGATTTTTATTATCAA
The DNA here is from genome assembly GCF_039555335.1 of Amphiura filiformis. NCBI lineage: Eukaryota > Metazoa > Echinodermata > Ophiuroidea > Amphilepidida > Amphiuridae > Amphiura > Amphiura filiformis. The sequence continues at coordinate 29,644,552 of NC_092635.1, forward strand.
TTAGCCTTTTTGAGATATGGCGGACACAATAGGATAGCGCTGCACGAAGTGGGTAAAGTCTTTTGAATTTCCAGGGTTAGTACCCAGATTGAAGACTGCCCTCCTTTAGTGTACGCCATACTTGGAAAAGGCTCATTGTTGTATTTCAGGTTATTTTATATTTCAGCATGCTTCTTTCTTTTATGAATGGACATGAGATTGTAATATTGTGATAATACCTCAAAATTAATATATGAAGTTAATTTTACAATTAATTTTAATTTTACAGTTTTATTATTGTCAACGCAATTTGATGATAATAATAAAACAAAATCACACAAGGCAGCCTTTTGAGATACGACAGTATGTGATACAGACGACTATTTGATTCGAGCATAATAATCAGTTTTGATTCACACAAATCGGAGCAAGAATCAATTGTTGATCTTACATAAATTCTAAACCCCCTAAATATCTTCAAAACCTGTCACTCAAACACATGCATTATATACCAATAAAATGTTGGTATGAAAATAAAAGTTGGAAATTATAAGCGTAACTTTTTAAATGCATAAGATCAGCTGTTTCATAACAACAGGGTACTTGGCAAATAATATAATAATTTTCTAATTTCCCAAAGAACAATTTGAATTTGGTAATTAATAAAATGTGAATGGGAAGGTAATTACATGATATTTTGTAATATCTAAATGACAATTGCACTTTTTAGTCAGAAAATAGCTTCTTTTTTTGTTTATTGTTGTCTTTTTAACATTAAAGACAGAATTTTGGGGTGCTACCTTTGGCGCTCTTGGTGTTCAGATTTTTGACTGTCCAATATGTGACATGATCTGGTCCATGGGGGCCAAAGGCGGCAAATTTGAAATTGAGATAATGGCAAAAATATGGAGAAAAACAATAAAATACATAAGAAAATACACATCACAAAACTTCAGAACCAAGTATGCTAGAACTTTGGTATTTTCAGTATATGATAGCCAAATGTTACTACAAAATAATAATTATAGTAACTCAATTTTCAAAAATGCCTCCTTTGGCCCCCATGGAGCAGATTGTGTCATATATTGGCAGGTATACAACAACACTCTTTGTACTCAACAAGACTGCATTGATCACTTCAGTCATATGTACCTTGATCTATATATTGGAATTTATGTACACATAGAGTTGAGTGATCAAAGTACTGTAAGATATTGTCTATACATAATGAATATCAGAATCATTTCCAGTAAGCTTGAGATATCGGTTCAAAGTTCACCAAAATGTGCTAATTCATGGGTGGTCTCATCAGGTTTTGATATTTCTCCATTTCAGTTGCAAGGCCTCTTAATATCTTAATATAATTTTATGACTAAATTGGTTTAGTGCTTGTGAATATGTTATTATTATGGTATGTGTATATACATGGATTTGATAAAGCATTTGCAGATTTGAACCAATGACAAGTATTATTGTGCAAAACTAAGAGACTGGAGAGTGAGTGAAAATACTGTGCCTATGTATGTGTGGGAATGTGTGGTTTGCCACGAGGCACAGTTGTTGGTCCCTTGTGTGCTTGAACTGTGTTATATTATTATAATACTGGTGTCTCATACCAGGTATGCACATCAGCTGCATCTTGAGTTGACTGAACCTGTAACTTCTAACAGTTTGTAATTGATGATGAACAGTAGCTGTGTGCTTATCAATCAGTAATAAAATGAAGTACAGGGGAAAAACAAGAAGAACTGTCCAATTCACACATGTAATTTATTCAAGAGATTCACATACTAAAAAGGGCCTGGCAAATGGTGGCCATCTTAGTGACAATCCTTGAGTAGTCATGTAATGAACAATTGTGTAAAAACAAAAACTTACCGTAGGAATACCCAACCAGTCTTCCCAGATGTATAAACATCCTGTTGGTTGACTTGTTCTTCTTGGAAATTAAAGATGTCACTTGTGGAGTGCCGCAGGGTGGTATTCTGGGCCCACCAGAGAGAATAACACTCCATACATAACATGCATACACCTGTGAAACAACAGTTCTTACGAGGATCGACTTCCTTGTATCAGGCTCTTGGAACCCATGCAGGGGGTCGGAAACCTTTCCCAAATGACCCTACCAGATGATAACTTTTTTTGGAAATGGTTTACTGCCTTTAATTCAGCCAATTACATGGATGGAGTAGTCAGCGGGTCATTATGCTTCCATCAACATAGCAACTGTATGGTGTGTGGCAGACACAAATCCAGTTACCAGTGGAACACAACTCTTCATGATGAAGCACCATCTTAAATCCGAGGCACTTTTTGGTCTCACACATTTAGTGAGACAAATTTTAGAGAAGAAATAAGTTGATACAGCTTCAGAGAGCAGCAGAAGTGCGTACATATTATATGTTATAACATTTGTAATACTGATATTGTATCTTTACCAGCACTCTGCAAATTTATAATGAATCAGTGCAAACAACATAATATGTTCAAAAAATGTGCAACGTGAAACTGTATTATCATTGTCACAATATTGCCTCAAATAGTTTGTTTTTTTTGACTGCAAAGCTTCATTATTGTTACTTAATGTTTTTTTAATTATTATTATTATTACGACACAGAAAAGATGAAAACCAGGATTGAACATTATCAGGAACTGGATTCTCAAAGCTGTGTTGGGAGTGTCTTACATTATAAGAGGGATTTGCCGATGAGCTATTGAAAGTATGCATTTCCCAGCATATATATGTAAAACTTCAATCAGACCCCACCCCCTTGTATCTAGTGAAGACCATGTTTTCTCAAAGACTTAACCCTATGAGAACTACCTGCCTATTGGTCAAAAAGAAGTTTTCATTATTAATTGGTCCAATCGGCGACATTGTTAGAACAATTTCACCATGCAAAAAAATTGGGGTGCATTATTTTGCAAAGCTCCATTCTGATTGGTGATTAAAGTGAAGATATCACATAATTGACCAATCAGAAGCAATGTTAGATCGGCAGGTAGTGCTCAGAGGGTTAAACACGTCACAAGTGCCTGAACCTATCAAGAGTCTCCACATTCTAAAAGCTTTAAGATTGGTTGTGGGACTTATGATTGGTTTAAGTGCTTGTGTTGCACAGTAAGTCTTTGAAAACATCCCCACATGCATACTAATATTCTTTGAGCCAACTGCCATGTTACTATTGTGCTTTTTGATACGATCTAGTTGTCATTGGTTTGTGCTGTCTATTTTCTGTAATTTATGTGGAATGTTATGTTATATATTTTGATTTATACATTTAATTGTTTGACAATGTTTTCTATAATATAAAAACTATATATCCCTATTTTAGATAAAACATGGTCTCTATAATATTTACTACAATGTTTTGACATGGCTGGACAAACCAAAGAGTATTAGAATGCATAATGAATCAGCATGACCTGTGCTCACAAGACAGTATGCTGGTTTCACGGGGTTTATGCTAGACAAGTGTGTTCTCAGTAGGATTTGTGCAGGGGTTTGCCACTCTGCACAAGGATGCATAAGTGCACAACACAGTCTCCTTGTACGGATTTGAACCGATGAGGTCAAGTCTATACCGGTGCGCAACCTTGATCAATAAATCCGAGTGTTTCTTGGAACTTCATTGGGTCTCCATACCTGTGTCCGGGACCTACATGTATGCTTAGGGGCAAAGAGGGCAAGTCTTGCAGTTGAAGCAGAATTGTAACTCGCAAAGATTCTGTGATGGTCGGTAAATTTAAAGTTGGTGGAAATCAATGTTAAATTTAGATCAGCATAAGGACCCCTTAGTTCAGTTCAGTTCAGATTTATATTATGTGAATAAATCTGAACTGAACTGAACTAAGGGGTCCAAAGTCCAACATCTCTTTTATTGAGCCCTGAAAAGGAACAATTCCACTATATTTTGGTGTTATGGATCACTTTTGGAACCCAGTGTTGTCAAGAAATACCCAGGTAAATGAGAGCAAAAAATACATGAGCATACTACAGACACAGCCATTGAGAGTTAATGGCATTGTTACCTAACCAATTCCCAGTGTTCAAATCCCGGTTTTCTATGACAGGCTGATTGTTAAATACCACAAACACTGTAGAAACACACTAACACTGTAGAATCATACAGATAGTGTGTTTCTACATGAGCATACTACAGACACAGCCATTGAGAGTTAATAGTGTTGTTACCTGACCAATTCCCAGTGTTCAAATCCTGGTTTTCTGTTACAGGCTGATTGTTAAATACTACAAACACTGTAGAAACACACTGTGTAGAAACATACAGTTAGTGTGTTTCTACAGGAGATTGTAAAACAATAACCAGATTAAAATTGGTATCCCTTGTATTTGACAGTTGGCTGGTTTAAAATATACCGAGCAGCAATGGTTTTGTTTGCTTGAGCAGAACGAGTGTAGAGAGAGAGAGTGAACTAAATATGTACATTTGAATTTTTTTCTTTGTATTTTGTTATTTCCATTTTTTGACGATAAAAAGAATGTAATTGATTAATTTTCTGATTTAAATATATTGAGGAATTCTAGCCATATTGTATATGTGGTTTTGTTACTTGATTATTATAAAACCAAGTATATCTCAAAAATGTTCTCAAGAAAATTTTCACAAGTAGCCAGTTCCTATTTATGAAGCATGCGAAGGCTAGAACGGAGGATGTCAAAAACCGGTTATTTAAAAAACTGAGTCTGTGAGAGAACAACTGTGTGTTGGCGTAGTTTATCAGGAACCCTGGGTTCAGTTATGTAAGTGTTTAAGTTTATCTTTCATTTTTTTTTGTATAAAACGAGAGAAATACACACCAACTTTTTCATTCCAAACTGTACATTCTTTGTGCAAAGTCAGTGGTATGTTTACACTAAAAAAATATCATTGTATAAAGTTTACATAGTGTAAAAAAGAGAAAAAACTAGAAAAAATCTCAAGTCACATCACATGATTTTTAGTGGAACTTTTATTTTGGCTCAGCTATGGAGCCCACCTTTATTAATTGCAGTGCATGTAAATTATTCAGGGTAACTTCATCCTGTCCACTTGTATAATGATAATAGTTTGTACTTAACTGAAACAATTAATATTAATGAGGTTTGAACTATGACCCTAGCAAACAGTAGAGGGCAATGGTTCTTATTTTGTTGGAAATATGAACCGAGGGATACTTTATTTCTGGCTAAATAAGGAATAAAGAAAATGTCGACTGATAAGTTGCAAAATGTGATAATAATGTGATATGATGCAAATATTTATGGGCTAAAATATTTATGGGCTAAAATATTTTTTCAATTGTAGACCATTCTTATAACTGGCACTTTCCTGCCGTTGATGGGGTGAATACTGAATATCGATATCACATATTATAAAAAGAATATTACAAAAGAATGAAAGCAAGGTCAAAAAGGGTATCGCATGATTGCATTGTTTCCGTTACTCGCTTTCGTTATTTAATGATATGTGACATCGATGTTCACCCCATTAACGGCGGGAAAGTGCCTATTACATGTACAAGAATGGTCTATTAGAAGGAAGTAACTATACTCTGTCCACCTGTTGTTCAAAATACCCTGTTATATTTGCTGGCAACTTGCAGCTCAGATGGTGATGATGTAATCACAAGGGCATGAAGCAGTATCTTCTGTAATTATCAGGTTGGATAGAGTATAATTTATAAACATAATGAAAAACATAGATAAAAAGACTAAATCGCGTCTGACGTCAGGGCAAAGTCGCACCGTGATTGGTTGCAGACCTGCGCAGTACGGCATTTTCTGTCTAGTTGTCAGAATTTCAGACGTGAACTAGTCTTTTTATCTCTGTCTTTCATTATAGCATCATATTTTACACTTAAGCAATGTATCTTCCTATGGCACAGTTCAGTAACCTTGTGAACTTTGACCTCTGACCTTGAGAAGGTGTAACTCACTGGTTTAACTTAATTCTGATGTTCTGCATTCACATATAATGGTTACCTGCAGACTATGAATTAACACAAACCTTTTTCAATTAAAAAAGGATTGCAGGGGAAAAGTTCACTCTGTGAGTGAACTATGCACATTATGAGATGTGTGTGCATGACCAGTGTTTCTAGATGTTAACAGGATACCTGCTGGATTGGTATATTGTCAACATTTACACCTGCACTGTTTTGACGAGTTTCCTAGGAGAAGGGAGAAAGTTATTGCTATGTGTTTGTGAATATGCCATGTTTGTGTTCTACTTAAATTATATTAATTGCTGATGTAATGGCTGACATGACAGAATGATATTGAATATCATATTATTGGCATTTTAAAGCTTTCCTGTGAATTGTCGAAGATCACTAAACTTCTGTTTATTTTGCATCTTTAAAGCAAACAATTTGTGATATAAATCACACGTCTTCAAGCACATTATGTAGCCAATAAAAAGTATTTAAGTTATCTGGTATGGGACTGATGTGCATCATCAGGTTTTATTTTTGTTTTGGGGGAGCGTTCTTAATGATTGTCCCACTGACAGTCACAAGAAATAACACACACAAATTATGAAAACCTAACAAATTACTGCCAGTAGATTTACAACGAACAAGATGCTTTGAAACTTTTGATAACTTCCAATCGCATTTATTCAAATTGCAAACAAACACCAACCCATTCAAGATCAAAATTTGCTGATCGTATGGTGAAATAATCTGTAGGTACATTATGTCTCCTTCTATGAGACACACACATTGCTGATTCACCCTTCTCTGCTGTAATCCTTCAGAATCAACCTGTTGTGTAATTACATGGTATTAAACTGGTGTGAGGACTTCCCCTGAGGGATTATGCAGCATGCATATTAAAGCTGTACAATTCCTCAGTGAAGTTCCTACAGTTAACAAGATAATAACCATGAAATGCTTCTAAAGAGCAGAGTGATTTCTAAGTGGACATTTACATTAGTAAGTCAAATTACAACAGCACTTTTTCAAGTTTAAGCAGTAGCTATGCACTGAAGTTCACTTGCAGTGGTTAATTTACATAAAGTCTAAAAACTGTCCCCGTTCTTAATTTATGAAATTACAGTGAAATAACCATGCATTTGACTGGTCCACTTGAAATCCATTCATCCATGTAAGACAGGACCATGATCTCTCACACAGGGGGTGAAGATTTCAAATGGGAGTTAACCATTCAGTTAACTCCATTTGAAATTCACACTCCCTGTGTGGATGATTAAGGTTTTGTCTTCCAGAGGGTGTATGGATTTCAACTGAAATAGCCCCTATTGATAAAGTGCAATCAACCCATTACTAATGGCTTTTGGAATATTTTTGGTGAACACAAGATTGAAATTTAGTATTGGCCTATACATGGAACAGATAGAGACAATGTTATGATATGAATTCATTTCAAACAGGCTGGTTTTGATTGTTTTGTTTTTTAATGCCCGTATCATACTTGCAGTAGCATTAAGTGACAAAAAGGATGCTAGCGATCAAACGCTGGTAGTACCCATGACGCTAGCTACTAGTGTTTCAATCATGCTAGGCCATTCTAGCGAGTTCTTACCGATATATCGGCAATGGATTCCAAGGGCTCAATTTCGTTACATTTTCAGTGAATTAAAATTGATTCTTAAGACTTATCTGACAAAAGTGAGAATCAACTGAACATCTCAACTTACTGTGTGCAGAATGGGTATAATTTGGAGAGATTCAATTCTGATTATAGCAAACTAAGTTAAGGAGAATTGTTGCAAGTATCGATTTTCTGATTTTCATTGAATTAAAGGCCCTGTGCTTTTATGATCAAGTGACGCACTTGTTGCAACCGCTTATGATATGAGCAAAGTTTAGATTCTAACTTTACATTGCACTATATCCTTGAGCTTAAAAACATGCCTTTTTTGTCTATATTTACTACTTTCTATTGTTTCTTTTGCATGTACAATGTTTTATTTCATTTTGGCTTTCCTGTACCGTGATATAGGGAGGAAAGTTAACTAAAAGATGAAACAGCTCCCAGAGTTGTGTTGATAAATCAGATGGAAAGCTATGAATACTAGTACAGTTATCAAAACTTTTTCTAACCATGTTAGTCTACCAATAAAGCAGTACAAAACTGACGTAGGTGATGTGATCAAGCTAAATCAGTCGGAAATATTTTCAGTATTGCCAAACAAAGGCAATTGTTGCCTATTGTTGTGGAAACACTTCAATATTCAATGGGGTTTTCTGCAAATGTAGCTTTACAAATGATTGATACAATCATGTAGAAAACTGAAAATTAAATGTGACCAACTTCAGACTGATTTTGCTTGATCACAACACACATCAGTATTGGGCTATTCCATTTAAAATCCACACTACCCCTGTGGAAGATTTGGGAAATATCTTCCACAGGGGGAGTATGAATTTCAAATGGAATGAGCACATTAGCAACTCCATTTGAAACTCACCCTCCCTCTGGAAGATTCAGGTTGAATCTTTCTCAGAGGGTGTGTGAAATTCAAATAGAACTGCCTAATGTGTTCATTCCATTTGAAATTGATACTCCTTCTGTGAAAGATATTTACCAAATCTTTCACAGGGGGAGTGTGGATTTTAAATGGAATGGCACATTGCCACGCAGACATGCTAATACTGTTGCATCAGGTTTTGGATGGTGTATGTTCATTTCCCCCAGTATAAACATGTTTATTGGCAGTAATTATGGGGTTCATTTGATTCTGGTTCACATGGTGTGAATCTATTGAATGTCTAAATGGAATTTTTTTATTTAGTTGAATTGAAATTAGTTTTTGAATAACAATTGTGATTTAGGAAGACCTGCATAGGTTTTGTTTGTAAAGGAGCACTCCGACTTGCATTTTTTTCAAGTTGTTTGCAATTTTAGTATTTTGGTGTACAGGATACATCTTCCAAAAAGTTTCAAATACGAGTCTTATTTCCACTTCCAGCACAGGTTCAGCTGGTGTTGAATTGTAAACTATATTTGAAATCTATAATGAATTATAATAATTGGGTAAACTGAAATTTTGAAACTTCAGTTAGGTGTATGGCTCTTCACAATTTTACAATTAATTGCAAGTTTCTTTTTCAAGTTCAAGTCAAGTGGCTCCTTGGAAGTACTTTCCTGGAATTATGAATTTGTTGTTTATGTTGAAACTTATATTATTTCAGTGAATATTAAGTTATTTGGGTGGGTTCCTTATTATTTTTTCAACTGCGTTTACATGTTTACAGACAGAACCCAATGATATTAAATTGGCATCAAGATTTAAATATAGAAAATAAATGTATATACATATGAAATCATTGATTTGTGTACGATTCATTTCTTTGTGTGATCTTGACTGGTTTTATCAAGGGGGTGAGTATTAAAAAGCTTTCAACTTGTTGCAAGTAACTCTTTGTGATGTTACAGGTATAAGTTTCCATAGCATAAGTTCACAGTGGGTTTATGTAAAATCCCATGACCATATGTGACGTAACAATCAACATGTGCCCAGTGGCGTAACTAGGGGAAAAAATATTGAACCCATTTGGCATGCATGAGCATGATTGCAATTTATTTTAATATCATAATGCCGATGCCATTCCCACACCCCTGCGTCTAAGATATTCTCGGGTGGGGGGTAGGGGCACCAATTTTGTTTCTTGCCTCAGGCGCTACCAACCCTAGTTATGCCACTGCATATGCCCGTTAGGCTAGTACAGTTGAAATCCATACACTCATATGGAAGACATGACCTTGATCTCCCACACAGTGTGAATTTCAAATGGAGTGACCCATTCGGGTAAACCTGTTTGAAATTCTCATTCTGTTGTCCTGGTATTAAAGCTCTTATCCCTTGACCTCATGGAGCCTGTTAAATGGGTAATATTAACAACAAAAGAATGACAATTGCTATTATTATATGAGTAACATCTCATTAATTAGCTATATATTTATATATATGCAAAAGTTGACAACTTTCAATTAGTACACAAAGTCGCAAACAAAGCAATTTTGATTTTCTATTTTATTTTTGCATGAGTTCCAACTCCCAATATTTCTAACTGTACAATAAATGCTTTTAAAATGACAACTTGAAAATGCAAATCAATAGTTTAGGATGTGATTTTACAATGAGCTTGTATAGACATGCATTACATGGACACAAAATTACCAAAAATTTCTGTTAATTGGTCTATCCCAGTTGACATCCATACACCAGCTATGGAATACTAGGACCTTAATCTGCCACACAGGGGTATAGATTTTCCATTTACACCCTCTGTGTGGGAGATTAAGGTCATGTCTTCCATAGGGGTTGTGTGGATTTCAACTAGAATAGCAGGATGAATCCTATGAAGAGTTGCCTATCTTAACTGAGGGACCGTAGGGATATGCCTCCCTCCCTGCCCCATAAACCAGATGATAATACCACCACCTATTATCGGTTCGGTTTTTGCTGGCAAAAACTGTTTTTGCTGGAAAAGTGGCAAAAACCTGTTCTTGCCTGGTTTAAACCGGCAAAAACTGATATATAGTCAACCAAATATTAAAAAGTAGCACAGAAAGCTCATAAGCAGTAACACACAACATTTGGTAACTCATTCAACATGTTTTTTTGTCTCATCCAGTCCTTAAAATGGAAAGGTTTTGAAGTTGATATTTCAGTTAAATGCACTAGAGAGCGATGAAAATCCATGCCTTTAATTTCTTAAAATGTTACTTATAATTACAAAATCTGGCCTTGTTACACTCGGGAAATTATTTTTGTAACTTGTTTTGAGATGAAAAAAGTGAACTATTTATCACTTTTTTGTTTTTGCCAAGCGGTAAAAACCATTTTTTCCAACTGCGGCAAAAACCTGTGAACCCTGCCTATTATCAAACTGGCATTACTCTTTATGTATGCTGAATTGATCAAAACATGCATTCATACCTAGGTAAGGCAAAAAACAGTACAGGTACTCGGAAGAAACTTGGAAAAACAAAGTGGTATGCATATTTTGCATTTGCCCCTGACGAACTAAGAAAGTAAACAAAACATCCTCCTACATGAGAAAATGTGTGTTCATTTTAAATTTGTCTTCTGGGACAAATCCCTGCGATGAACAGAGTAGTGTTGCATGCATAGTAGCACAGTCTCCCAATGATAATATTGAAAATGCAAGTTCAAATTTTAAATAATATTGACTGACTTGGTGATGTGATAAATTCTTTACTGGGTTTACTATCGCGTTGACATGAGCATCGTACTATTACTAGTATTTCCTATATCATATAATATCAGTTATATCACACAACTAATATTCCAGAACTGTTATTACACAAGTTGGCATGATTCATACCACATCCCAAGAAAACTTTGTGCTGGACTAACAGGTTTGAAAGCCCTTGGAATTATGAAAAAATTTTGGCCTCATGAATAACTGCTAAATTGTTGGACTTGTATATAATTATTTAGAATAGCAAAGACTTCATGAATTCATCTGTGAGGTCAAATTTGGGCAAAATGCTCATTTTGGAGAAAATCCTCAAAAAAAAAAAAAAAACGTTTTGTTTGGCCCAAATTTTTTCGGACCACTTAACAAAAAAATTCTTGATTATAAAAAAAAAATTAAAATTAATTTTCAAAAACTAGATAACTTAATTTAAACCACTTTTGGTGCAAATTTCTCAGTTGGTAAAAATTCAAAAATATAAAAAACATGTCCTATTTTTATCTAGTTTTTAATTTTTTTTTTTTTTTTCAATTTATTTAAGAATCGTTTTGCTACGTGGTCCCAAAACATTTGGGCAAAAAAAAAGTTTTTGCCATTCTAAATATGTATACTTTTATATATGGTACTTTAGACCAACAATTTAGCAGTTATGAGGCCCAAAAGTTTCTGTAATTCCAGGGTTTAAGACCACCCTTACTGGCACAATTAGAAGTTGCCAATCAGAGTAACCTTGAGTGCATTATACACCTTCATAAAGTGCATTTTTATTTAAAGGCACTTTAGATACATTTTGCTTATATGCCCTATCTACCTAAGGCCAATGGAACTCGATTATTAGTTTCCGATTGGATGTTTAAAAAAAAAGGATGAGGTCGCTATTTCATTATTCATTATTTGGTCTCTTTTCATTATCCATTATGTCAACAAAATCAATGATTTTATGAACAGCTTTCTCCAAATTTAGGTACCCCACCAGTACCAAAGTATATATTGTTGATGAAAGACCATCTCAAAACAGGTATTAATGCTTAGATCATCTTTACAGACATGTTGCAACAGATTGAGAAAAAAAATGAATTTGTTTTCATAAAAATGAAAAGAAATTAGCAATTTTTGCAATCACTAGAAACATGATAAGGTAATCCTTAGATTTCCATTATTTACTACATCCTCTACCCCTACAACTAAGAAAAGTGCTGATTATGATCAGCAGGGGATGTCAAACATTTTGAGAGTTTCAATTTTGATTATTTCCATCTCAATTTTCAGATAATTGATTTTTTTATGAAAATAATGAACCTTTTGGTCAAATAGAAAAAGTGATGCGGGCGGTCAATAGGAAACTAACAATCGAGTTCCATTAGCCTAATACATTTGACTTCAAGTCTTTTAAGTGACTATCATTCACTTTATTCACCTGCAAAGTTCAGGTAACATAAAAAAATAATTTTTCAACATGAACTTTTTCCAACTATTGATGCTATCTACTTGCATTATGTACTTCCATGTAAGTTAGGCTACATTATAATTTTAGCTTAATGTCAAATTCCTTCAAGCGTAGTCCTCACATGTAGTCAAGAGTGTGCATCGAACTTTCACCTTAAATTCAAAATATGCGCAGATGTGTAGTATAGTAGTACACCAGAGGTAGACAAAAGCAATAATCAGCTGGCCTTCGGGCCAGCTGGGAAGGTTTCCAGCTGGCCCAAGGGCAAATCCACTGGCCCGGATTCTACTCAATTGTATAATTCAAAATTATGCCAAGAGCCCAACTGGCCTATCAAGATGGAAATAAAAGAATTTGGCATCTTAGTTTAGGCTATTTATTGACAGATTCCTACCAATGGTCATGATGTGCAGCAGCGTCATTTAGAAAACCCCACATGTGGGAAAATTCCTGAAGAACAACCTGTGCACCCCTCCCCCAATCAGACACGGTGAACCCAAATCATGGTTGGTACCCCCAAATAGAATGACTCATCATGCTACACCACAGATGATGTGGTATACAAGTAAGCAGTTTTCAAATTTAGTTCTAACAATATTTTTCAAACAAGTCGGAATCATTTTGAGAATTTTGATTTTTGAGAATTGATGTCACATAATTTGCCTACTGATCCAATTGAAATTACGTCCTTGGGCAGGAAATACCTCTGTATTGAACATGTATAAAACAAAACTGCAAGAGGTTACATAGGTTGCTTGAAATAAGCGGACTGGAACCAGGAGCAATTTGTTTTTAAACATTGCTCCTGGTTCACTGGGATTTTACAATAACCAGGAGCAATTTCTGAAGAAACAGGAGCAATTTTCAAATAGTAAATCCTTTTCTGCAAATACAATACAGCATACCAGCACTACTGCATCAAGTGCAAAACTGGAACCTGAACCAGGAGCAATTTATTTTAGAACATTGCTCCTGGTTCATGGAATTTTACAAAGACCAGGAGCACTTGGTGGCTTTACGAGGGCAAATTTGCTCCCAGTGCCTGCTTATTTCAAAGCTCGTACATCCAAGCACATCTTCAGGTAGCCACCAATAAGACATTTTTGGTGAATGGTTATTGCTGTTTCTCACAACCTACTTGGTTGAAGTTTTAGGCTCACATTGGCATTGATTAGAAGGTTGGATATCAACAAAATCAAATTTTCAGATGATTTTAAAACTTTTGGAAAGGATTAAAACATTCCATACAGACGATTTTTGTTGAATTCTTTGAGTTCGTCCTTCAGCATTATATAGACTTTAGTAAACATTCACTTTCCAATATTGTACTCCCAGAATGACCAGTGTTCCTTCACTCTGCTCTACATTCTACAATGTAAATTCATTCATATCAAAACCTTGAAAACAATGCTCCTGTAAAACTACTTTTATTTTGTGAGCTATTTGGTATAACAGTTACAACTTTATGTTTCCTTTTAAGTTATGTTGTTTTATGATTTTTTAAATTGCAATTGAGTTTAATTTAAGTTATTGAACACAAAGCATGAAGTACTTTCTTCAAAAAAAAGTATTTTTGGCACTTTTAAACAAAAGATCACAATATAAAATTGGTTTTACAGGACATTATACACAATACACTCCCTTGGCTTGACATATTTTGTACACATGTATACACATTGAACATCAGTTGAGTTTCAAATTCAATCATCTTCTTCGCTATCGCTTATGCAATTATTTTTAGTGAACTTGACTGATTTAGAGCTACTTGATCCTGCTTCCTCCTCATCATTATCCTCTTTGGTTTGTTCTTCCTCTTCCTCTTCATGTCTCCTTTTCTTTGATTTTTCTTGTGGTTTAGAACTACTTGATCCAGCTCCCTCGTCCTCTTCATCACTATCTTCCTTGGCTTCTTCCTCCTCTTCCTTTTCATGTTTCCTCTTCTTCGATTTTGATTTTGATTTACCGGATGATGATGATGACTCCGAGGTTGATTTGGATGAGGACGATGCTGAGGTGGTTCCTTCTGGTTTTGTGTTTTGTGAACTGTAGAAATGAAATGGAAATTCAAATGTATAGTTATATTCTATGATCATCGGGATTTCAACTTAATAGATTGATGATGTGAGGAAAAGTTTAAAAAGTAGAATATTTTCCAAAGCTACAAATTAAAGCACAGCCTGTTCTCATCTTCAAATATGAGCTGAGGTAATTATGAACAGAAATAATAGATAAGGAGATCTGCGGATCACAAGTGTCACCTGTTCTTGCATTAATTTCGATAAATTTTGGAAAATGACCTTGTGATCTGTATACCTACAACATAGCTTACATTGTACCAGCGTTCGATCAGCCGGCCATTGGCCTGTAACTTTTTGGCCTGGCCGGTAACTTTTCTGACTGGCATCTAGTTGCCGCCCCGGCTGGCCGGTAACTTTTTAAGGTCAAGCCCGGCTGGCCTGGAACTTTTTGAGGCATATTTCGAACACTGCATTGTACATAATATAATACCTCACTACTCATGGATACCTGGGACAAAAGTGTTTAGAATCCCAGTCACACCCTACACAGTGCAATTTACCCATTACCAACTTCAAAGTAATGCGCCATATTGCATTAGCTCCAAAGCTGCAGCACCCATATTTATCCAACAGTCAAATATGTTGAAAAATCACTCATGAAGTTTCATGTTCAATTTTTTCAGGTTCAAATTATTGTTAAATTATTCAAATGCTTATATTTACACCATAATGTATTTGAGAATAAACATTGACTTTGTTGTATATTTTACACCCTGCTACGACTGGTACACTCAGCCAGCAGTATAGTGTTTCTGCATGCAGGTCGTATCAACAAAATCCATGCGTGCATAGCCGACCCCCATTCACGTACACACCCCCACACCCGGGAAACACACACAGCGGCCATGCGAAAGATGGATTTTTAATGTCACAAAAAACAAAAGATCCGCCAAATGTGCAAGGGATCCGCTTCACAACCTTCAGCGCATTCCACGCTACGATATGTCAATGACAGATACTGAGATAGACATTGACATTCATACACACAAAAATTAAATATTTGCAATTAAAAATTCGTGTTTTTGAACGATTTTGAATTTTATCAATGAAATTGCAGCGATATCGTCATTGGGTTAACGATTTCCCAAACGCTGATTGGTTGATTGCGTCACTGTCAGTGATCTGTGCATGCACTGTACGGAATGATTTTTCGTATGGGTAAAATACACTGTGCCCTACCCAATCCACCACCAGATAAAGGTACTGTATTTGTTCCATTAACCACCCAGGATGCTTCAGGCGGTTAACAAAGTAAGTTTGGGTGGGCGCTTATTTTTTATATTGTTTACATAATCGCATACATGTACGTAAAATAGTATGGATTTTATGTGTAGATGGTTTAATAGTTGGATAGTATACTGCACATAATGATGGAGGAATGTGTAGACAAGACGCTGGGGTGGCGCTATGGGGCATGGGCAGTTTACGAATACGGTACTTGTACCCTCCAAACCATACCTTTGCGGTGTACTGGAGCTTCCTCCTGCTTCTTCCTCTTCATCTTCTGGGCTAACATTTTCTTTGTCTTTTGTCGTGGACTTTGATGATGGAGCTTTAATAAAAAAGTTTGATATGGATTTTTGCCACTCTGGAGCTGCATGAATTACTGCTGTGTTGCCGCCGCCATGTTTGTTTCCCTTGTTGCTGCCTGGTGAAGTAGAGCCACTTCCTCCTGCAGATGAGGCACCGAGAGATTTCCTGGGTGCCTTTGCTGCAACGGCTGAAAGTGAAACAATAATATTAAAAATACATATTGTACGGACCCCAAATCATAAACACAGGCGAAATCTAGATCAATGAAACAATGGAAATACACAAAGAAATATTACATGGGCAAAAGAATCTGGATATTATGAATTTTCTGTTATAACAAGGCGGTTCTCGAACCACGAGTCTCGCCTGCTTTTGTGACCGCCTGCTTTTGTGACCGCCTGCTTTTGCGATAACTGTTGGTAGAGAGGTAAATGAATTTGGCTGTTATCGGCTGGGCACGATTATCTGGCTGATGGTAACTGTACTGTACCCACCAAGTTTCATGCCCATGCAACAGTTTTTACTAATATGACCTCAGATGACCCCAGGTGGCCCTGAAATGACCTTCTAAAAATTTGGCTTTAAATGTTGACTGTACCCACCAAGTTTCATGCCCATACGACAGTTTTCACTAATTTGACCTCAGATGACCCCTGGTGACCCCAAAATGACCTTCCAAAAATTTGGCTTTAAATGTTGACTGTACCCACCAAGTTTCATGCCCATACGACAGTTTCTACTAATTTGACCTCAGATGACCCCTGGTGACCCCAAAATGAACTTCCAAAAATTTGGCTTGAAATGTTGACTGTACCCATCAAGTTTCATGCCCATACGACAGTTTTAATAACTTGACCTCAGATGACCCCTGAGTGACCTCGGATGACCCCAGTAATGACCTTCCAAAAATTTGGCAAAACCAAAGAACTATTTCATCAAAGTAATAAATCAAAACAGAAAGATGCTTCCTTTACGAGTTATCACTCATTGAAAGTGCTACTTTGCTATAGTTTACATGGAAAGCGACTATCTTAAAGTCCTCATATTTCCTTAATTACATGACCGATCAAGCTGTTATTTGGATATGTGATGCACAGTTGAAAATTAATTATTAAAAGATTTGGTGACCTCAGTTGACCTTTGACCTTGTATGTGACCTTTGACCTCACGAAATTGGATAAAGTATGTTGCGCTGAAATCAAATTTGGCAATACCAAAGAACTATTTCATGAAATCAAAACAGAAAGATGCTTCCTTTACGAGTTATCACTCATTGAAAGTGCTACTTTGCTATACTTTACATGGAAAGCGACTATCTTAAAATCGCTATTTCCTTAATTACATGATCGATCAAGCTGTTAGTTGGATATGTGATGCACAGTTGAAAATTAGTTATTAAAAGATTTGGTGACCTCAGTTGACCTTTGACCTTGTATGTGACCTTAAACCTCACGAAATTGGATAAAGTATGTTGCGCTGAAAATCTAATTAGGTCGAGTACCACTGGCCACGCAACTCCCCACCAAGTTACGTCACTGTACCCCATACGGATCTCCAGATAATCTGTTCGCAAGGTATTTTGCTTATTACGCATATATTATGCAAATTTGGTACTTAATACCATAATTTACGCTCAAAATCTAATCAGGTCAAGAACCTCTGGCCCCACTACTCCTCACCAAGTTACGTCACTGTACCCCATACGGATCTCCAGATAAGCTGTTCACAAGGGTTTTTTGCTTGATACGCATCAAATACACATAAATTATGCAACTTAGGTACTTAATTACCATAGTTTGCGCTGAAAATCAAATCGGGTTGAGATCCTCTGGTCATACTACCCCCTACCACGTTATGTTGACCGTACCCACCAAGTTTCGTGCCCATACGACAGTTTTTAGTCATTTGACCTCAGATGACCCCTGGATGATCTCGGGTGACCTTGACGCACTAACCAATACAAACTTGTTCTGTCTGGGGTGAAGATGCACCCACCCACCAAGTTTGAAGAACGTGCGACCCCTAGTCTCCGAGAAAATAGGTTTTTGCATTTTATGCATAAATTATGCAAATTAGGTACTTAATTACCATATTTTGCGCTGAAAATCGAATCGGGTTGAGATCCTCTGGTCATACTACCCCCTACCACGTTTCATCATCATAGGGCTTATGGATCTTACGGATCCCCAGATACAGCTCCATAAGGCGGAATTCTTCAGATTTCCAACCATATTTGTAGAATCGTTCCGCATAAATTATGCAAATTAACAACTAAATGCGCATACTTTTCGCCGAAAAACTAATCAGGTGATCAGCAGGTGTGTATCATTCCTGTCACCAGGTTTCGTTACCATGCGCCTGACAGATCTTGAGATAATCTGTCCACACTCTCCGCTATCAATTTGCGCGGCTTTCCGCATAAATTATGCAAATTAGCTATGTTAATTTGCATATTTTTCACCGAAAACATATGGTTACGGAGCAAACTTGGATACCCTTCCTCCCACCAAGTAGCGTCGCCGTAAGTCTTACGGTTCCCCAGATACAGCTCCGGACGGACACACATACATACATCCACACACACACCCCCACACACGGACAGACAGAAATAGTGATTACTAAGTCCCATCCTGAACAAAGTTCAGGCGAGACAAAAATGAGCCAGGAACCCTAGTATGTAGGTATGCTAGGTGAATTCAAATTTGCCATCAAACTGCATCATTTTACATATCAAATTAAAGCCCTTGAGTAAAGAAAGCCAAAACTGAAAACATTTTTGTCATAGCACTTTCCGTAACAAAGTTACATCTTGTCAAAGATTGACTTTCATCAAAAAGATTCTGCTAGCAAAATTCCCCAAAACGGCATTTAGGGGTGTTTCTAGATCTTAGACTCATGGCGATAGCAGCTTTTTTTAATGGAACTGCTATCAAAATCCTCTAAAATTCCATGTGCGACTTGATTATCACCATAAAAATCATATATTTGGGTCAAGTGAAGTATAAAAACATATTTATGTAGGTTTGCTACACCGACCTATCCTCGAAAAAAATTCAAATTTCTATGTAAATATTAGGCCTGGCATTTTCGGTAATTTTGTACCGGTACCCGGCGCATTTTTCAAGGCGGGTAAACCGGGTACCAAATTGCAAAAAAAAAATTCAAATTCAATGCATTTTGAAATCATTAATAGACTATGACATGAATACAAATTATCAATTTTCATATTAAAAATACAAAACATCTTGAAATTCTTTTTTTTTTCTTTTTTTTTTTTTTTCAGGTCAACCATGAATGATCCTAGCATTTAGGTCGAGGTCCAGGGACACTACAAAACCAAAAAAAAAAAACTTTAAAAAAAAAAAAGAAAAAAAAAAAAAAAAAAAGAATTTCAAGATGTTTTGTATTTTTAATATGAAAATTGATAATTTGTATTCATGTCATAGTCTATTAATGATTTCAAAATTTTTTATTTTTTTAATTTGATTACCCGGCAGGGTATTTCCTACCCGGTAATGTAATATCAGGCGGTACCTGCTAACCCGCCCGAAAATGCCAGCCTTAGTAAATATGCGTTGTGTTTGGGCCCCGGCGAATTTCGCTGACTAGCAAATGTGTTAACTAAGGTTTGCCTGGGATACCTATAGTATGAGATTAGGGAACATGGAGATGTCCATTGTCTCGTCGAAGAACGGTGTTCCCCTAGTCTTATTATTGTTTATGTTCCTTTTAGTTTAAGGGGAGGGGCAAATACGGGGGAGGACAGTATAGAAAATATTTTATTTACGTTTGAGGGTAGGCCTACTGAATTAGTACGGTAAATAAATATTAATGCATACACCGCTAGTAGAGGTATTTTCACATTTGTGCAAGCACATGTAGCTCACTATAGAAAAATTACTTAATTCCTGTCATCATGGAACATACTCTGTGTGGCTGTGCGACTGTGCGTAGTATTAAGGCTAGCTGTTGTACGCAGTCGCAGATAACCTCGCTAATATACACTTACACTTACGGTATGATGGGAATAATTTAGGCATCAGACTTTTTGACCCCATATCAATATGGACACGTAGAGTAGTATTGCACGCGTTGTACTCGTGAATTAGCATGATTAGTTGTGGAGTTTAATTGCGTAGTTGAATGTTCCATGATGTACTCAAATTAAATAATATACAAATATTTACTGCTCATGAGGGATCTGGTGGAATCTATTGGTCCCCGAGGTGAACTGGAGACCGTGAGCCTACTATTTCCCGAGACCGCCAGGTCGAGGAAATAGTAGGCTCACGGTCTCCAGTTCACCGAGGGGACCAATAGATTCCACCAGATCCCAATTTAGAGCAGTAAATATTTGTTTTATATCCTTCATTAATATATTCTTTGTTCATTAATTGGTTAAATAATAGAAAGGCCTTTATCATAGACATAGGCCTAGGCATAAATGTAGGCTAAGCCCTAGCATAATCAAGGCTAGGCTAGGCTTGCCGTGCTTTGTTTTGATTGAATACACGTGAGGCCTACATGCACAAAGCACGCACACAATTGAGTGGCTATAAAGCTTACCGTTGTAATGTTTTAACCTCTACAATACCGCCGTGAAACGAGTAACCATGTTCTCTGTTATTTCACGTCAATATTAAGATATTGTTCCTGATGTAACTCAGATTATGTCATTAAACTGCCGTATTTTAGCTGCACTTCTGTGCTGCTGCTTGTGTACTTCGCCATGAAGACAACACGACTTGCTACACATTAATACCCCAGAACCGTAGCGATATCCCGCATGATGTGGCGAGTTGCACCGACCGCTAGAACTGCTGACGCTGCTATGAGGTCATACTGCGCTCAGAGGGAGTATAGCAAAAAATATATCCCGGGAAATAGCACTTTGAGTCGGCTTTTTAACTGCTTTGCAAAATAGCAAAACTATTTTTGGTCACATGATACTCGTTTAACCAATTAATGAACGAGAATATATTAATGAAGGATATAATTTCTGATGTCACCCCCGGGATGTCACCACTGCTATCGAAGAAGACCCTAACTTTCTTTGGAATGATGATTGAAATTTAGGGCAGTTTCCGGAGTTCATCGAATTACGGAAATATGCAAAAATATGACCTTTTTAGGTCAGAATATTAATAAGCATCATGGCTGCCGCTGGAAGAAAACCTGATGGAAATTGATGCAGTTTTTTGGCAAGTAAAGCTACTTTTTTGAACGGCTTCTCAACTTTTACAGTCAGAAATTATGCAGATGCAAAATTACAGCCATCATGACTTGACAATGACATCATGATCATCGTGATGATCGTGTATATACATCATAATACATGTATATCGACAAGATCACAATCATGACATTGACAATGGTTGGTAACAATGGTAAGCTTAAACCTTAAAAATTTTAAAGCTATAATTTATTTTTTCATCATTCATGTTGCATGAAATGATGGTGGCACCAGCACGCTTTATTGCTTTACCTTTCCTTGCACTGTTGTCTGCTCTTGTCCTCACCATACTGGCTTTAAATATGTAATTCTGTTAAGTATTTTAAAAATTAAACGATCGCAGATTTGCGCTAGCTTTATACAGCACGTCCTGTTCCACCACGTACACTCACGCTGATCAGATTGATGTCAACAACAACAGTTTCGCGCCATCTCATAATAAATAAATTTGGCGCAACTTTTAAGGTCGAAGGTAACATCCGGTAAGAGAATACCTTTTTTTTTCTTCTAAATACTGCATTTTTTGTACAAAATATTAATTATAATTCAATTATTTGCCAATTTACATATTTAGCTAACTGTACAATGTTACATAATGTAGTTTTCTTATTTATTTATTTTCAGTTATAAAGAGGAACCGGAAGTTGGCTCTTTAAATATGGCAGCCTCCATGATAAAAATATGCTGCTGATGTTGCACAATGATATGCAATTCTGACAGATGTTTCTCGTAATTTTGGTGTAAGTTTGGTTTCCTAACTGGTATGGTTTGCAAGATTTGCATTCTATGGTGTTATTTAGTGGTAAGCTGTAACCATGTCATGCATGCATGACAAGCTTAATTTGTAACATTCATGAACAATGTCAACAATAGTAACTTGACTGAGTAAGGTAAGCTTATAAATTATTTTGCTTATAAATTATTACGCCATTGCACTTATAAATTATAATTAAAGTTATTTTTTTATTACTTCTGTGGTCCGGGTGCGCGCTGATGAATTGCGATCACATAGAAGTGGCAAGGTGACAGTCACCTACTACGTGCCACACCGACGACCTATACGTCGAACAACTGAATACATGCACAACGTACGGACCAATATATTTTTGTAAACATTTTAGGCCTATAACAAAATGTATATTTTCGTACAATTGTACAACTATCGTTTCTACCCTATGACCTATAAAAGTTACCTGTTATCAAAGTGTCCGCAAAAAACTGGTCATCGCAAGTATCTTTGATGCTGAAAAGTCACGATATTCACGCAGGGACAGGCCGAAAACCTTACCTCGATCGTAAAATCCAGCCCATGCATGTCATAAATAATTCGTTATTGTATTGTGTAAATGTCACTGATTGTGTCGACGTATTGTTATTGCACCTGTTACAGCAGAAGTCATGCTGAATTTATACTCGATCGCTGGATCACCATGTGAATTCGCTTATTAAAAAAAAAAAAAACCTCTACGACCAGGTTGTTAAGCATCGAGCACGCTGACTGGCTTAGCAAATATCCAATTATTTTTGTAAACCAATCAGGTTAGACGTACTTTACTGGCGGGTCACATTAATTCATACCGTAAAAGGCCGTCGCCTTCATTGATTGGCTAACGATTGCGATGAATGGTGTTTGCAACCAATCACAAAACGGGTTACAAATAAATAAGGCGCCCATCGGAAATTTTGTGTGACGTCATGCCACGAGGTAGCCGGAGGCTTCGCTTTTGCTAGCTTTAAAAGCGAGCGAGTGGTATAAAGTCAGTTTCACAGCTGTGATTTATGGAGCATATCATAAAATCTCTGAGCACATACACAGCGGATTTGACAGATAAAAATGACATTTGCAATTCTGAGCAACGGGATTCCATGAAATTGAAGATTATGCAAGTTATTCTACAGGATCGGTAATAATTAACAGCTGGTCTGCAGTATTTGAAGTGCATATTGAAGTTTGTAAGTTTGTGACTTCGTGACGTTATGTGCAATAGATATTACAGGAAGCTTAAATTGGCACGCTTTCCTGCAATTTGTCTGTCGCTTACGAAAGTTATTGGGACGTGACCTCGCTGGGCATACCGACGACCAATGGGTCAACCGGCTTGTTGTCAGCGCTCGTATAGTCCGAATAATCAGACCCAGAACAAAATACCGGTATTAATTTCTGACATGATCGTGTACTGGGTCTGAACTGTTTCCATATGAAATCTTGATGGCAAATTGGACAATAGAAGCACATGGTTCTACGTGACAGCTTTTTAATCCCTATTCAGGTTACGTGAATCACGCTATTGTGGACCATCCTTCTGATACTTGAGTGTTTGGACAAGCGAAACGGTTTTTTGTTTACCTCTCTGTTTGTAAACAAACCAGGAGGTCGAAATCGTCCTCCTCGCCGAATACGAAAGTCAGCGTAATAGTACGGCACTGGCGCTCGTATTATCGTATACGATTGGCGCACATCGTCATCATCCCTATATCTTTGTGTTAAAAATTGCCGTGATAGTACAGCGAATCCTCTCGTTTTTTTGTTCGAGATAGGCCGAGCGACTCAGGCTAAGCATACCATGACTATCGTATAGGTATCCAGACCAGGCAAACCTAAGTTAACACATTTGGTAGTCAGCCAAATTCGCCGACAATGTCAATGCATATTTACATTGAAATTTAAAACAACTGGCCGAAGAAAGAAACCTACATAAATATGTTTTCTATACTTCACTTGACCCAAATATATGATTTTTTATGGAGATAAGACAATCGCACATGGAATTTTAGAGGGATTTTGATAGCAGTTCCATTATAAAAGCTGCTATCATAATGAGACTAAGATCTAGAAACACCCCCGAAATGCCGTTTTGGGGAATTTTGCTAGCTAGCTGAATCTTTTTGATGAAAGTCAATCTTTGACAAGATGTAACTTTGCTACGGAAAGTGCTATGAAAAAAAGGTTTTCAGTTTTGGCTTTGTTTACTCAAGGGCTTTCATTTGATATATAAAATGATGCAGTTTGATGGCAAATTTGAATTCACCTAGCATACCTATATCATATGAGATACCACAGCGTTTCTATATAGCTATATTCTACACATTACGATTTGTGCATGCTCTAGTACCCCATATGATGTTTCTATTACATGAAAAAAATTTGTTTTCAGGTAAAACCAGGGTTTTGTTTCCAGTACACTCACTCGAAAAGCAGTACACTAATTAGCGGGGCCTTGCAGCTTGCTGTGGATATCTTTTACTGCATTTTTAATGTAAAAAATTTGAAATCCAATGTAAAAATTGAGATATATTTAATTTTGAGAATGACAATTATACTTTATAGGTATAAAAGAACGCGTTTAGCCCATTTAGTTAAGTTCCAGGTGCACGCCCTATAACACAATGCATATGTAAACTTTCTTTATCTGTGTCAATAATAGAATATTGATTTCAACGGAGTATTGAGCTGTATAGAAAAAAATATTTATAATACAGGGTGTTGACACTGTGTGGCGCACACATGCACAGCTCGGACCACGGAATAAAAAATGAACTGTAAAGTTTAATATTCAAATTTGCATATCAAATTAAAGCCCTTAAAGAAATCCAAAACTGAAAACCGTTTTGTCACAGCGCTTTCTGTAGCAAAATTACATCTTGTAACTTGTCAAAGATTGACTTCATGACTTTCATCGTCTTTTGTAGGTATGCCAGGTGAATTTAAATTTGCGTAAAGAAAGCCAAAACTGAAAACCTTTTTGTCATAGCACTTTCCGTGGCAAAGTTACATCTTTTCAAAGATCGACTTGCATCAAAAAGATTCTGCTAGCAAAATTCCCCAAAACAGCATTACGGGGGTGTTTCTAGATCTTAGTCTCATGATGATAGCAGCTTTTTTTAATGTAACTGCTATCAAAATCCCTCTAAAATTGCATGTGTGAGTGTCTCATCACCATAAAAAATCATATATTTGGGTCAAGTGAAGTATAGAAAACATATTTATGTTTCCTTGACCAACCTGTTCTCGAAAAAAATTGAAATTTCTATGTAAATATGTATTGTATTTGGTCCCGGTCTAGGCGAATTTCGCAGACTAGCAAATGTGTTAACTAAGGTTTGCCTGGCATACCTATCTTTTGTTAGCCCCCAGATACTCACACCTCCGTCACTACAATTTCCACTAAACTCTATGGTGAGGAAGGAACCACTAGGGCCATGAAGTTTTGGGCTAGCAAGACTTTCGTCAAAAACCTTCAGCCAACATTTAAATTAATGAATCAATTGCAAAATAAAACAGCATCTCTAATGATAGGGCAGCTTTTCTATATAGAACTGCTATATTAAAATCCCTCTAAAATTCCATAGATATGATCATATTTTTGACATGTGAGGACGGCTTCATTAGACATCATATCACATATCACCTAGACGTAAATGAGTTCCCATCCATGGTAAATTTGATGAATTATTAGATGCAGAGAATTATCGTCTACATGTCTGGAAAGAAAAACGTGCACTCGTTTGCGTGATTGCTGCAAATCCTGGTATACATGTAAGAATCAACTTTCATGAGCCTAACAATTTATAGCCTTTTACTTATTTACTAGTACCGTAGATAAATCTGCAATAAATACCTGGATGGTGAAAGATATTATTAATTTTTGTAGGCCCTATATTAATTTTATTAGGGTTATGTTTTTGGAGAGTATATAGCGCGCTAAGTATTGATGAAATGGACACTGCTTCATGGAAAATGTATTCCATGTCAAATCAACCAATTTTCTGAAAAGTTCCCAGGTGACCCTCTCACTCAGATTGTGATGAAAGTCCATCAGAATAATCTTTAGTATGCACAATGAACACACACAAAAATTTGGTCTCATAGTCCATGTTGTTTTCAAGAAATGGCCCCTAGAAGTTTGGCCCAGAACCCCCCCCTTTTTTTTTTTTTTGGCACTCGCAAGTGTCATTGGTGAATTTTTACCATCTTTGGTACCATACCTCATAACTTCCTCATAGCGAATTTTCTCTAGCATCATAAACAGAGGGTCGTTGTCAGGGGTGAACACTCGGTTTGGACAGATGTGTTACCTTAGGGCACGGTGCTGGGACCTTTGCTATTCCTCATATACATCAATGATTTGCCATAAAACATACAGTCTGAAGTCTGGCTCTTTGCCGATGGTTGTGTTATCTTTAGAAAAAATAGTTCACAATCATAACCATGATCAACGCCAGGATGACCTGAACTCACTTGTCAAATGGCAGAATGATTGGCAACTACATTTCAACATCCAAAAATGGTTCGTCATGAGGATCACTCATGCACGTTCCACTAAAATGTTTAACTACAAACTGGGAGAAAGCATTTTAGAAGAGACGAAATGCCATCCCTACCTAGGAGTTGAGATTTCCAACAATCTTTCGTGGTCTAACCATATGCCCAGCGAGGTCACATCACACTCGGTGTGACGTGCCCTGAACTCCCAATAACTTTCGTAAGCGACAGACAAATTGCAGGAAAGCGTGCCAATTTAAGCTTCCTGTAATATCTATTGCACATAACGTCGAAGTCACAAACTTACAAACTTCAATATGCACTTCAAATACTGCAGACCAGCTGTTAATTATTACCGATCCTGTAGAATAACTTACATAATCTTCAATTTCATGGAACTCGCTGCTCAGAATTGCAAATGTCATTTTTATCTGTCAAATCCGCTGTGTATGTGCTCAGAGATTTTATGATATGCTCCATAAATCACAGCTGTGAAACTGACTTTATACCGCTCGGTCGCTTTTAAAGCTAGCAGAAAAGCGAAGCCTCCGGCTACCTCGTGGCATGACGTCACACAAAATTTCCGATGGGCGCCTTTATTTATTTGTAACCCGCTTTGTGATTGGTTGCAAACACCATTCATCGCAATCGTTAGCCAATCAATGAAGGCGACGGCCTTTTACGGTATGAATTAATGTGACCCGCCAGTAAAGTACGTCTAACCTGATTGGTTTACAAAACAACCTGGTCGTAGCGAGTTTTTTTTTTTAATAAGCGAATTCACATGGTGATCCAGCGATCGAGTATAAATTCAGCATGACTTCTGCTGTAACAGGTGCAATAACAATACGTCGACACAATCAGTGACATTTACACAATACAATAATGAATTATTTATGACATGCATGGGCTGGATTTTACGATCGAGGTAAGGTTTTCGGCCTGTCCCTGCGTGAATATCGTGACTTTTCAGCATCAAAGATACTTATGATGACCAGTTTTTATGGACACTTTGATAACAGGTAACTTTTATAGGTCATAGGGTAGAAACGATTGTACGAAAATATACATTTTGTTATAGGCCTAAAATGTTTACAAAAATATATTGGTCCGTACGTTGTGCATGTATTCAGTTGTTCGACGTATAGTCTAACCACATCAACCGCAACACATCATCTGCAAACAGACAATTAGGTTTTATTAGAAGGAACTTATACTTTTGCACCAAACAAATCAAACAAAATGCCTACATGTCACTTGTGCGCCCCCACATTGAATATGCTAGTTCAGTGTGGGATCCCCACCAAAACAATTGAGATGGTGCAGCGCCGCGCAGCACGTTTTGTTATGAACAGCCATGAAAGATCTAGTAGTGTCACTAACATGTTGAAGGAGCTGGATTTGTGTTCTTTGAAAGATAGTAGAACAGCCAATAGGTTAACCTCCACAACAAGGCTAGAGAAGGTCTCCTGCCCCTGCAGGTCGACGACCTCCAACGTCCTTCTAGGCACTCTCACCAGAACTCATATCAAATCATTATACCGCAAATAAAAACTGTTATAAGTACTCGTTCTGGCCAAGGACTGGACAGACTGGAGCAAGCTATCCTACCACATCACCACGATACAAGACTCCAAAGAATTCAAGAATCAAGCAACCAACTACCTAAAGCAACTCCAATAAACAGTATTCCGCATGTGCTCATCCATTCCTGTTCGTTTGGCTTCACCTGTTTCAACAAAATAAATTTATTTTGTTTGTTTTTTGGTTCATCCCTAGATCTAGATATAGTCAACATGTCAGATGAGCAGCTTGTCCAGTGGTGCTGTGAAAAGCTGTCACAGCTGCTACAAACAGACACATCAGAGGAGTTAGCTACGTGAGTATACCCGGTAGATTTCCAACTTGCAAGAACCTTGCAAATCTATAATTGATTGAACTTACATATGTACTTGGTTCTTGCATTCTCCCGATCAAATTATATACCATTTGTAAAAAGAAACAAAATACAGTATCCGTATTTTGGGGTTCAAAGTCGTCAATTAATGTAACAATTTATTATTAACTGTTTTGTAACTAATTTTGTAAAGTGCAATGAACATGTTTGGTATTGCGCTATAGTAAGCGCCGTATATTATTAACTGTAAGAAACAAATTTTTAATAATAATAATAATAATAAGTTGGTTTGTGGCCTTGTGACGACAATCATTGCTGCAAGTGCAATGTCTGTATGTTTTGAACGGAAAATGTGTTTTTCCAAGCTGCGTTTTTGGCTCTTTTTTTTCATACACATGCAACTACCGATTAAAAAAATATATATGTATATATTTCCCAGTGCAATATGTACATTTTCAAATGGAAGTAAAAAACTTTGGGTTGAAAATGGATAGAAAAAAACACAGTCTCCACCGGGAATTGAACCCGGTATCTCTTGCACAAAAGACAACATGCTAATCGATTGCACCACAAAAGCACCAGGTGCAAGTATGGACATTTTAGAGATTATATATGTTAATGTCAAATAATTGGACTCTCTTTAGCAGCTAGTTTGGTTCTGCTCTTTCCACACAAACAATGTTTATGTGAAGGATGCGAAACCAAACTAACTGCTGAGGAGGCTATGATTTCATTCATAATTCCCTGCCCAGAAATTGGGAGTGGTAGCCACCATGGCGTTGTTTTTGCATGAATTCTTCGCAAATACATCAACTTGGAGTGTCAAATTTAAGGATAGTACACATCCAATTTCTCACTGGATGTACTCTGAAGCTACTCCGGATTACCCCCAGGGCTACTCTGTAGCGGTGCACCCCAACGTGAGTCAAAAATCCGTGGACTACTCCTATCCGGTTTTCCACGGTGTACCTCCCGTAGAGACATTCTATAGCGGAGTACCTCTAGAGGTACTCCGTAAAAAAATGTGTGATGATCTGTTGCCAGATTGAATGCTATTTTCTCAATTTAGCTTTATTGTATGCTTTTATTAGGATATATTAGGGATTTTTGTTCTTTCTTTCTTTCTTTTTTTCCTTTTTTTCAAATATATGTTAATAGTATAATAATAGAAAATAGTAAACAAGTAAATAGGCCTATAAACAAGTTCAGAAATAAGCAAGTAAAATTAATGAAGTAAATAACTGACTAAATAAATTTATCAATGAATAAACAAGTAAATAAAATAATAGGTAGACCTAATTAAATTAACAAGTAAAAACTACACAAATAAGAAAGTAAATAAGTAAACATGTGTAGGCCTATTAGGCCTAAAAAAAGAATAGTACTCGTAGGCCTAGGCCTATGTAAAATAATCAATATTAGAATGATAATAATTATCATTAATTAACTTGGTTGTTATTTAGCTTTTTAATTTGATTACCTGTTTGCTTACATGTTTTTTCATTTGTTTGAGTAGGCCTGCATTTGTATGTTTTTAAGCATTTTTCTTTGCATATTATACTTGAATGATTGGTCATTTATTTTAGGACCCCACTTTTATTCATTTATTTTTACGCTTTTATTAAATTTATTATTAGTTTTATATTTATTATTTATTTACGTGTATTATATTATACTTATTTACTTTTTAATTGTTTAGTAACTTATTTGAATATTTACTTTTTAATAAATAAGTGACCAATCATTCAAGTATAATAATAAGCAAAGAAAAATGTTTAAAAAACAAACAAATGCAGGCCTACTCAAACAAACGAAAAAACACATATCAAACAGGTAAGTCAAAGTAAAAGATGAATATTACAACCGAGAAAATATGAAAACTGCGAGTAACATCAATGAAAGTTAAAAGACTAGTAGGCCTAGCCAAAACATGTAAAATATCAAAAACTGTATTGCAAGTATATTAATATAGGCCTAGGCCTAGGCTACGACTTGCAACAGTAAAGTAATGTGGTGCAAAATGTTAGGAAAACAGCATGAAAACAAGAAATTCAATAAGTATAAATTATGAATAAATTTTAACTGTGGGTCCAATAATAAACTCCTGTAATAAACAAACAACATGGGAAAGTAGAACCGCGACCCGCAGTATGCACACTTTCTTTAAAATACAGAACGACAACATCATGCAAGCATCTCAAGTTTAGCAAAACTAAAAACATAACAAGAAACACAAAATTAAATAATGATTGAAAATGATTTTAAAAACAAATTGAGACGAAGTCGTACTGTCGTTAAACAAAAGAACAAGTTTCTACAAAGGAAACAAAACCACTAAAAAGAAACAAAATGATAGTCCGTGTCTCTGTGTGCCGGCTGAAAACGATTCATGACGCCCTAAGCAAACGTGCAAACGTGGTCAATCAATTAATCAAAACAACAAACACTGACAAACGTCGCTTTGCTAAAATAGCTAGGTATCGCGCAGCACTAGTACGCCGGCCGATTCACGCTGCTCGGGCGAGTTGTTTACCGCTGCCGGTCAATGTCGCTGTTGGCTGGGGTTGTATACCGGAGCGGACTTCGGGGTTACTCCAGGGTTGGCTCGTGGCTGACAGCTATCAGATGTACTTCAGAGTAGCTTCTTAAGAGTACCTTTGGAGTAGCTCCGATATGGCGTATCCAGAAGTTGGCACTAGAGTAGCACCGGAGTTGGCTTCTAGACAGACAATGGATGGAGTAGCAGCGAAGTAGCTCTGATATGGTGTATCCACTATGGGGTTTGCTAAGGTGTAGCTACTTGGAGTAGCTTCAGAGTAGCTCTATTAAGGTGTAGCTTCAGGGCTACACCGGGTGTAGCCGCCAAGGTAATCTGCCGCATGGGGTAAACCGTGAATGAGAATCTGGATGTGTAATGAGAAAAATTTAATCTTTTATGTGATACCAAGAACTCGTCAACAATGAAAAATATCATGGGGGTCATGATGTTGTCGATCGGGTTACGGACCTTTAAAGGCAATAACCGATCAACTTCAAAATCGGTATGGTGATTGGATATGGTGGCCTGATGTGCTGTATAGGTTTGTGTCATGTTATTTGCTTATTTATGAATATCAATGAGCTTATTTGCATATTGTATATTATTTGTATTTACAAACCTTTGTTATTTTCACACCTTTGTGTGGGGCCACCTTAATTACGAACCATGTAATTCTAGTTTTAATTAAATTGTAAAACATTTCTTGATGCAACTTATTATCATCATGATGATATCCTGACCATTTTATTTCCAGGTACCTTGTTTCCTTTGACACCCCATCAGATGTTGAAGAATATCTTCAAGGACTTCTTGATATCAAGGATTCTAAACATAGCAAGTTTATCAGAGATTTCATCAGGAGAAAGTGGCCAGTATCTGCAGATGTAGCTAAAGCACCTGATAATGTACAGGTAAACATTGCAAAAATACTTCCCTTTACTTATAGCTAAGGTCAAGGAAGTGGGAGTTTGAAAACTTTTGTTTTGGTATATTATTGGCTTTAACTTGAGAACAGCAAGACCTATGGAAATATAAATGCAATTATTAGCTTCCTTGACTCATTTCCTACACAATCAGGGTTGTAGCTACAGGGGGCGGTGGTGGGCGGCAGAGCCCACCACTCAGTTTTGGAGCCCACCACTCAACTGCAACTTAAGCATTGGAGCCCACCACTCAGAGTCCAAAATTGCACACTTTTGTTGAATTAGTCAAGAATTTGATCAATTTTCATCAAATGCCACCCAGCACTAAAAATGTCCTAGCTACAACCCTGTACACAATCAATGTATACATATGTGATGTGATCAAGCAAAATCAGTCAGAACTCGGAAATATTGATTTTGAGATATAGCCAAACAAAGGAAATATTTCCTTTTGTTTCCTCTTGTTTTTGAAACTCTTTAATTGCGCAAATCTTGGAACTGGTTGTTCAATTCAATGTGGTTTTCT
Organism: Amphiura filiformis; assembly: GCF_039555335.1. Lineage (NCBI taxonomy): Eukaryota > Metazoa > Echinodermata > Ophiuroidea > Amphilepidida > Amphiuridae > Amphiura > Amphiura filiformis. Next base: position 29,677,167 of record NC_092635.1, read on the forward strand.
GCAAAATGGCAGCTTTGTAAATGCTTTTTACTAACCCATAAGAAACTGAAAATTTAATATTTCCGAGTTCCGACTGATTTTGCTTGATCGCATCACATATTAAGAAGTACATTGCCATTTTTAGTTAAATGGATAAAACTGAAAGAATGTAGCTCCTGCCATCTCACTCGCCTAATTCAATCACTCACATTGATTGGAGATGGTCCAGTTTATGAAATGGTACTACTTGGTAACTTGGAGTTTATCCAATTACCAAATCCTTATCAATATCACATGTTTAGGAAAATCACATGATACATACCCTTGCTTTCATTGTTTAAGTTTGTAGTGAGTGCTGTCGACATCAGTGATATCAATGTTCATCCCATCAATGGCAGGAAGGTGCCAAAAAATTATTGGAATGCATGCCAGGCCCACAAAATCCACGGGACCGCGGGACCGGCGGTCCCAGAAAGAAATTAACAGCTGCAGAAAATTTTTTAAGCCAATAAAAAAAATAAATAAATAAATAAAAAAAAAAAAATAAAAAAATCACAAAAATTATAAATTTTAAAATCTAAAAATTAACTTCAAGTTTTATTATTTATTTTTTTCCCCCTTTTTCTTTGCCTCTTTGTCCATTTTCCCCTTCCCGCTCCCTATCTCCATGTTCAATTTCAGTCATTATTATCCATAAAATAAACTCAGTGCGTCGTGGCCGTCGTCCAGCGACTCGGTGCTCATTAAAATTCTGCAAGGACAACGTTAGTCTTTTGTACAGTCTTTGTGAGCCTACTTACCACGCGCTCCAAGTACCGGATTGACACAATACGATGCATGCGGAAGAGACCAGTATTAAATGACAGACACCCAACACGCTATTTTTAGACATAATTATCTTGCTTAATTTAATTATTGTTTGGTATGAGTTTCGTATGAAAATGGTATTCCCAGCATCAAGAAATATTTCTCATTTTGTTTCTGCCTTAGTATCAACTTTTAAGTCCTTTTTGAAAAAAAAAATGGTTTTATTGTCAAGCTATTTTACGAACGAGGCAATGCTGACTCGTGAAGCGAAGCAAACGTAAACACAGCCGGAAGGCATGCTGTCAGTGTCATATTATATTGTCACGGATCGAATGATTGATCACGTACCAAGGTGAGTGAATGATTTCATTTATTTATCTATCATTTTCTGGATATTACTGAACTTGATTCCATCAAATAACAACTTTCAAACTGGCCGTATTCAACAATATTCAACGATGGGACCGGGCCTGTATGCATTGGTATGGCTGGCATGGCTGCCGAATTTTGCAGAAACTCATGAAGAAATCAGATGCAAATGATACACATTTTACACACAGGATTGATACTGTTCACACACAACTATGCTACTAATGCTAGACGGGTAATAAATACACATTTTACACACAGGATTGATACTTTGTTTTATTTATTGCCTCAATCAGTCAATTGACTGACAAATTTTATAAGTTATTAACATAGGAGGACATAATCACACAAATTGTGACACAATGTCTGAATGTCATTACAGTGTGATGGTGACCATCCATTCATGTATAATTTATATAAAATTTGTTATGTATTACTAATACTATACTCATATCATACT